>NC_072739.1:108980992-109317242 GCF_026930045.1 Uloborus diversus | reverse complement strand
AAAATCCATGCTTATGACAAATTGCAACTTAAATGAGATTATAAACCACACAATAATTACAACACAAAATTCTATTCTGTGGTATTTCAAAGATACCAAAGTTATATGTCGATCAGTAAAATAAAAACTTTCATTACAAATTCATTACGAAAATTGCTATCCATTTTAATGACATAGAATTGATGTACTCATCTAATGTTTAACTTTTGTTCCCAAAATACTGCAAATGCTTCTGTTTGCACGCTAAACTAAACTGGCTACCTGTTTCCTAGGAAAAACTTGGTTTTTTGAGGCTGTTTGAAAATGAAATATTTATTAATAACCAGTTGTTAAAGCATGTTAACATAGAATGACTCTTCTGGTCTTAAATATGATTCTAATGCTTTAAAAATGAGACGTTATATAGCTGCTAGAGACATCTTTGATAATGACATTTCAAACAACATCTATTCTGTTGTTTTAATTGAGAAGTGAGTAATTTTTTGTTCAAATAAAGAAAAACAAACCAAATATATACTTAAAATACACTGCCAGCTCAGTTATTCCATCCGAGGACTGCAGTTTCGTGCTTTTTAGCACTCATCAGCTCGGAATAGGAATCACATGAGCTGGAGGCAAAAAACCTCTTAAGAGGGCCAAGAGAGCCAAGCAAACTGGTAGCTAATGCAGAATTAGCAAACCAGATGAGCGACAGCAGCAATGGTGTGGTTCAACTCAAAGATTGATGGCAAAGCTAAGGTATTTTGTAGTAAGTTACCGTTTTGTAGTAAGTTAAGTACACCGTCAGCTCAGTTATTCCATCCGAGGACTGCAATTTGAGCATGGAATAACTGAGCTGGCGGTGTATTTTAAGTATTTCTACCTTAGCCCTGGCTTTAGGGCAGTAACTTACTACAAAAAACCCCCTAAATATATCTTAAGTTTAAAAAGATTCTAAAAAGCCTGCTATTTGGAAGTTTAAGGACAAAAATTCTCCTTTATTTTGAGAATCACCCTTTCAATAAACAATTTCCTCTGCTTCAATAATTCAGAAGAAAAGCAAGAGCTTTTGCCTCTTTTCATCAGATTCTCTGTGACAAGTGATTGTCAGTTACAGATATTAAACTTCATGTCCCTTTCCAGTAACTAGATAATGTTCAGAGTTTATCAGCAACTTCAAATATTAGAGCAACCAATCCTATCTAAAGGGATGCATGAAACAGTTTTCATATTTTCAGAAATAGATTAAATACTGTTGCAAGCTCTTTGATGGTCAATGGTGTCCCTATAAACTTTCTATCATTTTTGTTCATGTGCATTTTACTTGCTTTAAGATAATGAATACAGATACAGATCCATTTCCTTTTTATTGATGGCCCTTCAAACACATTAATCTATAAAGTCTCCCCCCCCCCTTTTTTTTTCAAGCCTTAAATGATTTGTTGTGTTTCAATTTTCAAATTTTGTACCAACTGTGTCAATTACTTCAAAAACAACTGATTTCTGTCATTAAAAAGCCTCTAACTGAAATGAGGAACAACTTGTATATAAAATATATTTAATGGAAATATAAATAGGAGTTTAACATATACATATCACAGATTAACTATAACAATTGTATTCAGAAATCAAGTGCAAAACATAACAGACAACAGTACACCCAAATGCAATATGTCAGAGATCAATAATACGTTAGGTCAACAGTATAAATAAAAATATACATGAATGTATTAAAAACATATTGGTCTTTTACAAATCTTTTCAAATTTCAAATAAATTATCAAAATTGAGCTTTCTTTTTAATCCAAAAGAATTAACAATATTTATAAATAATCTAGCAATAAAAATTGAAGAGTTTTCTGTTGTATGATGTCCAAATTCATTAATTGGAAATAATTCTTCAAAAATGCATCGTTTCTTTAAAGTCAAATGTTAAGCAGGGCACATTATCTATTTTTTAAAGGAAAAATAAATAACTAAAAACATTTATACAGTAATAATGATAAAATTCATGATATAAACGGCAACTTGCTAATTTGAAAATATATTGCATAGAGCATTTTGATTTTCAGAAGGAATTTACTTTCCACTGAATAACAATTATAAAAAAGTATATAAATACAGATTCAGGGTTTATACACTTGTAGTTAAAAAAAATTCCCTGACTTTTCCAGGTTGTTTTTTAGAAAATTCCAGGTTACTCGCTTCATTCAAAATTAAGTTTAAATGACAATATTTTCAAAATAATTAAAATATTTTCAAAGTAGCAACGTAGAAGAAATGAAACTTTTCCCCTTAGATCAAAATCTTTTTAATTCGTTTACTACTTGTTGAAAACAAAGTACTTTCACCTTACTTTAGCGTTTCTTCTATGCCATGTGTCACACATAGTATTAGCATTTTGTTGTAATCGCGCAGCAATCTTTTAGCATCCGCTTTTGGTTTGCAATACTTATTTTTATTTTCTTATTAGAATATAACACAAAACATATTAAGCAAAATATAAAGCAGTTTTTCAGTATAAATATGATTAACTTCTTGCATTGATGGACATGACATATATAATGCATAATAACAAAAATCAACATGTGTCGATCATAGGCCAATGCCAATAATCATCAGTTTTTTTTTCTTTCTCATATTAAAAGATGCTTACATTAAAATTAAAAATTTTCTAGAAAATAATTATTTTTTAAAAATTTATAAGTTGATGCACATTTTATGTTACTTTCAATAGTTTACATTGAGCTAATCATCCAATTCTGTGTTTGGAAATTGTTGTCTACTTCCATCTTGCAACGACCAAATATGGCGACTAAAAGAAAAATTCAAGACAATAAATAAATTTTTGAATTTGTAGTATAAAAGTAGTATTAAATAATTAAAAATTACTTTGAATTCAAATTATGTTTTTCGCAATCACGACAGGACCCCACTCATTGGAGTTATTGTTTCTAGAAACAGCTCCTCTCCCCCCAAGCCTGCCCCTCCTCCTGGGCGGTTACATGGGTGTGGTTGTATGTGCAGGCAGGTGCGGGTGCGTGCATGTGTAACGGCGCGTGTGTATGAGCGTGTGTGTGTGTGTAGGACATGGACGCCACTGACCAGGAGAAGCAGACAGTGCTCAGGGCCAGAGGAGCCGGTGGGCGGTCGTGCTGGCGGAGGCTCCTGGTTCAAGTTGAAAAAGGAACCACAACGCCAAGGATCGTCAAATGAGAACAAACAGCAATCGTGATTGCTCAATAATCCGTAAAAAACTGCAATAAAGACAAAAATAGTCACTTATTAGCACATAAGCTGCTAAATCAATTAGAACAAAAGAATTAAAATATATTCTGAAGACAAAATTTTGCATTTTTCAAAAATAAATAATCACGAAAAATTCGAAAAAAAGCTAGGTTTTACATTACTTTCAATAATTTGCATTGCAATAAACATCCAATTCCATTTTTAAAAACATAGGCATTTCTTGTGTACCTCCTTCTTGAGAATGCCCCCCCCCCCCCCACAAAAAAAAAATCTTGAATTTGTAGTATGAAAACGATTTAAAAGTAATGAATCTTCATGAAATTAAAATTCAGCTGACCATTTTTTAGCATATCTGTGTCCAAGGCAATAAGGATAAGATTAAGTTTGTCAAAATTTCTCATTTCTCAAGAAAATTATTTAAAATAATAAAAATAAAAAAAGACAATTTGCAGCACATTTTGTGCTATTGTCATTAGTTTGCAGTTAAAGAAAACATTTAATTATGCTTTGTTTTTGGAAACTTGCTCTACTTCCATTTTGTGAATGACCAAAGATGGCGACTACGTTTCACACGTGTGTTGAAAAGATTTTCCGATCGAAAAACGATTTGCCTCAAAATTTTTACAATTTTTTTCAGGAAAAATGGATAAAAATGAAGATTAGATCTCATGGTACAAAATTCCCTGGGGAAAAAATTTGGAAAATTCCCTGACATTTTTAACTATGTCATTTCCCCTGACAATTCCAGGTTAACCCGGAGCGTATGAACCCTGATTGATCGAAAAATGTCTCGCCAAATTTTAAAGGGGGTAAGAGGGGATGAATGTACAAGTAAAAGCATTTGCAGTGTAATTTGTGTTCGAATACGTGATGTGAAAATGGCAGAGGGTGCTGAGTAGGACAGTCAAAATAAAAAGGGAATGCAGGAGGCTGTCTCTCCATTGATATTTTATACAGCATGCAGAACTTTGACCCGACATTTTTTAATCATCCTGTACTTTGACAAAACATGTCAGTGATTTAATATAGAAATTCCATTGGCAAATTTGGATTAGATTCTTGATGCCAACAACATAACAGATATACTTCATAAACAATTCTTCATATAGTCACCTCAGATCAACAGTAGGATATCTTAGTGTTATTCCTGGGATTAAGATGTTTTATTGTTGCTCTGAGGCGACGATATACTACTTTTTTTTGAGACACTTTTCTGCTCCATGGTGCGACATAACTTTGGAAATTGTCTTTCACAATTTTCAAAATAAATATAGCTGTTGTTTTTAAATTTCAGCATATGCCCTCCAAAAGCTTGATTTTTTAAAGGATGGTTTTAACATCCTTTGATATTATAATGATTCAGTTCTTTCAGATTTGATTTTAAAAAGCGGCTGATTTTATAAGTGGTGGTTACCAGTGATGTTCCCATCAATTTTTCTGAGGGAATACTCCCAGTAATCCATTATGCACAATATGTGTATGCAATCATATACATAATTCCTAAAAAATGTTTGAGAGTATATAGAGCCCATCCCCAGGATTTCATAAAGGGAGAGGTTTTCGTTTCAATGTTTTTTGCCTGCATTGTCAGGAAAGCACAAGTGTGCAAAATAATTCATTTCTGTATAATGGTCAGAGTGTGTGTCTGGGGGGAGAGGGAGGGACGGGGGTCTCAAATTTCATTGTCTCAAATTCCTTACCAATTCTATTGTATCATGTCAGGATCGTTATCAACCTCACCACCTAGAAAGTAAATTCTGGCTGTGCTAGCTCAATATTTATTCATTCTGCTTGTTTATATTCAAACCGTATTATCTGGTTACTGTGCGGTGTAAAATTTTTTTTCCAATTCTTTTCGGACATATGTTTTTAGATTTTGAATTCTAAGATAATGCGTGGAAAACAAAATAGGAAGGGGTTTGTTGCAGATGCAAATTACATTACCAAACACAATTATTATCTTCAATAGAGAAGAGTATTGCATCTTCATAGATGCAATACTCTTCTCTTTTTGTGAAACACTCAAGTCATCCTAACCTTCTTTTAAGACGCACTATTAAGCAGAGTGAATGCTTTGTATTGACAGCCCATTCAGCGGTTTCTCCATCACTGCTTTTCTAAAGTATGATTTTAGTTGATAAAGAGTGGACAATTGTAAATTGCCGAAAACTTCAAAGAGAATTTAAAAAAAAAATATTTTAAAAAATGCTGCTGACAAACTTTAACATTAAAGTAAATTTATAATCAAATATACGCTTTTTTTCATTTAACTTTTTATAATTTTTCTACCAATGGGAAACATTTAACCCCTAAAACCCTTTTCTTGAACACAGCCCTGCCTATGGATCTCTATGGCCTATCTCTATCTCCCCCCCCCCTTAAATGATGGGCCTGGGTATGATTTCGTACATCCAATCCAATATGCCCGAAAGTGCAAATTTATAATTTTCGATTTTGTGAAGGTCTCAAGTCCTACTGTAGGTAGGACTTAGAAATGACATACAATTCAACTTAACGATTATATACAGTGATGCACCGTTTATATGTTTTTCTTTTATACATTTTTTAAAATCTAGTCAATACATATTAACGTATACCTGTTAAACGTTTAAACGTGCTTTTCGTTAAGGCCCTTTAAAAACGTATAGGCTTCACTGTATTAACACACTCTGTGTGTAAAGTTAATATATATGACTTCATCCCTTGTGGCTCTAATTCATTTCAAAATACAATATGATAGCATTGGCATTGCAATACTACAATAAAATCCTAAATTCAAAATTTGCACTTTATTGAACAGGATGTGCAACATATATCTCTTGTCTTTTCGTTTTTAATTCAATTTGGAGGACTTTTTAATTTTCATTCACATTTCCATAAACAACTATACAAAAACTTATCATTAAAATATGCATCTTTTCATACCTTTATAACTTCACACTTAATGGCAGACATTCCATGCATAACTTGCATTAAATTTATACTAGCAATGGAAAATTGCTTCCGTGTGTTAATCTTAGTAGGATAGCTAGTAATTCATTTAAATATTATATAAATTCATTTAAAAGTTTTACATGGTAATATACTTGAAATACTTTTTCAGTAAGAGAGTATGTTTTACAGAAATGGATAGGATAGTGATAGAGTTACTATATCTTGAAAGATGAAGAAGTGAATAAAAAGTTCATGCAAATGTGAACTTGTTTCTTAGATGTCTTACCTAGTATATTATCATAAAAGTAGCAAAAAAACATCATGACAGAAAGATTTGGATTTTTCGAGAACTTTACCACTTATATAGCACTGATAATTTGAAAAAAACTCAGAAATTGATGATAATTAGGATTAAAAAAACTCTCAATAATATTTGTTAAAATTTTTAACTTAAAGAACTACTTACTATACGAGGGCATAAATAGTCAGTAACATTATACTATACTGAATGCCAAATACTGTAAACAGGGCCTGCGCTATGAATTTCAAATTGCTAGTGAACAAGTTAGCCAAGTTTCAAAAGTCTAGGCCAAACTTTGGAAGTATTAGCTTATGAATTAACTTGAATTGAGAATTTTTTGTTTATTTATTGTTATACGATGCAAGTGCTTTAAATATGCAGCATATACTTAAGTTTAATAAACACTTCGTAAGGTTATGATATATCAATGCATAAGACATTGAATTCCTTCCTTTTTCCAGGGGGAAATTTCTGAGTTCTTTCCGTTCGCCAAATCAGAGTTTCTTTGCCGAATTTATGAATTTGTCGCGGTGGTGAATGCTTAGCGCGAGCCCTGGTGAGAAAAGGGAAATAGAAATTTGTGTAGTGAAAAAACATATAATGATATTCATGGGTATTACAAAAGGACCTTGAAATTATTATCGGGCAAACTATAAATAACAATAGCACATCCTGACTTTTTGGCTTTAATATCACAAATTTCCTCACAAAGTTGAGAGAGATATTTTTTGTATTTGGTGAATTCATCTATAATGACATCGAAACTTCTCTGAATACTGTCCACATTTGCGGAAATATCACACACAGAGATGATTGTTCCCACCACTGCCATTTTGAGGTCCACTGGGACTAACTCCCAGACACGACTAGAAGAGAGCTGCAAGGTAGATATCACATGAGTCCGAATATTTTGCTCTCGTTTACGATTCGCATGCGTTTTATCCTGAGGTAGAAAACGCACATTAACCAACAAGTTGTTGGAGCTACAGTTAGTAAATGAAGTACTGCGTGAGCATTCAATTTTCACCAAAGAATTTTCTTGCTGAGACTTTGAGCAGAGTTTTAGTAATTGTTCTTTCAACTCAGAATGAATGATCTTCTTTTCATAAACTCTGTCTCTTTCAATGGATCGTATTTTTATGATGCCCGGTTCTTCCTTCCGAATGAAAAGAATGTGCTGTATTCCGTGATTTCTACAGAAATCAGCAGCATCGTCAAAGGTCATGTTTTTGTCATAAAGAACTGTCCCTCTGATCCCAAGGTCCCACAATTCTTTGAGCAACGAAGCCTTTTCCACCGCTAAACCGCTATCCTCGGAATGAATGAGGAAGTCGGCAACCCCCGGCTCTTGGCTCACATTAGCCTCCAGCTCAGCAGCAACGATGCTTTCAATTGCTATGCTCACACCTACAGCAGATTGGTTCAAAGATTTCCCAGTCTCCACTTTCAGTTTGAATGAGCCAATTAATTTATCATAGCGTCCTCCAACCGCCAAAATGTCAATGTTTCCTTTTCTCTTGGAAGTTTTAAGTTTGCAAACACACTGAAACAACATCCCAGAGAAGGATGTTATGTTATGCACTAACCCTGGGCACACGAGAATAGGAAGCTTAATGGATAACGTCTGAGCAAGATTGATGATGTTTTCCAACTCTTTCAAACAACTCCTAGCCAACATGCACGCTTTGCCCTTCTTTTGCATGACTGGGTGAAGAACATTGGTCATCTTTTCAATCCCTTCTTCAATTTCAATGAACTGACTCAACCTGCTGAGAGACCTTTGATTTAATTCAAAGGAGTTGTGCTCATCCATCAATAACGCTTTTGTAATTGTTTTGTTTTTCTGTTGCCCTGCTATTTCATAAATTTCATTTTCAAGACTTTCATCTATTTCGGAATATAAAAATATTGCTTTTAGAAGTAATGCATGATTTAAGCGAATATAGTAATTTCTGGATTCCAATGACGTGAATTCAGAAATTATTTCGGAGATAGCAGAAAGAACTTCAGCATCAGGCAAAAAGGAATCTGGAGTGGGGGTCACAATGTCAAAAGAAAATTCATATTGTTCTCTGGGATGGCAACCAAACACTTTTTGCTGCCGAAATACTTTCTCCAAGGAATAACGTCTAAAGAAATCAATTTCTTTTCTCGCTATGTACCGAGCAAATGGTATACGCAAGTTATACGGCAGCATAACCATACCTCCACCATGTTCCATAACATGGACACAATTTTCATTTTCAATGACTGAACTCTTTGGCATTAAAGTTGGCACTGAAAAATACACCGCACCATGAAGCCGCATTATTTTATTGAGCGTGTCCATGACATTACTAAACAGCTGATTAGGTTTATTTTTGAGGCTTGGGCTTCTGAACACATCAATATCATATGTAAAATCAAATTCTGTTGAAACTTCTTGATCAAATAAAGCATTAATCATGTGTTTATACATTCTGCTTTGTGGGTTAGAAACGGTTGTATACAAAAGACTATTCAGTTCCGTTTCTTCCATGAGCAAGGGGGGAATATATTTGGAAGTGATGAGTTCATTAGAACTTGGCCTCTTGGTGACATCATGTTGTAAAAGCCATTTAATTATCTGTAGCATCTCTTCCGTCAGCATTTCACTGGCTTTTGCTGGAAATACAATATCTCGATGTCGTAAGTTTGATATAATAACATTCCTCTCCATAGCAGTAACAGGAGGCGGGTAGCACATTTCAAAAAATATAATACCTAAACTATAAATATCTACTTTTTGACTATAGCTGACTTTAAAGGATGTTGCAAGTTCTGGAGCAACGTAGAACGCAGTACCAACATTTCCGGTTTGAGTCCCATCACCCAATTCAGAACGAGATTGCTGGTCTTGATCGCTAAAATTAATATCACCAAGAAACGGCTTTGAAATAACATCCGTAGCCAAACCAAAATCTCCAATTTTAACATGA
This sequence comes from Uloborus diversus, assembly GCF_026930045.1. Lineage (NCBI taxonomy): Eukaryota > Metazoa > Arthropoda > Arachnida > Araneae > Uloboridae > Uloborus > Uloborus diversus. The sequence goes on along the minus strand of NC_072739.1, from coordinate 109,307,822 downwards.
TCCTTAGAATCAAGAAAAATATTTACAGGTTTTAAATCTCTGTGAATAACACCTTGCTGGTGAATATGATGAAGACCTTCAACAATTTCTCTAAACAATCTCCACACCAAAGAAACATCATTATGCAAGCCATTATCAATAGCAGTTCTCAACGTACTTTTTTCACAAAACTCCATTTGAATATACATAAACTGGCGAACTTTACTTGTAGATTTGCTGCTGTCAGAGTCTGTGGTCACTTGTTCAATAGTTGAACTATCGTCACTGTTCGCATTTGCATGTTTTTCATTTCCTTTTTCATTACTGTCTGAATTATCTGACAAGAAAACTATAAAATCATCATCTTCACATTCATCTTCTGATGAGGATAAATCCTTATCATGAATTTCCCACTGCACTGAAGATGAAAATTGTGCTCCAAGTGAGTCAACAACATCCATTTCTTTTTCGCTTGATTTATCATTAAGCACATCTAAGTTTCTTTCGACTTCAGGAGTTGCCTCTATCCATGAATTATAATATCTAACAATATTTTCATGATTTAATCTAGACAAAAGTTTCACTTCACGCTTAATTTTACGATTCAGCTGTTTATTGGAAGGATTTAAAGGTATCCTTTTCAAAGCATATACTCGAGCATCTAATTTATTTTTGACTTTCCACACATGCCCAAAACCACCTCTTCCTAAAACTTTCAACACATCAAACTCATTGCGCAGACGAGAACCTTGAATGCCTTCGTCCGATAGTAAAATGTTCATAGAATCATCTTCTATGTCGTCATTCATTTCAATGTCTTTCGGCAACATTCCACAAACAGATTGATGAGCAAGAAATGGATGAGAGAGCAGCTGTTCAGCTGACCACCGTTCTTGCTCATCATGTAATAAACATTTATTTAAGAAGTCTTTAAAAGTAGGATTTAAATATTCAGGAATGATAACAGGAGATGTTTTGGGAAGTTCCTCCAGTAAGAAAGAGAGTAATATCACACCAAGACGATAAATGTCACTTTTTTTCCCTCCTTTGCCAATGGTTGGTGGATAGACATCAATTTCTTCTTCTTTTGTAAGGGACCTATACAAATCGTATAACTTTTTATCCAAGCTGAAATCGGCAACACGGATTATTCCAGAATTATCGAGAAATAGACTTGAGGAACGAAGATTTTTATGCACAATTGAATTTTCGTGCAAATATTTCAAGCTTTTAAGAATTTCTCGTGAATAATGCTGCAACTGTGGAATAGTCGGTCGAATATCTTTATAAATTAGAGCAAAATTGCATCCTGAAACATATTCTTGAAGGACATAGATAATTATTTTATCTTTCCGAGAAAAATAGATCATTCCCAAGTAGTTTACTAAATGCTTAAAAGAAGCATTTCTAAGATTCTTAAATTCTTGTTCTATGGCAGCAATTTGTTTTAAATAGTTAGCTTGCTCTTTCTGAAGTGCCTCCCACTCTTCTCCTTTCAGTTTGTGACTGACATTGAAATGTAACGTCCATTTAATGACAACGATAGGTACTCCACTACCAGAATCCATCCCATAATAAGTAACACAGCCTCTTTCATTATGCCCTAAACAGCGACCACAATTGACATTAAATTCCTTTTTTCCAACAAATTTGAGTTTTGTGTTAAAAACTTCTTTACATTCTGGTTGCAGATCAGTATCCGCAGAACAATTCTCTTTACTGATTGAAGTACTCCTACTTCTTTGCCTGGATGTTGAAGTTCTTCTACCACGAAATTCAACGGAAGGATTTAAATGATTGGTTGTGTTGTCATCAACAAATCGAGTCCGCTTGTTGGCATCTCGCAGAGCTTCTATTTTGCGTTGTTTTTCTTGTTCAATGGCTAGTTTTTTCTGTTGTTCTAAATTCTCCAGCTCTTGTTTCTGTTTTGCAAGTCTTTCTGCTTCTAACTGCTGCTTCTTCAAATTATTGCACACCATTTCATCAAAAAATGAATCATAATGGGGCTGCTTGTGGCTATATAAAAAGGACCTAGAATGATAAACCAATTCTAATATCATTTCTCTACCAACAAGTTCTTTGGCTTTGGCTTGCAACTCAGACTTGAGTATGGCTAAATTCTGGTTTGAAATCCCTTTGGATTTCTTAATATCAATAAAAGGAGAAGCATCGGGATAATTTTCAGAGCATTTAACGTAAAGATCAATTTGGGTGTTTCGTCCGTTGTCACTAGTCATGCTTTCTTCAGGAAATACTTGAATTTCCATTTCAAGTGGCTTCCATTTTGCACTTTTTGTCTGTTTTCGTAAGTCAGTAACTTCATCGGGAAAGATAGCAGTAATTGAAAAGAATTCATTATCTTGGCATTCCTTATACGGAATCTTGTCCATTCTTTCACAACTAAGTGTGAATGATTACATGGAACCTGTAATAAAGACAAAATATAAAAATATTTCAACAAAAAATAATTACACAAAAGTATGCTTAAAAATGTTTAATGCTTTTTTTTTGTTAATAATGTAAGACTGGCATCTTCACTCAATATTTTTGTTCACAGAGGTTTTTATTTTATACTCATTAAAAAATTGTAAACTAAGTTCATTAGTAAAGAAAGCTTATATCGCTATTTCCCCAGAACATTCAGCAAAAGGGCCAACAAGGGGTGGAGTCACAGTACATATTGTGCAATGGGGTTGTTTCCATTAGTCAAAAGTACTACTTTTAGTCACTGAAGTTGACAGAATGATCAAAAAAAAAAAAATAATAATAATAACACAGACGCAGAAAATGCTTTCATTTTCCCAACATTAAATTTTTTAAAATGTCCGATTTTTCAAACAAGGAGTGGTCTTTATGATGTTATAAGTGCTGTACTTTGTCGCGTAATCCACTGGCACCCTGAATGCTTATGCTTGCTGTCTATCACAATTCCACATTATGATGATTCAGAAGCAAATTAAATACGCTTGATATTAACTATATTGTTGCCAATACATGTGAGTAGTGATGTGCCGGATCGTCAAAAAAGTAGATCCGCATTTACAAACAGTAAATTTAGTTCTTTGAATTGAGGGCCAATATTTTAACGTACGAGTAAGTTTTTACTGCCATAATTCTGGAATACGTTAAGTCGGTTTTTACTAATATTTTCGGTAATTCAAGTTCTGCAAAAACGAGACCAAGCTAAGTACACTTTCGATCGAGTCACCTTTTGGACGAAAAAAGAACTATCAAAATCGGTTCATCTGTTAAGGAACTACGATGCCACAAATAGACACACAGATACACTTTTAAATTTATGACCCGTTTCTTTTTGGAATGGGGGGTACAAATTGGCTTCTGAAATGATACCTTATAATTTAAATAGGGAATAAAACCTAATTTAAACGGAATTTAAGAGTCTTTTATTCAAATATTTAAGAATTTTTAGAATAGAAAAGATCCGTTTAAGATCCGTCAAAAAAGTAGCGGATACGAATCTTTATTTTCCCTCGGATACCCGCGGATACGGATATCCAGAACATCACTACATGTGAGTAAATATGCAAATTAAATATTACTTAATATTAACACTTGTGCCAATGGCATCAGTGAATGGCACTTCATCTCTTGTGATGTCATGTGCAAAAGGGTGAAAAATAAAAGGGCACTGATTAAAATATTTTTTTAAAAATATTTTTGTCAAATTGTTTAAAAAATGGTCAGATCCTATGTTTTTCAGCATCTTCTTTCAGAAAAAAATACTTATAAAATTTCGGAAACAACCCCATTAAGGGAAATCGAATGTTTTTAGGTCATTGCTCTAGGAGAGAGGGGGGGGGGCAGGGCCAGACCCGTGCCAAGCCGGATCAGCGCCGTCATGCAAAAGTCTTATGAGTGCCTCTACGCAGTGGCGTACGATGAAAATATAGTTGAACCTGGAATGAGGTTTTGTAGACAAATATGACATGTAAAAAAAAAAAATTTGGCATTTAATTTATCAAAAAAAAGTGTAAAAATCAATCACGAAACTTTCTTCTACATCTTTCTTATAATTCTGATTCCTCCCCATGCTTGATGAGGAAGCAATATTCCCAACAAAAACAAAATTACACATATGCAAAAACTTGACAACAATCCCAAGGTCTGAATTATTGCAAAAGCAAAGCAAAGAGCGAAAATTGAAAGTAATTTCAAAAGCCTGCTTGAATTAATTACAAATATTTTGTTTGTTAACAAACATTAGATGGCAACAGTTAAAATTTTTAAATCATTGAGATAACATTTTCGATAATTTCCTAACAATTAAAATCACGTGAAATACGCAGAAGACAGTCTATTACGATTTATCTTTCTTATTGTTACATTAATAAAGCTATTTTTATTCGCACGAAAAAAAAATCAGCCCCTCTTCGAGCAATTGGCGCTAAATTGAACCAACGCCTGTTTACATATAGGTTCACATTAATTTCAAATTTCATCCAGAACGTAGCGTTACTTCTTGAGATATAGCACTTATCATGAAAAGGAAAGAACGTTCGATTGCACCAGCCCCTTTTCAGCTATTGACGGCAAAATATAATCAGCTCTTGCACCCTCTAAAGGCTACTTGTTGATACATTTTTGTTTTATTCCGTTCATTATTTCTTGAGATATAGCAGTCACAAGTGACGGCAAAAAACATTCTATAGCTCAGCCCCCGTTTAAGCTATTAACACCAAAATTGAATCAGCACCTGTACATGTTAGGGGACACATACAAACCAAATTTTATTTCATTCCGCCAGTTACTTCCTGGGGAATAGCAGACACGCATAACTCAAGAAACGTTCCATTGCTCCACCCCCCTTGGAGGAATTCGCACCAAAAACCAATGGGTACAAGTTCACATAGTAACACATATATGTACCAAATTTTGTTTGATTTTATGCGGTAGGTTTTGCTGTAGAGCGGCCACAAAAAACTGGTCACACACATTCGAACACACACACACAGACCGACTTTTTCTAAAATGGTCGAAATGGACTCTGCACATCTCAAAACATTCGAATTCATCAAAATAGATATTTGAAGATTTGCACGAATCCAATACTTTCTTCTTTTTTTAGATACAGAAGATAGTAAAAAGGACATGTTTCAAATTACAATACAACATAATCACCTCAAAAACCAAAATGGGGAATAGAAAATTTCTTGCGCCACATATGCTCACTTGTACACATCGAAATAGCATTCATGGCTCCACGTTTGGAAGAAAATTGCTAATGTATGCAATAATTAGCATCATGTGTTTTCACTGCAAAAAGTTGTACTTTTGAATAGCATATTTAGACCCAACAAGGCATTAATATTTCCTTTTGAATAGGCAGTGAGAGGACTGCTTGTTTCAATAAGCAGTGTAATTTCACCTCCACTATTGGATATAATCAGGGCCTGGTAAACGCACAGTCCAGCAGGTCCATAGATCTGAGCACCACAATTTTAGGGATAATAAAATAGGGTAAATTTCTTCTTCCCGTTTTTTCGAAACTGTGGGAGATTGTGGAAATTTTCTTGTGAGAGCGACACCAAATTTTGCCAGAGCCTGGGCATTACTTTCATTTGATCAGGCTCCGGATTTAATGAAAAGTTCAGTTTTATTTATTTATATGGTAAGAGAGATTCTCTCCATTTTTGATTAGTAGAGCTCGGCGCTTTTTTGACTCTGGCGCTGCAGTGCGTCGCACGACCTCGCACATAGGGACGGCGCGGCCCTGGCAGGGTCTTTTCAAACTAAATGACTGATTTTATTAAGCTATATTTTCTTAACTTAAAATTTGCAAAAATAACATAGGATTCATTGACTGATATAGCCAGTAGTTTTTTTCTCTTTCCAAGAAGTTAAGTGCCTAATATGATCACCACCCACAGAGCAGACCATATTCAGATTATATAAACATTCCACCTTCACCCCAAATGTTTAAGTGGCATCTGCTGCAAATCAGTGCAGAAAATCAGCCACCTCTACCTCTGAAATTAATTTAATTTCTTAAACCCTTTTATTAAAGAAACCTTTACTGGGGCGTCTAACTGAAGGTACAGAATGTGGGTCGCCACTTACCAACTGGCTACCAAAAATTTTGGGACTGATCGGCTAAGGGAGATCGAAAATGCTTTTGAAATTTGCTATAAGAGGTCAGTCAGTGATGCAATGAATCGTGATTTGGTCAAATACCGAATATTCGGCCACAAACACGGCCGAAGAATAGTTAACTCATCTTTTCAAAAATAAAAACACAGGTTACATTCAAAGCACAGTTTTGTATGGTTAATAGTTCACTATGTATTATAAAAGATATAAAAAATTATTTAGAGCAAATTTTTAAACATTTTCTACTATAAGTTAAAACTTCAAAACGATTTGGCCGAAAAATTACCAAAAAGAGGAAGATATTTCCTTTGCAACAGTTCTAAAAGATCAGAGTTCTATGTTCAAGCTTAAAACAGCTAACATTTTCTATTATAGGCATTATTTCATAAAGCTTCCAAATTAAATAAGAAAAAGAGGAGTTTAAATAAACTCATAAATTTATATCTTTATATACATTTACCAATATTAGCTGTGTTACAAACCAAATTTCTTGATTCGAGAATTTAATTTCTGTAATTATTCTAAAAGAAAAAACAAAATTATGTTTCGATAAATCTGCAGACAATACTTGTGAACATACCATGAAAAGCCCTCAGTAACAAAATTTGGAGATGCAATTTTTAACAATTAGCACTTTATGCAGAGATTTTGAGCACTATATTACATTGGAACTGTTTTTGATACCAGATTCAAATTGCTCTTCTATAAAATTCATGTGAAGGACTCCAATAATATAAAACAATAAACATAAAAAATTTTGTTGGAATACTTCAACAAAAAACAAAAAATTAAAACATTGGGGGAGAAAAATACATTATATTATTAAATTTTTACACATATTTTGTTCTTAGAGTGGAAAAACCAACCTTTGGTGCATGCATGATTTATGTATTTTATCTAGTTAAATTCTTTATGAATTAAAATAATTTTCAAAAGATAAACTAAGAAAAAGCCTTTTTAATGTGTCAGGAAAAATATTTTGTTTTTTGACTTAAACAGCAAATTTTGTATATTTGTAGTTTGTTATTCATAGCAATTCCTTAAAAATAGTCAATGCAGAATAGTATAACAAGATTTCATTTAAGTTAAACATGAGAAGCATAAATAAAAATGTATAAAACTTTCAATATGTGAACATAAAATACATTTTTGTACAGTATTCGGTTGAGTCCGAATTGTAAACTAGGTATTCGACCGAAGCTGAATATTAGGCCTCTGCCAAATATTCGTTGCATTTCAAAGTCAAACCATCAACCATACTGAGATAAAATGTTCAATGTGTCAAAAAGGAGACTTTCTGTGAATCATCTCTATCCCAAGTAGCATCAACTCATCGGATTTTGCTTGACCGATCATCGACTCCACCTAATCTCATCGTGTAACGCACGCTGATATCGTTACGATCAGAATCCAAGAACCGGTTTTCGATGAGCTGTTTTTTATCAGAAATCTATATCCTTACGATCAAATTTTCTGATTAGAATTTGCCGGTCTAAATTTCATCGGAAAAAGAGATCGTAACGATCAAATTTTCCGAGCTATATTTCATCGAAAAACAACATCGTAGCGATCAAATTTTCCGAGCTACATTTCATCGGAAAAAAATATTGTAACGATCAAATTTTCCCATCAAAATTTGCCGAGTTACATTTCATCGGAATAAAGTAGGTTGTTTAAATTTTCCAATAAAAATTTTCCCAATCCAAAATTTTTTGGAAATCTCCCAACTGTTAAGTTTTATTATTCGAATATCTGACGATTGATCAAACGTACAGCTATACCGATCAACATTCAGGGTTGAGAATCGGAGGAAAAATGACTGAGAATTTGACTCCAAATCCGACTTCTGGATTTTGGATAGGTTTACTCTGATTTGCTTCAAAATCAATTCAACTTCAACTCCACGATTCCAACTCCGATTACCTCACTGGAATTGCAAACAAAATGAGGCTCCGACTCTTGAATGAGTTCTCTCCATCTCCAAAACAATTCCACTCCGTTCAATTTGACTCCCAAAATTTCAGATTCCGACTCGGTTTGCGGCTAAAATGAACGACTTTGACTCTTCACTAGCTGGCGCCCACAAGCATATTCCCCCCCTCCCCCCCAACTGAATAAAATTCTCACTTTCCGTTCAGAAATCTGTCATGGCTTTACCCCCCCCCCCCCCCGATAGCTGGCGCCACAAATGATTTCCTATTTAAAACATTATTTTCCTCCTTAGTTAGAAATAGTTAGACTTGGTTCTTGTCTAGTGGTTAGCACACGAAGCTCGTACCCCAGGGGCCGAGGGTTCGATTCCTGGTCAAAGCAATTTAGAGTAAACTCGTGAATCATGTTCATCAAAAGTAATAAATTAGAAATTAAATAGATAAGAAATTAAGTTGACAAGTTATTAAAAAAAATTAAGATACTAAATAATTGTCCCAAATGACAGATTCCAAAATGACGTCATCCGAAAATACCCCTTCTGAAATTTTTTATGATGGCGGAAGGGTCACATAATCATCCAAGATGGCGGACCCCTTTCCCACTGTTGAGTTGTTTTCCTCCTGCTTGTCCTATATCGCAGCTGTTACTACTTCTCATCGTATTTTCATCCTAAATTCATCGCCTCGGAACAGCAGTGCTCGTATATTGCTCCAAATCAGGGCCGTATCCAGAGGGGGGGGGGCCTAACGGGCCCGCCCCCCCCCCCGAAACCTGAAATGTTTTGTACCGTAAAACAGAAGAAGATTTTTTTTTTTAAAATTCCTAATGTCGGAAAAGGAGAATAACGAAGTTTTTTTTATTCTTAATTTTGCTACTATTCAAGATTTATAATATTTTGAAGAAATACAGAAGAAGCAATTCTATTTCTCATTAGCCGCAAGGCACACTTGAAATTTAGACCTTTAATTAGGACTTCCTGCTCTCTTTCCCAATTCAATTCAGGGCAGTCCAGGGTCAAGGCAGGCCCTTTGTCAGTTTTGGTAAAGTCTGGTTCGGCAGACTTTTCAAGTCTGCTGAACTTCTGTCCACTTCCTCCTCCAGGGGCGTGCACAAAAATTTTGGGGCTGTTACAAATACCTTTTTTGGGCCCCCTCCATATTGTTTACCATATATATTTTGAACCCTAGGCTTAAAGATATTGGGCCCCATTTAAGCTTGGGCCCAGACTAACAGGTGTCCCTTCTCCCCTCTGTACACGACCCTGCCCTCCTCCCCCTAAAACTCTTATAAAACTTACACTGTACTGATTTCAAGCCGGGGACTCCCCAAAGGCTGGGCCCCTAGTTTCCAATTAGGCGAGTATCTTGTTACCAAGATATGCCAAATTCAGCTCCTTGATACATCCTGCGTAAAAAATGCAAAAATCACCATTTTCGCGTTTTTGTAGCATAATTTTCAAGATCATTTTTGTGACTGATATGTTTCATGTCTTGCATTTATTTAATGCCGAATTCAGTATCATGGAAGTTCTTTTGTTATTGCTTGTTTTTTTTTAAATTTTTTTTCTTACTTCTACGGCATACTGTTAATACCTTAAGTATGAGAAAAAAAATAACACTTACCCTACTCTTTTTCATTTTCTGCACTACTTGTGATTGAAAAAAAAAGTTTGTTTCGAGAAATATTTCGTTGCATTTATTAACTTAAAACGGGAGTGTCTTACAAAGTTATGAGAGCTTCAAATAATTTCAACTGCTTGAGAGTCTGAAAATTATTTAAGTTTTTGAAATTCCTTGAAAAGTTCTTCAATTTTGTATCTCGTCAAGAAAATAAAGTATGAATTGTCCAAATGACCAGAATATTACCCTTCCGTTCTTATTTTCTGCATGTCTACACTATTTCTTTTAAACTAATTTTGTACAATTTTCATACTGTAGGGCAGTTAATGAAAAAAAGTGGGGGTAGGGGGAGTGATCAAAAACAAACTTCACTAAAAGTCGATATGAGCAGATGACGGGGTGCTTCTATTTTCTCCTCTCTCGTTTTTCCTCTCTGTCCATTAATTTCCATGATTTGTCGAGCAAGCAATTTTTATTTTGTTTGATCTTGATTGGAGAAAGAATGTATAACTTTTAAATAACTTTGTTTGCCTATTTTTTTTTTCATATTTTCGTTGTTTCAATTACCTAATATAAGGCCTCAAAATACAGATTTTTTTTTCAAAAATTTCTCGGGGGGAGAAACCCCCGGACCCCCTGAAATTATGGATGTTCTACATCCGACTTAAAGGGACACCCTTGTGTTATCCTTACCACTACAAGGTGAATAAAAAAAATAATAAGAAATTAAAATAAAATAACAACAGTCCAAACAGTGGAATCGTTAAAAATTGAGACAAAAAGTCTTCTATGTTAACATTTTTATGCGTTTGGTGTGTCTATATATACTACATGGTGTGTGTGTTGGGCAATGTGCTAATCCGGGCCCCTCCCGAAAAAAATTTCTGGATACGGCCTTGCTCCAAATCTCATCGTATTTTCATCGAAAATTCATCGCCTCGGAACAGCAGTGCTCGTATATTGCTCCAAATCTTATCGGTATAGGGAGCAAAATTCATCGGATTTCGATGATCCGATTCTACTATTGCCGATGAGACATATTGGAGCAATTTCCGATGAAAACTCATCGGAATCCGATCGTCGGCCGATCAAAGATTGATCGGATTTCGGTGAATGGCCGATGAGTTGATGCTACTCGGGATGGCATTACCATTTTGAAAATATTCTCTTGGGATGTCGCAGCATGCAAAAAATCAAGTATTTTTCCTGCATCCAATTGCATTTATTTTGGAAAAACTTTCAGCATTTACTGCCAATCAAGATCATCTCCAAGGCAAAAATTTTCATTTTCTGCTCCCAAACAAGCTTCTTAATTTGTGATTCAAGCCGCTTTTACGAAATTGAAATTGGGTATTGTATTGCTTATTCCCCATACATCCAGTCACCCCATCTACGGATCCCTGTGCATCAAACAAAGTTTTGGAATCATGAAAATTTTGCTGAAATTTGCATTAAAATCGGAGGCAACTGCGGTAGATTGAAGAAATCGACACTAAGAAAGTTTCACTTTTGATTTTTGAATCATTTTTTTTTTTTACAAATCTATTAATAGAATAAGAATTTAAATTAGGGGGTGCACAACCTTTTCCAAAGAAGGGCCACTCACATTACAGGCAGTCTAGCGGCGTGAAGTTTGCAGGTCGCTCGTTTAGCGTGTCAGGAGAAGGCAATTGCCCCCTCCCCCATTTGAGAAATTAATGCATTTATACATAAGTGGGCATGGTTTTGATATTTTTCTGTATAATTTGCAATGAATACTTACTCTTGCCCTTTTGGAAAAATTCCAAATGACGGACTTGGCCACCTGCCCTAGTATTTAGCTGTTGTTAACACAAAAAAAAACTTTATACATATAAACGCTGCCATCTCAGTCAATTCCAGCTAGTGATGTAAAATACCCGGGTATTTATTTTTAGGGGTAAATACCCAGGGTATATACCCGGGTAAATACCCAAAATGGGTATTTACCCGGGTATTTATTTCAAAAATTTATGTTCAACTAAAAATACTTTTCTGTATGTATTCCACTATGTATATATATGAACAACCATATACAAAACAATAAATTTTTGCTCAAAAGTTGTATTTTGATCACATATTTAAAGAACAATTGTGTGAAACAATTTAACAATCTAATATGATATCCACATTAGATGTGTTGGTTATGCCTAATCAATGTTGATAGCTAAATTTCAGATATAAAAAGTCATTCTACAAAAAAATAAAACGCTTAACTGGTTGCAAAAAAAAAAAAAAGCAAACATCAATTTTTTAAGGTCCTTGTCTTTTATAACCCAGTAATATGTCCCTGCATGACATCAAAATGTAATGAAATGTTGCTCAATTTATTATTACTGTTTATTTTCCTATAACTTTTGCAGAAATTTCCTCCAAACCTAGTTCAAGTGTTCAGACTATTCTGCATATATATAATGGCAAGTAACAAAAAAGGAATTAAACATTTAAAAAAGGGGGAGGAATAAAAAGAATTATAAACAAAGCCAAAGACAAAGAAAAACTGCTTTGAGATTGAACTCATCAGCATTGGAAATCTCAAAGTTTTTTCGTACCAGAACTACAACGCAACACAAATGGATAGTTAGGCAAATGCACTACAAATCCAAAAAATGCATATTTGAAGCGGCAGCCAAATTTTGAAAAAATAAAAACGGGGAGAGAATGTAATGAATATGTATACAAATGCCTGGTGTGGAAATAATCATTTACCACCGGCAAAACCAAATTCAGGAAAACTATATCAAAATTCTCTTTTAAATTTTCCTGTCATCCTATTTAAGTTTTAGAATAGTTCATTTTAAATTCTGACAGTTTTTTTTTTTTTTTTTTTTGATAAGATTTTACTAAGCTTTTAATTAGAAAAAAATTATAATATATAAATTTTTATATTTTTAATCTTTCATTTTACGGTTTATGTTTTAAAAAGAAATTCATCACCTTTTGATACCACCTATTTTTTTTTTTTTTTTTGCAAAATGCACAACTACAACTACTAAGGGATTTATTTACCCTGACTTCGGATAAATACCCAAAAAAATATTTACCTTCCCACCCTACATCACTAATTGCGTGTATTAAAAATAGTTTGAATCATGAAGTACTGGGGCAAGTGCAAATGAGCAAGGCAACGGAAAACAATATTTTGATTTATTTTTGCTTATTAATGTGAAAACTGTTTCTATATTTGCCACGTCATCACCTAAACAGCAATAAAATAAATAAATAATATCATAGTGTCTCAATAACTTCTCAGTTTATTCTTCCAAACATCCCTCCTGCTTTTTTTTTTTTTTTTCATTTTGGATATGACTAACCTAGATTATGATTTTGAAATCCTTGAGTTCATCATTGAATTGCTTATACGTCTCCAAATATGACACTGAAAAGAAAGATTCTTTGCACACGATATGTTTCTTTCATAATTTCATCAAGTCTTTCAATAAAAAATATTATAAACTGTATAATACATATGTATGTTTCAGTTTTACCAATTATTTCATATTTAGATTTTTAAAAAAATTCCATTCACTTTTTGCATTTTTTTTGTAAAATACCCAGTTTTTGGGTATTTACCCAGGCCTTGGGTAAATACCCGGGTAAATAGCCAAAAAATATTTACCTACCCACTGGGTATTTACCCAATCCACATCACTAATTCCAGCCGAGGACTGAAGTTTTGTGCTTATTAGCACTGGCTATAGGGCGAAAATTAACTGAATTTATACATATATTTCAAAACCAAAATTAATTTTATCAAACGACTTCATTTTCTTGCAATAACCCTCTTATTAATGCATTGTTTCAGAAGTCAAAAAAATTGGTTACGCTCTTACAATATATAAAAATTAAGAAGGTTTTGACGAGACAATTTAAGCCATGGTTGAAATTTAAAAAAAATGTCATGCCTGAAAAACTTACCAACCATGCTACTAGCAACAGTTCTTATAATGCTTTAATGTTTTCTACTTGCATTCACAGTTCAATTATTTATCATCTTACTTCAAATGTTTTACAATTCCTAACAAATCTTAAATTTCCAATTTTAAATGCTGAATTATCAGGTTTTACTTCTCAATTTATATGCAACATTTTGATATCAATATTGAAGAATCCCCAATTTTACCTTTTTATCCAATAACTTTACAATTTCAATGCTACAAAAGCTTGAATTTGTGAAATTTTATATTTTCAAACACTCACAGAAGCAATTTTTACAATTTCACTTTCAAACTGTTATGATCAAGTTCAAAAATAGAACCTTACCTAAAAGTACCTGATTTAACACACCTTTAGAATCCAAAAATTTAGGAGTAGTTTTTTCACTACTAATTTACAAAAAAGACGTTATAGGTCTGGACACACCCTCTGAGCATTTCAAACAGATCTTTAAAAAGATACATTGAAAAAGGAATAGCTATAAATACGATTACAAACTGTTACGTGACAGCATAAAATCTATCCTACAATTTTGACTCGCATTTTTCTACAATTTTTTGACTTACATTATAGGAGGCTCTTGAAACACTTATGAAACATAAGTGTGCCAGAATATAGTGCTTTTGCAATGAAAACCACGTGTCAAGCAAGAGCAAACAGCATTTTAGACCAACTAGTCACATCAGCAAAAAACAGCAAGCAGCTGTGCAAATACATGCTTTTGTACAGGAAACACGACGATGTTTATATACATTGAAAATAAACCAGTTTTTAACTATAAAATATGGAGCGAGGCATTCATTCAGAAAATCTAACGATAACAGTGTTAACTAATTTATTAATCATAATAATATTTTTGTGCCTAACAGAACATGAGATAAAACTTTAATTTTTCAAAGTTACTTTTTACATATAAATGATGCACATACTTTACATGTTGGATGAAAAACCGTGCACAGCTTGGAGTCTAGAGAGTATAAAACTCCTTTAATTGCATAGGTAACAATATACGTATGTTTAAATCTAGCGAGAACGATAACTTGAAATTTGCAGTTGCATAAAAAAAAAAAGAAAACAAACATTTCAGCTCTGGCATGTTGGTGAGGTTTAGTTGTTTTTTTCCTGAATCTTTTTGGAACTTCTGAAACACTGTCGTCTGCTAGAGCATTTGGTTGTTACCCATCCGCTTTCGTTCATCAACGGCAAATGATCCATTTGATTGTACCTCTATTAATCCAATAAACATTGCATTTACTAGCAATGTAGCATTTAGGAACTGAGCAGTATGTCTTTTCTATTCTATTCTATTCAAGAGTCACAACTGACTTCAACTGCATTTATGTCGAGGACTGCATACTAAGTGCCTTGCCTCCATTGTTTTTTATATACCGATAGATGGCAGCACCATCACCGGATCGAGCAGTTAATGAGAATTTAGAACTAGTCCAAGAGCTAATAGCTACCTGGTACTAGCACCCCCAGAGGTATCGTTTCACTTGGAGGACATTGAGACCACGAGCATATTTAACGTCGCCCAGTCCCCTTTAATGACGACGGTGGGTCTTCGACCAGCAAGGATCGAACCCGAGGCCCTCCGGCCCCGAGTCCAATGCCTTTCCGAACGGCCCAGTATGTCTTTTAAGAGCAAAATAAGAATTAATAAGTATGCATGAACAGGTCACGTGACTCCAACTCATAAGTGAAAGTGAACTACTTTGCTATTTGTATTTCTTTTTATAAATGAGAAACAAAAAATGCTTCAATTTATGAGTTAACTTGATTTTAAGCAACAAGTTTTGTAGAAGAATATCTCAAAAAATATTTCAACCATCCTCCACCACATCTCAGCTCAGCTTAGTAAATTTAAATGTCATAATGACATTAACGTGACAAATTCGAAATTCTAATGGTAAAAATGCGAAACATTTCATTCTATAGGTATATGTTCTATTCATAATTGAGATTTGTTTGATAATTATGATTATTGCGTGTGTTGATTATGGTTATGTGTGAAGCAGACATTTATCTGAAAGGAGCAGACTCGCCCTGTATCAAAACCAAAAGTTTCATAAGCGCTGCGATAATGTGACGAGAACCTTTTGCATGAAACTTTGTTTATTTATTATTTTTCTTTATAAGTCAAAAGGCATGCAGATGTACAATGGAGCAAATGCTCTAGTAAAGCCCTCGAATGATGATAAACGAATAAGCAACATGCTGAGACATTGGGTGAGAAAGAAATGCCTCATTCTTTCTTCAAAATGTGGTGAAGGAGGCATATGTGCAATTTATTAAAAGGTTACATTTGTTTCAATGATATGTACATCACTAAATCACACAATATTTGCAGGTATGTTCCAAGGTTCAATTTTTTGGGAGGGGGAGATATAATTTACCCACTTAAACTCGAGAGTTTTACTGAATGATAAAATAAGAGCGTGTGCATTCCACACACATCAACATGGACGAGAAGAGTAATTAGACTTCATTTTTAGAAGAAAATATATGGTACTGGGGTGCCTGTCCCAATACTACAAAGACCCCTCCCTCCCAAAGTGTCCCCCCTCTCAAAAAAAAAGGCAGAAAATACCCTATAAAACAACCCCTCTAAAAATTTTAATGGCGCAGTCTGAGCCATGACCCATTACTCTCCCAAAATCTGCCGAATCTTCAGAAAATTCTTAGAATTCCGGATATGGAAGTTATCCCAAGGGACCAAATTCACAGAGACCTCCCATCAGGCAACACGTTCACTTTCCTGCAAAACGAAAATGATCAAGTCAGCATTATGAAAATTACAATAGAGTAATTCATATTGTTTCAAGGCTGTTTATATTTTCAATGCAGAAAAGTTAGGGCCTGCTCTTCAACATGAAATATTTTTTGCATATTCAATAATTGTACAAATTTTGTCCGTAAATATTGACAGCTACTTTTCTGTTAACTGGTGTATCACTTGTCCTGGCAACTTGTTTACTTTCTACACCTTGCTGAAAATAGAAAAAATTATGTCACTATCATGTTTGCTCCCCATTTTTCTTGTTTAACTATTCAATCGAGCTTTAAATGTTTATTAATAGCTCAATATGGATATTACTTGGCGAATAATTTGATCATGGTTGTATTCCCCCCCCCCCCTCCCAAAATAAAACTTGTTTTTACCTGGACATGGTAGAAACAAAGTTTTTACCGGTAAAAGCCTAAGAAATATTATAAGTTCCTGTTCATTTGCTGGCAGGCAGTGATTTGTTATTTTTACTTATAAGCCTTTACATATCTTATATTATATTTTATTTTAATGTTTTATTTTTGTACAATGTTTATTTTGTTGTTTGAAACATCAAATAACCACTAGACCGTTTGTTAAGTAACAAGATAATTACCTCATGGTCATGAGTTTCAGATATCAAAAAAAAATATTTTCCAAATAAAGAGGAAGGCAAAGAAGTTTTGTGCTGTTAAAAACTTAAAATTTCCATTCAATTTTCAAAGTTCATCAGTCATTTTTAATTTATTATTAAAATAATTCATTTGTGCTACATATGCTTTAAATATCAATGAAGATCACAGTCTTATTATATCTGCACTACTTGTGCACGCTTCTACTTGTATTTTGACATTTTGACAGACTAAGATTTAACTTGTAAATTCATCTTGTCTTATATATATATATATATATATATATATATATATATATATATATATTTGACTATAGATTGCAAAATTCATGGTTTTTCTTTTATTTAAAAAATTAGTTAATGTTACAAAAAAAAAAGCAAAGTGTATGCTATGCGTTAATATAATTATTGTTATTAATTATTTTTAAATGCTATCTAGTCAGAAGAACAGTGAATTTGTTTTTGCAAAAATAAGTAAAAATTTTCTTTATTATATGCTATTTAAAAAATATTGATGCTAAATGTTTTTAGAACCAATTTTTTTTCTCATAAAATGATCATATTGTCTGCATGCAAAAATTAGCTAAATCAATTTAAGATTTACCTTTGCCAAGTAAAAAACTGCTGCTTTTTTAAATTTTAGACTCCCTTCCAGAGTCCAGAACTCATATTAAGGGAGAAAAGGGTCTAAAGTGTTGTGCGCTATCTTAAAATAAATTATAACTTGTGATAAATTATTACTGTGACTGAAAATGGATTGTATAATTTAAATACAAATGGGAACTGTTCATGTTTACAACTTTAAACATGAACAGTTTAACCTTAATGTACTTTAAAAAAGAAAAACGTGCACAGAAATGGCTGAAACGATAAAAAATACCATGGATTTCTGATTTTTTCCAAGATGGTAAAAACCATGGAGAAAACATGTTTTTCCAAAGGTGGTAAAAACCGGTAAATACTACAGATAGTAAAAACCATGCGAACCCTGATTTTGATGGAGCTTTGGCAGAGTATATTGTATTTCAACTTTTCACACTGACGCCACTTAATGGCTTGCTCTTTTTTTTTTCGGGGGGGGGGGGGGGGCAAATTATTTTACATTTTAATGACTTAATTTAACTATTTAGTGCACTATTTTTTTTCTCAATGACTTGTTTGCTCAAAAGCTCATTTAACAGGCAAATTAATGTATGGTATCGCAAATTGAGTAGTTTATAATTTTCACTGAACATGGTTGCAATGAATAAAATGAAAAACAATCACCAGGATTTAAAATGTGCCAAGTTCAGGGGGGTGATTCTCCAAAATCCTAACAATATTATGTCCCAGTAGCCTAACACAAAAATTGTTTCACTCCGAAAGTGTTTTCATTTTTTTAATAGTTAGAAATAACTTATCTGATGCTATTCTACTCTTATTAAAACCCTAACTCATTTAGTTTTTTCTACAAAAATGTTTAAATGACCCAAAAATCGCACTTTTGACGTGTCCTCGTTCGTTTTTCATATGGACTTAAATTATTTACATCAACAAAAATTTTACATCAACATTCCACAAATTCAATTTGTAGTACAAAATTAAGCATACTTAAAAGTTTAAAATAGCATTCTTTATGTAAATTAAATTATTTAAATCATCAAGGTACATCGTTTTAAACTTGGTCTCCAGGTTTCATGTCATTCTAATGTCCTAGGAATGAGTTCAATTATAATTATTATAGATTTAAAAAAAGAATTTTTGATTTTCTGTGATACAACACTGTTTATTATCACCATTTTGTTAGATTCCTTGAGTATTATGTTCACATGATTTGTCTGCTGTTCTTACTAAAACTTTGAAGTTCAAAAATGGGTAAGAAACATTTTTGCTGTCATTTTCCTGGACGAAATTTCTGTGTTAAATAAAAGAAACATAATTCTAGTTGAGAATAATTCTCAACTATTGAAAAATAATGTTAAAAAATAATAATTCTAGTGTGTAGTTGAATTAAAGAGTTTAGAATTGAAAAATAACATTAGTTACCTTAATTATAATCCTGGGCTTATGCAACAGACAAATTGTATGGAAAATGTCATACTCCTGTCCTAAAAAAAGTGTTATTAAAAAAATCACTCTCCTAGCATCATTTCTCAAGCACTGGAAATGCATCCCATAGAACAGAAGGATTTATTTCGAATACATTAGTTGGAAAATAAGATTGAAAAAGAATATCTTTTTGTTGCTGTTCAGACAAATTGTTCCAAAAGAGATTTATTGGTTAGACATTTGTTTATCTAAATGTTGCTCGAATAGGTTAGTGAAGTTGCTATAAATTTCGTATTTGCTTTAAATGAAAAGTAAAATATATGTTATTAATATTGCTGATCCCCTTTTTGTTTTATGTTTGTATTTCCTGAACCATAAAACAATTTGCAGGTAATGAAAAGGTAACTTTTCTTTTTGTAAATTTTATCATACTGTGTATGGCTAACTTAAAGAAAGTTTTAATGTCGCAATCGATTTTTTTTTTGTTGAAATGAATGTTTGTTATTAGTAGTGTTAGCTATTTAGGGTGAATAATATGGAAAAACCTATGCAGGAGTTATTTTCGAATAAAGTGGGGGTGTCCGTTAAAGGAGGTTTTACACAAAATTTTGTTTTTTTCATTATTTAATAACCATACTTTTGATTTAGGCTTCAGTTATTTCTTTATTACTTTAGTTATATCCCATGAAGAAATTCATTTTGTAACTCTCCTTCCCAGTGCTGCTTGTCAGTCTCATGCTGTATGAAAATTCAACCCCCTCTTTTGAGGGTCTAACATAGTTAAAGTGAGTTCCCTCTATTTTTCTCTTAATAAGTTTCTAACAAAGAGTAAGTATATAATTTTTTTCAGCATTTTTATTTTAAAAAAAAATGTGATTGGAAAATGTCAGGTTTATGGAGAATAACCCAGGGTTGTTTGTGATCCGAAATTTCTGAAAATTCCAAAAATTTGGGATTGTTGTCTCCGAAAATTTTGGGCTGACAACACATTCTAAAACTGAAAAATTCTTGGAAAAAAACCCTTTTTAAATAGTTTTTTTCAATGATTTTTGTATGCATATTTGAAGAGTTTTTATAGGGAGGTGGGGACTTCCTCTTTGTTAACGAAAATTTCGCATTTTCTTCAGATAATTTTACTTGACTCCACTATCACCCCTGGCCTAGTGCCTGTTCAATTAATCATTTTTAGATTAAGTTTGTTGTAAAAGACATGTTATCCACACTGGGCATCATTTAGGGGGATTAATTGCCCCCTTCTGACTTTGAAAAATTCCTGTATTTACATATAGCTGCGCATGGTTTTTGTTGTTTTCCGATAAAATTTGCTTTGAGTAGGGTACCCTTTGGTTCCCCTCTCCCTGGAAAAATTCAAAATGATGTGTCTGGTTATTTTACTTTGCATTGGAAATTTGTATAATTGTTTACACAACTGAAGAATATAAATATGCTTTTATTTTCAGGTTTTGTAGTCAAAAAGTTCCTTCAACCCCTGGAAGCCGTTATGTTAAACCGTTATCTGGCATAAAAGAATACCTGGTGCAAAAATGTTTTGCATTTGTTCATGGATATGAAAAAATACTTGAAACTAAATTTCCTAGTGCCTTTAAAATATACCGAGTTTTTTCTGTTGGTAAGTTGAAATAATCCTTTGTATTTTATACCGTGTTTATTGTTAGAATTTCATTTATGTTGCAATACTTGGCTGGACTTACATTTTTGGGAAAGTGGAAGTAATTCTTAATTCTTTGAATAAAATTCTAAATTTTATTAAATTATGAACTATAACACACATACATTTTCGCAGGTGCAGAATATATTTGGGGGAAATTCGAGCCATGTGGGGAAATTTTTTTAGTGCATTTAGGAGCACAATTTTTTTTTTCAAAGAAATATGGGTGTAACATTTAGAAAACAATCCAATATTTCCTAGCTCAAATTAACAAAAAAGAAATTAATTTGAATTCTGGAATTTTAATTCATATTATGTGTTTCGCAATCATGAGTTGAGAAAGGACCCTACTCATTGCAGTTATTGTTTCTAGAAACGGTTTCTGTACCCCCAAGCCTGTCCCTCCTCCTGGATGGTTACGTGTGCTAGTTGTGTGTGTGGTGTGCGTAGACCCATGTGTGATGCTCGTAGGCATGTATGTGTGTGAAGGCATGTGTGTGTAGGTGTATGTGAGTACGAAAGCATGTGTGTAGGACATGGACGCCACTGACCAGGACAAGTGGTTCCTGGGGACAGTGGTCAGGACTGGAGTAGCTGCACTTGCAGTGGGCGGTGGTGCTGCATAGGCCCCTGGTCCAAGCTGAAAAAGGCATGGACATCAAAGATGGTCAAGTGAGAGCAATAAGCAATCATGATTGCTCAAAAAAAATTGTTTTTTTTTTCAGCTGTTAAAACAATTCTTTAATTTGAGGTTTATTATTTGGTAAATAGGAGTTTTTGCCTTCATTTTAATCATGGGAAAAAGAAAAATTCGCTAAATCGCAAAATTCGTCAAAAAGAGGTTTGTTAAATCGGGGTCTAACTGTATTATCATTTGATAAATTTAGTTTTTATTAACAATTCATCTTTTTTGAATTGTTTAATTTGATTTAATTTTTAATTGAAAAAAATATAATGCAATTTATTGAAAAAGTATTATCTAAAATTTTTATCTTTAATTTTTAGGTACTAAAGATCTATATAATGATATCAAGGAATATATTAGAATCTCATCTGTACTTAGCAATGGTAAACATGTGCGAGATTTACAAAGAAAGGAGCTTGAAACATATTTTCAGGTAAGACATATTATCGAGAATTAATTTAATGTGTATAAGTATGTAGTGTTAAAAAAATGTAAAGCAAGTTACTTTTTTGTAGGTCCCTAAAGATTTAATGAAAGTTGCCCCTGTTCTGGTGCTTGCTGCTCTTCCATTTGCTAATTATGTCATTTTACCTGTGATGTAAGCATTAATCTTGAACTATTTCTAATAGAAAGTAAATCTGAAACTGTAATATTTCACTTAAATTAAAATATTAATGAAATAAACAGCAAATGAATGAAGACCAATTGAACCAATTGACCAATTGAATGGTTGCATTTTTCAACAGTATAAAATCTTGACTATATATTGCACCTAATCTGTTTATAAAATTCCTTCTTATTCTTCTTATTTAATATAAAATATCTTTAAAAAAATATATATACAAGTAAAATATACATAGGTACCACATGTAAAAAGCATTAAAAAAAACCCTTAACATTGGTATTTTAATAAAATCCAGGTCTGTCATTTTGGGGTAAGGAGGGTCGATTGCTTCTATTTTTAAAAAATTAATGTTTTTATTCGTAAAAAAAACGATTTGCAATGAGTATACTCTGTGCATCTTGTCATGACAATCAGCATGAACTAAACATTGCATACATCTTGTCATAACATGAGCTAAAAAAATTAACTCACTTTAATGATGTAATATTTGCTTTACTGTAGAAACTGGTTATAACACACATCTCAAGACCAGAGATTTTGTGATTTATAGATTTTGAGGTTATATGGTTTCACAAATTTGTATAATACACATAATGATAAATTAACTACAAAAGTGTTTAAACTCAAATTATGCAATCTAATTATGATCTGCTGATTACTATCTATACCATCTGCTGATTCTTTTTCTGCACCCTCTAAAATGTTGAAAAGTACTCTCCAGAATGAGAGGTCCCTTAAAATACCTCTTCTGAAAATTTCCGTGACAGTCCAGGCCATCGTTTCCCAACCAGTGGTTCGCGAAAATAATATTGTAATGGCGAAAATTTTGCGTGTTTGTTTGAGATGAAGTCTCAAGTTCAAGCATTTTCTGTTCATCACTTATACATTTGTCTCTAGCACATTTGATACTTTTTGGGTACAAATGTTAGAAGATTTGCTGACATTTTATTTTGTGAATTTAAAGAATGAAGTATGTCTCTTCAAGGCACGGGTTTTTACCATTTTCGTTGAGCATAATATAATTGAACCCGTGCCAAAAAAGTTCAGCTTTTGAACTCAATGTATTTAGATGAAAGCATATACAGTCGAACCTGTCTATCTCGAATGCCGAGAATTCCGAAAAAAAATTCGAGAAAGACAGGTTTCAAGATATGGAGGTTTTGATTTTTGTATTTAAATCTAGCGACTATAAGTTGTTCAAGAAATGCGTACACTGTCAGTGAACTGAATAGAAACATAATATACTGAAAATAAAATAAATAAACACATTAATTCAATAAACAATTTATTATGATTTAATGCAATACCATGTACATACCACAATGAAAAAAAGCTGTTAATAAAGTTTGATGATTGACAGTTTTCGTTTCATCTACAATTCTTTTTAATTTTGCAATGGCTGTAAGACAGTCCTCACTAATACCGTCCTGTGATTCAAGAAAGTTTCTAAGAGTTTCAATTGCTTTTTCAGCATCTTTTTTATTGACTTTGCGAATTTCTATTTGTTCTGTTTCATCATCGTCGTCTTCAGAATTGACCTGAACTTCTTTAATGATCTCTTCGTCCATAAAGACACCACAAGTAGCCACAGAATCATATACGTTTACAAAATCTTCAAATGAAACGTCTACTTCCATGCTTCTTTTAATTTCCATCCAATCTGAATCTTGAAGCTCAATGTCAAAGTCTTCAATTTTTTGCACTTCCTCTTGCCTAGGTATTTTTCTCTGAATCCAGCTTTAATAAAACTGTTCTTGATCGTTTCAGCGGTGACATTTCTCCAGGCGTAATCTATCATTCTCATCGCATCTAAAACGTGAATTTTTTGAACGGTGTTTCCTTCGTCAATGCCCCTCAATAACTTTTTCACAAGTTCTTTCCTGTAACTCGCTTTAAAACTTCATATTACCCCTTGGTCAAGGGGTTGCAGTTTTGAAGTGGTGTTTGCCGGCAGAAACTCAACACTAACATTCTTTAGAGGTGGCAGTTTTGTATGTGCAGCACAATTGTCAATAAAAAGTAAAATCTTTCTTTTTTTTAAGCCCATCGATCTGTCAATCCCTTTCAACCATTCGCCGAAAATATTGCTAGTCACCCAGGCTTTCTGATTTGATTTGTACGCTATAGGAAAAGATTTTATTTTAGAAAAACATCTGTGATTAGCAGAGCGCCCAATCATCAAAGGTGGAAGTTTCTCACTTCCATCTTGATTAGCAGCTAAAAAACAGTTACTCTTAATTTGCTCTGTTTTCCTCCTCTGCATTCTTCACCTTTAAAAATGGCTGTTTTGTTTGGCAGGCATTGATGAAAAAAGTCCTGCTTCGTCAGCATTATAAACGTCAATAGGATCAAAATTTTTCAGAAGTGAAGGGAGCTCATCGGTTATCCATTTGTCACAAATGCTTTGTGGTACTGCTGCGCTTTCGCCAAATCTTTCGAAAAACAATGCCCTGTTTAAAACTCTCCAGCCAGCCATTGCTCGCTTTAAAGTCGGAATACCCAAGTTTTTTTTGCAAACTCTGAAGCTTTATCTTGCAGCATCAATCCGCTGACAGGAATTTCTTTTTCACGACACTGTTTAAACCACAAAGTCAAACATTCGTCTAAATTAGTAAAAGTACATTTTCTTACTTTTTTAACATTTTTATTGTCTGTCTCCAACAAAGTTTTGTTTTTTATTATTGTGGATAGAGTGCTTGGCGAGATATTAAATTTCTTAGCAACGTCAACTTTTTTCATCAGAGGGTTTTGATCCTGAAAGTCCAAAATTTTTCTTTTTTCTTCTATAGGAAGAACATTCAATTTTCTTTTCAGACGCCATATTTGGCTAAAAAACCCTCAGGATTAACGCAGCTGTGTGAAAATCTCAGAAGAGCAACAAGAAAAAAAACACCCCGAACGCAATTTCACATTCAAGAACTCTGGTCTTCTTCCACGAACAGGCACGAGGTACAGCAATTTCAAGGAAAATTATAAAGAAGAATTCTTTTGATTTTTCCTTCTCACCCCCTACTGTTACCCTTACCCTGTTTCCCTTTGCAGGAAAAATAATAGCACCACGTCTCAAGTTTGTTAACTTGAAGAGACACGTTTCATCTCTCCCAACCCTCGTAGTATTGTGGGCCTGTCAGTGTTTACATCTTGCATTCACTCTGTCTGTCCCCTCTCTCCAACCCCCCGAGGCTAGGTATTATCCTCCATTATTTCCTCTTATTTTAGGGCTCATCTCCTGCCTTTATGTTCTTTAAACCATGAAAAGAAAACAAGGTTGCACTTTAAATTTCCGTAGCAGCGAAATCAGAACTTCGAGAAATAGAGGTTTTAGGTACTAAGTATTCGAGAAAAGCAGGGAAAAAATCATGAGAAATTAATTGAGAGTGCTGGGAAATTAAAAAAAATTGAGATATGCAGTTTTTCGAGATATGCAGGTTTCGAGATAGACAGGTTCGACTGTAAATGCTTCAGTTTTCTCCACTTGATTGGAAAATTTAATTGAACTTGATGTAAACAATATGTGGTGCATATTATTAGAGCGTTTGAAACATCTTTACGAAATTTTCTATGTTTATAGTTTCTTTACCGTTTGAGTGCGACAAATAGCTATCGGGCTTCTCTTGTATTTTGCTGAAAGTGCAAGTCACACAATAAGTGTAATTAATGGTAGTGAGGTACATTGTAAAAAAAATTACAGAATTAAAAAATATGAAAATTTTCGCTCTATGTGAAAAAGGAACTCATGAAATTCGTGTAGAGAAACTATCTTGTAATGAGTGAGCATATAAATATTTTTGTTATTAAAATTTGCCGTTTATTTAATAACTAGAAAATCGTCCATCAAGGTATGACGAGCAAAAAGTGTTTCTGAATTTGAACAAAGCAATTGCCTTTTTGGTGATATTTGATAGTTGAAATTTTAACCTTGACTCCCATGGATTAACCCTAAACTCCAGTAGATAGCGTTAATTGCTGACCACTTTTTTGTTTTTTCATTCTCCTAAAATGACAGTGTTACCATTTAAACAGTTAAGTTAAGGGATCCAGTTCTGCATTGTCAGAATAAAGCATTTCCTTGCATGCCAAACACTACAAAAAAAAAAAAAAAAAAATCAAATTATCTTGCTATGGTGTGAGTTTCATTGTTGGTGAAATCAGCAAGCGTTACTCGATCAATGAATTCGCTATTATATGCATGAGGATTAGAGTTAATTGCAGATGTTTCTATTATTTTTCAAAACTGAAATAAAATAAAAAGTAGCGATACATTTTTAGAGTAGGGATAAGAAATTTCTTCAGCACTCAAACAATAATTGTACACAGTGTATCCTTATCGAGCATTTAGATTTTACTAGAAGAAAAAAGATCATTTAGTCATTCTGAGACATTTTCTCTGAAAAGGTATTTTTACAAATCATTTTTTAATTGACTCATTTAGAGTTACGAATAAATGTACTGTTGTGACAGAAAAATGCATTTTAAAATTTGTTACCCCTTTTGGACAAAGTTTCTGTGGGAAAAACGAATTTCAGCATATATTGAGATAAATGCAGAAGGAAATTTAATGCTGAACCTAATGCAAGACTAAAACTGTCGGACAAGAAATTTGAGCCAAACTTTGAAATTCTTTGTTCCACAATCATTCCATTAAGATTTTTTTCAAAGTGGACTGAAACTCAAAGAATTATCACTGAATTTGTCACGTTGAATTTGTTTTGTACCCCCCCCCCCAATAGAGGCATAGGTGAAGTATGCATGTAAGAATCTAGGTGCAATCTCATGAGGGTTTGTAAAACAAAAAGTTTAAAAAGTACCATACAGTGCATGAATTTTTAGCACAGTACAGCTCTAGAATCATTCCATTTTGTCCATACACGCCTTGTAACTGAGCCATTAACTCAAACTATTCAATAACTTCTTCTTCAA
The DNA here is from genome assembly GCF_026930045.1 of Uloborus diversus. Lineage (NCBI taxonomy): Eukaryota > Metazoa > Arthropoda > Arachnida > Araneae > Uloboridae > Uloborus > Uloborus diversus. Next base: position 109,280,905 of record NC_072739.1, on the reverse strand, counting down.
GCAGAGAGAAATTATGAAAGCCAGAAATGAAGCAGACCTGAGGCAAGATCAGCATGGCCTTGAGAAAAGAAATATCTTCATTGAAAATCGGCATTGTGCCAAAATGCTTACCTACTGGTGGTTGAAACGTCCTTGAGAATAAATGTTTTGATCAATATCCCCGCTAATTAAAGTTGTAGATAAACGAAACCTTCCTAAACATGAGCTGAAAAAAAATTAAGATTCTATCAATAAATGGTTTGATCATCAATTCTCTGGCATTTGGGAAAAATTTTTTTTTCCCAAATGCTAAACTAGATTACTCCCACTAAGATAGATAGATGCATGCATACATACATGCACTCACTTTTTAATGTAAAGATTATATGAATCAATATGAGATTTAAACACTGATACAAAAAATTTTCTTTTTTATAGATACTTATTTCCTCGAAAATGTCTGTCCTCACAGTTTTGGACTTTACAACAAAAAGTGGACTTTGCCGTTAAGTATCAAAAGAAAAGACTCTATCATTACAGACCTGTTTTTAGGCAATTACAAGCACAAATTGACACCATTAACACTGATGTGCTAAAGAACAATTGTCAGGATATATTTTATAAGGTATGTAAATATTTTAATGCATTTATGACGATTATGATTTCATTTTGAAAAACCAAACTGTTATTCATCTTTTACTTGCCACGCATAAGGCTGCTGTATTAAGGGGCTCCCATTTGCCCAACATTTTGGTTCCAATAGAGAACCAATCTAACATACACTTTGGGATCAAAATTTTTGCATTATGTATATCATTATTTTAAAACTAATATGGGCCATTCCATGGAAAAGGTTAAATTTGTCCAGCACATGACACTTCATACATTTCATTGAAAATAATTTAAGAGAGTAGTGAATAAAATTTTGTCACTTAATAAATCAGAAATGTATGTGTGACTTCTTAAGCAAAAAATTTCACCATTACTTTTTAAAAGTATTTCTCTTTTGTGAAATATAGATACAATAGATGGTGCAGGACAAAATGATTGTTTGCAATGGAATGGCCATATACACGGATTTTTTTCAACTTACTTGTACTTCAACTTTATGTGGTCTTAATGAGATATGTTTCTTTCACGTTGGAACCTTAGCTTTCAAAACATACAATTTATTTTGTCATTACTGTATTAATAGAGCAAAATATTAATTGCACCCAAACCTCTTTTTGTGCGGTCTTTTTCAATTTTTTTTTTGTGCAAACTTTTTTTGTGCAGTGTATGAAAATTTAAATCAGATTGGAACTCAATTGACGATAGTATTTATAAAAAACGGATGAAGTTATTTATAAAATAAACAAACTTTTTTATGCGATTTTTTTTTTTAATGCAGTATCTATCTACTGCACAAAAAGAGGTTTGGTTGCAATGCATACAGCAAATTACAAAAGGTTGACTTTGAACGTCCCGCATGTGATGCATGCACATAAATTAAATTTTAAGTAGCAAAGAAATTTAATCAAAATAATACTGTGTCAGGAGTATCCTTGTATCAAATGTAAAGATTTAAAAATGTGCTCCCTCCTGTTTAATTAAAATATTAAGATCTATAGCATAATGTTGGTGGAATTTTAGAGTCGGGATGTCCCACACGTGATGGTGAAGTGACCCATATTCAGAAGGTATCTATATATTTGCCTTTCAGAATAAGTTTTAACTTTAATGAATATTTTACTACCACTTTAGTAGGGTTGTAGGCACTTGGAACAGCTTACCGAAAGAGGTGGTAATGAGCAAGGGGGTGGATAGCTTTAAGAACAGTTAGAAAAATGTGAAAAGACCCGCAAATAATCCAAATGCCGATATTCGGGAGATCTATACTAGAAGCAAGTCTGATTTCGAAAGCTCTCTCGAAACTCATACGTCTGACAGGTTGGCCTGTCCTCTGAAATGGCTGTTTTTTTTTTTTTTTTTTTTTTTGTAGTTTTTACCAAATGGATGTTAGAGATGATAACATTTTATGTTTAAGGGACCAATTTTATCTTCCTTGCTTTTTCTGATAACTAAACAGAAAAACATAATTATTGAATTTGTATATTTGTATTGTGTGCTGTATTTTTCATGATTTGTTAACATCAACATCATTTTTCTTGTATAAATATATATACAAATTTAATTTAGTGCAAACTGAATAAATTATTTTGTCTTCATTTCTCCTAAAAAAAATTTGTGCTTTTCTTTAGCTAGGTAGTGGTTTGCATCCTACAACAGAAGAAATCATCAAGTTAAAACCATTATTTATTGATCAGCCTTACGGTATATTTTGTATTACCAACAAACATCTTGTAAGTACTTTTAATGTTGAAGTTATTTTCCTTTTGCTTTCATTCATTTAATTTATAAAAATATCTTAATTTAAATCATAAATAATGCTATGACATTAATATGTATATGGACTAGTCTGAATAAGTAAAGCTCTCCCTGATTAGTTTTCTCATATATTTTTAGAATTACTTTTGTCAATCCAATCATTGGCGGTGACTGGGGCTTATAAGTGCAGGGGCAAAGTTTTCTTAAAAGCTGAAGACTTGAATTTAGGCTATCTTTGGCTGACTCGAGAAGGGGATTCGAGTCTCTTCCCGCATAAATGCTTCAGAGTTGTAGTTTTTAAAAGCACAGTTCTAGAGTAGTTTCGTCAATGTTTAGAAAACATGAAGGAGATTTGAAGGCTCTGCTCCAGTAATTCTTCGAAGCCGAAATTGGTGTTTTAACAAAGAAAATGCTGGCCAACTAAGGACTAGTGTTTTGGGGGCTCTCTTCCGGAAAATTTTGCGAATTGGAACTATAAAAGCATTAATTAAGGTGATCTTTGCGCTTGGAGGTTCTCTCCCATAAGTTTTTTTGAGCTGATGCATTCCTAAATATTTAATTTTAGGACTTCTTTTAATGCCTTCAGAGGAAGATTTGGAGGACTTCCAGATTTCTTTCTAAATTTAAGTCTTGAACGCGATTTTAAGCTACGTTTACTGATGTAAGGGTAAGGGGGTCCTCTTCTTAAAAATGAAGTTAGGGAAACTATGGAATATACTCGGGGGGGGGGGGGGTCTTCCTGGAAATGTTTTTAAATTGTAGCTTAAAAATTGCTTTTTTAAGCTATCTTCAATGATTTTATTGTTTGGGTGATCTCCCTGAAAATGTTTTGAAATTAAAATCTTAAAAATGTTTTAACAATCTTTGGTGATGAGAAAAGTGTGTGGGCTGTCGCCCTTCTCCTCCTCCCCCTCTTTGTTGCCACCTCTGAACCCAGTTATTTTTGTTTCATACTGCAGCTAAATCTTCTTTCTCAAAAATCTTGATCTTTAGATAACCCTTATGTAAATGATCCTGTCATGTTTTAATTTTTAAACAAGAGCATTAAAGTTATCATATGAGGCAGTGAGAAGCAAAGGTTTGCAAGTGGACATTTTCAAGTTTTGAGTAAAATGTGTATAAAGATAAAGATAACTTCCTAGATAGGCTTTTATTGAATTTTTTTTTCTAAATCATGCTGTATAGCAGCAACTACCAGGGCTACTAGTACCATCGCTTGCCCCAAGACAGAGGAGAGGTTCACCTACCACATGTACTAGTTATCTTCAATTTTTAAATTTTGCCACTTGCATCCCTTTGCTTCTCACTGCCTCATATGGTAATTTTTTTACAATTAAAAAGTTTTAAACAGCATGTTGAGCATGTAATAAATCATTCATGCTATTTTTGAGGTTCAAGTAATATTTCTTCTTGGATTCAAGTGATGTGTCATTAACTATGATATGATTGGATTTGATTTTTTTTTTTTTTGGAAAGCTCATATCTAAATCTTGAAATGCAGTAGCTGTCTATTAGGATTTTAGTATGTTTTTTCTTTAAATCTCATTGTATTCAATTAATGATTAGTGAGTAACAAGACTTTTATTTTATTTTTTCCTTTAGCATCATTTATGCCGGATGCATGGTATTTCTGTACTGCCTGGCAAGCAGTGGAGACTATGGAAGCATGCTGGTTTTATTCGTGAAATGGACTTGGCAATGAAAAGGGAAGGCCTGGAATCAATGTCCTCTCATGAGTTGAGAAATGTAAGAATCATTAAATTAGAACAATTATTTTGATGCAAATGTTAAACCCATTATAGCCCCTTTTTGGTGTAAAATCTATAGATCATACTCTGGTAATTGCTCTTCTCATTTTCCTAAGACCACAGTTTATTCCTAGCTCTCCTTATCAGGAAACTATGCAAATGAAAAAGAAAATTCTTGATTTTTTTTATAAATGTTGTCTAATTTAACGAGTTTTATCAAGAAATGGAAGACATCTTTTACATGCTTTGCAGATAAATGTTCTTCCACAAGCAGGTGGTAATGTCATGTGGTACTTTCAAATTCTTGCCAAATCTTTAAATTAGATATTTTTTTATTAATATTTTGGCATACTTTAAGATTTGTCTTGAAAAAGAGGAGACAATGACAAATAAATAATTTGTATCAAAATAAAAATAAAAATTTTACTGTGCTCTTTTGATAGCTACCTATTTATTTTTTTTCCTTCATTATTACACAATTTGTGTGCTTTTCCTTGTTAGTAGTCTGAATGAAAAATCAATCCAAGCTTGATTAATATTGAAAAGAGTTTGTTCATAGTGTAAAACTGTAAAACATCGTTATATAAAAAACACACACACAACTTAGGGACAAAGGTTTTGTGTTACATAAATTTTGTGAAAAAATATAAGTCCACAAATTTAGAAACACATTTAGAGTGTATCAATATGTATGTAATTGAAAATAAATTTTAACTGCAATGAGTATTAAAGCACTAATTATGCAACTTAATGTATGTATTGTAGTATACAAATAAATAGATATTTGTTCAAAAGGAAGCAAATTACTCTACACTTCTGCTAGCTTCATGGTTTGCATAATAGCTGCATTTTCAAGAACCATCTGGTACTTACTTTAGTCTGAGTACTATCATTCAAAAGCTTTGAATTAAAATGAAAAGATTAAAAACTTTTTCAAAATTTAATTTTTCAAAAAGTTACGTTTGCAAGGTAGAACAAAGAGCTTATTTTAAACTGGAAAACTTTTTTTTTACCTCTGAAAAGTTGTGTGGTTTATAGAAAATTAGGTCTTATAGGTTGCCATTGGAATAGTATTCTATTTACTTTTAGAGAACTTTGACATTGAATTCCTGATGTTTGACGGGACAGTTCCGCCAGGGACTAACTCTGAATCTGAATAATTACTCAATGATCATTAGCAATGCTCTTATTTTCAAGTTTAAAAACAAAAGCAATGATTTCATAAAGTATGTATATTGCTCGAGGAAAGAGTTGTTGAAAGCACATTTCAGAATCATTTGTCGTGCAAGGTCTGAAATTCTTCATTTCGGCAACATATTGAATATTCGGAGAATAAAAGGCCTACCCCTTCGTCTGAATATGTCCGATTTTCGATTTAAAAAATCTAGCCACATTATGGACTCTTATTCTTCCATTATGTTTTTTTATCATAACTGGATTTGAACTCTTTCATTGATGTTTAATGACCCTCTATTTTTGAGTACAATGTACTTGCATGAAAAATGATCAAGTAAGCTTTGTACTACAACATGATTACAGTGAGAAACCAACACAAATAAAGAGAAAATTCTCAAGGAAGTACAGCTAAATTTTCTTGAGAATTTGTGCTTTATTTACTTTGATTTTTCACTTTAATCAATGTACTTATATGCTTCATTTTTTGTTTGTGGATGTAAGACTGAAAGACTCATACATGAATAAGGTCACAAACAATTCAATTTTCATGGTTGCTGCTAGAATTAAAAATAGTGTTGGTAAGCTGAAAAAAATGGGATGTGTTCTGGGCTTTAGAGAGAAAATGGTTTCTTGGGAAATGGATGATATCTATTCCTGATAAAACAAATTTCTTTTTTTCTTCATTCAACTGTTTTATTATGCACATAAAAATTGGAGAAAAAAAAATGCCAATTTTCTCTAGATATTTCAGTTGGTGTAAAATCACTTGACAAAAGTTAAAAATATTTTTTTTTTAAGTTTTATAATTAAGTTGAATTGCAATGTAAAAATGCATAACTTTTGAACTTGTAATTTTGGTTACATAAAAAAAAAAAAAGACTAAATAAGCAGCAGTTAAAAGCATTTTTTCTATCTTTTTTTTAGGCATGCTTTATGAGAGGTTTAAGTCCGGTGGGTCTGTCAAAAGAAGAAATGATGGCCTGGCTTTCCGATTGGATTCAAATTGCATTAAGTATAGAAAGTAAGCTAGTATTTTATTTTACTTCAATGCCTTTTTTACTTTCTTCTATATCTAATATATAGAAGAAAGTATTGGATTCGTGCAAATTTTCGAATTTCGAATTTTGACGGATTCGAACGTTTTGAGGTGTTCTGAGTCCATTTCGACTATTTTTGGAAAATGTCTGTCTGTCTGTGTGTGTGTATGTATGTATGTGTGTGTTTATGTATGTGTGTATGTATGTGTGTGTGTGTCACGTCTGTGTGTGACCAGTTTTTTGTGGCCGCTCTACAGCAAAAACTACCGCACGAAATCGAACGAAATTTGGTACACATATGTGCCCCTATGTGAACTTGTGCCCATTGGTTTTTGGCGCGAATTCCTCCAAGGGGGGTGGAGCAATGGGACGTTTTTTGAGTTACGCGTGCTTGCTATTCCTCAGGAAGTAACTGGTGGAATCAAACAAAATTTGGACCATATGTTGCCATTAACAGGAACAGGTGCTGATTCAATTTTGGTGGCAATAACTCAAACGGGGGTTGAGCTATAGAACGTTTTTTGTCGTCAATTGTGACTGCTGTATCTCAAGAAATAATGAACGGAATGAAAGAAAAATTTATCGGCAAGTAGACCTTAGTGTGTATAAGAGCTGATTTTATTTTGGTGTCAAAAGCTGAAAAGGGGGTGGGGCAATCGAATGTTCTTTTTTTTCATTGTGAGTGCCATTTCTCAAGAAGTAATGCTACGTTCTGGATGAAATTTGGAATAAATGTGAATCTATTTGTAAATAAGCGTTGTTTCAATTTTGGCGCCAATCGCTCCATGGGGGTCTGATTTTTTTTTTGTGTTAATAAAAATAGTTTTATAAATGCAACCAATAAGAAAGATAAATTACAATACTCTCGTCTGCTTATTTCACGTGATTTTAATTTTCGGGAGATAATCGGAAATGTTATCGCAATGATTTAAAATTAATAACTGTTGCCATTTTATGTTTGTTAACAAATAAAACATCTAATTAATTCAAGCAAGGCTTTTAAAATAACTTTCAAATCGTTCTTTGCTTTGCTTTTGTGGGAATTCAGGAATTCGGACGGTCGTCAAGTTTTTTTTTTGCTGGGAATATTGCATTCTTTTCAAGCATAGGGATTGATCAGAATTCACAAGAAAGATATAGAAGAAAGTTTCTTGATGGCCACAACATACTAGTTTGTTTTACCTTTGAACAGTAATAACTTCAAAGTGTTCAATAATGATTTTGAGTTACTTTTCAAGCAGGAAACTCTGCTAGTTTTATGAATGTAAGTAAATTAATTTCTCACTAACATGGTATTTATAAACCAAAAGCCCAAAATATTTCATAAGTTATGAGCATTAACATCTTCATGGAGTTTTTTTTTTTTTTTTAATGTTAGAAATTTTATGAAAGAATGTCATAAGATTTAGTATGTTCGAGTTTTTTGAAGTAGAATTTAGAAATAAACTCATTAAGAGCAAGTGTGATGATAGTTTTCATCATTACTGACTGAAAATGAGATTTCTAGTGGTGCAAAAAAAAAAAAAAAAAAAAAAAAAGACAACATTCCTTTTCAGAGATGAACTAATTTTTATTTTAAACAGAAGTTAACATAAAACAATTGTGTGAGTTTAACCTCAGTTTGTTTTTGTGGTAGATCAGAACACACTATTAGAATCATTACAAAGATTTTGTCCAATTGTTTGGTTTGTAACTAATGTAATAATATTATCTTTTACTCAATTTAATGAACAAATTGTCTTTTGTTGTAAGATTTTTTTATAAGTAAAATTTAGAATGCAGTAATTAAGCTAAAATATATTTTCTTTTTTTCTTGGCTTTGAAGAAACTATAAAATAAATTTTAAAATCGAATAAATAAAATTGATTTTGTGCATGTTTAATGCTCTATAAAATATATATGATGTCAAAACAATTGTGTCTGGAATGGTGCGAATGAATTTATCTGAGTAAATTCGTGCCAGCGCTAAGCTGCCTTAATTGTAGTCAACAATAATTTTTTGTGCATGATTTTCTGAGATAATTCACTTTTGGTTTTCTATTTTTCTTACACTTATTAGATGTGAAATTTGATCATTTATTTCTGCATACACAATTGCCCTTTAAAACAAATAGTAAGAAATGAAAACATTTAATTTTTTTGTACAGCAAAATAAATGATAAAATCTATCACGGTCAACTCTCCCTAATTCGGTCCCAAGGGACCAGCTAAAACCATCGATTCATTAATAGTTCGAGTTGTAGGAAGTTCCCACAGCCTTTTAAAGTATTTGGGACCCAATGAAAGCTTTGAGATTAAGGAATATTAGAGTTATAACATTTGTATTATCGGGACTTGACTGTAATCAAGTTTGAAACGGAAATTATTCATGCACGTGTTTTCGGCTCATAAGAAACTTCTATTCTTAAGCTACCAATGCTAAGCAGTAGCCACGAATGACTAATGCGTAGCTTTGATTCTGCCAAGCACTTCTTCTTAGCAATTTTATCGTTCAGATGTAGGTAGATAATACACATAAATTTGCTGCTGTGCAGATAAGTTTGCTGTAGATTTTTGCATTACCTGATAATTGTTAATATCATTAAGCTATTAAGCTTTGACTATCTTCAAAATAAATGATAAATTAATGAAAAAAGTTCACCTTTTGCTTTCATGCATACATTGTTGAAAGTAAGAGACATAGTCTCACTAAAACTTTTGTCCCTCCACTGGGTCTTGCTTTTCATACCTGCAGATAGTTTTCAATTTTGTGTGTAGATACTTTATTTTTTATCTTACTATGCATTCAGATTTTAATGTTTTGACTTCTAAGATGAATCTGAAATTACATTTACGTCAAATATTTTTTTAATACTGTTAAATATATCTCTGGTTAACCCTTTCCACTCGATTTTCTTATACTTTATGCTGCCACTACTCTTAATTTTTTTTTACTAAAATAACCTGAAATAACAAAAAATTAATTAACCATTTTCACTTGATTTTATTTTGCTCTATATACTAATTATTCCCTTGATTCGGTCGTGCGAGTATGTAGCGATGTTTGCCTTGTCAGGGCGGCCTGGCATCAGTCAAATGCAAAGGGTTGAGGAAATAGTTATTTTTATTTATTTGCTGTATGTGTAATATGTATGCATAATTGTCTTCTCTTCCAGCCTCTATATAAACAAAAAACTTTTAATTGCTTATTTTCACTAATCAAAATTTTGTTAATGACTTATACTACAGTGATGATATTTTTGACTTTTTGCAGGTGACAGCTTATCTCTTCTTTTACATTGTCCAATCTTTTTATCATACAATTATCCAAGCAATTGGGTATTGATTCATTAATGTAGCATTTCAAATTAGCCATTCTGAATTTCATATAGTGTATATATATATACATTTTCGTTAATAAATTTCTATTGTTTTGTTTTAAGTTTACTGACTTTAGCTTAATTAACTACATTTTTTAGTGTAGTGCTTGATATGACACAGAGTAGACAATCCTCATAGGCGGCTGTCCACAAATGATGTGCTTTGAGGAGAGGGGTATTTGTGAAATTGTGACTTTTCATGAAAAAGAGTCAGGGTTGACAAGAAGTCACACTTTTTCATAAGATGCTTTTAAAAACATTGTGACATGTGACAGGAGAGGTAAGGTGAAGTGTGGCATTTTGTGACACAGACGATGGGTTCAATTTTATTAAAAAGCCGGTGACATTTATGGACAGCCCCTAATGCACGACTTGAGACCTCAATTAGGTTTTCATTTTATAGATTTCGACAAATCTTTTTCTCAAAGTCTCTAAGCATGTCTCGTTAACATGGTCTGCAGCAGTTTCTGGTAGGCATGCGTTGTAAAATTCAAAGGCACTGAAAAGGCAGGGAAAAGCTATAACCTGCAAAATGACAAATAAAGTGCCTCATCTCTTAGAGATAAGTGGGGCTAAAACCAGTTATTTTAAGATCACCGAAGGGATTTATTTCCACCCGGGAAAAAATTAAAAATCGGAAATTGATTATGATAAAATATCGTACTCGAAAATTTATAATAATTACATTCTGATGCCTTTTTCTTCAAATATTTTTTTTTAAATTCAATATCCCAAATGAAAACACTAACTTTCAAGCTGAAAGATTTCAATGTCTCTGTACATCAAGTATTATTTGCTACCTTTCTCCTAAAACAAAAAATTTACATGTGAAGAACAGAAGTATATCAATAAATGGAAATGATTCATTTTAATATAGTTCATTTAATGTGTGTGCATGCATTCACCTACAACTGCATGTAACAAACATTTGAACTGCAACTTTCTGTTTAAATATTTCATAACTCATTTAATAAAAAACACCTTGTAAATTACTATCAAAAAGATTGATTTACGTAATAAGTGCAAAAATCATGTCCTATTCCTAATTAATGGTTGAGTGATGATTTATCTAATTGTATAATGTTTGGTATTTTTAAAAAGGAAGTAGTTTTTTAACAACGATTGCTAAATGTCTATTTCTGTAAATAAGAAATAAATTAACATGTATTGCATATACTTTTAGATAGTTAATTCTTCATAATTTCTAAGAAAATATAGCAATTAAAAATGTACCTTTTCTTTTTTTGTATATCAGTTATAAATGTATCACTAAAAAAATCAGGGGGGCTTTTTGTCTGTAAAAGATCAATTTTTTCCCCTAAAAACTTGATTTGTTCTCATTTTTCCAAAAAAATATTTTTTTTTACACTGCCTCAAAATTTCTGGAAATTTTACATCTCTAGTCACTCTTTTAGTCTAAATTTCCTTAAAAAAAAGTTCTTGCACTTTGAATCCGAGTTGAAATTTTAGAGGAAGGAAAAAGAGCAGAGTTCTTCGGTATCGAGCCAGGGAGGATTCAGCTTCTCATTTTGGAGGGGTCATTTTAGGAAGGGGGGGGCGGTCATAAGTGTGATTTTGGGGCATATGTAGGGATTTGGGACAACTTTTTCAAAATATAAGTATATAAACACAGCTTTAGGCAACATTCGATCCCTTGAAAGAAGGTCTTAAAACCCCCTCGCCCTTCTAGATCAGTGCCTGGTATTGAAGTTGATTCCACACAGAAAATTTCAAACGTAATTCAGCTATCTTTATGCATCTATTACAGGGGGAAATAAAAGTACGCTAATCGTCAAAAAAAAAAAAAGAAAAAAAAAACAGCAGAAGCACAACTGTGGAGAACTTGTAAAGTTTGATCTTGCAACCTCAAACGTTGATGTTTGAGGCAGCAAATATGAGAGAACAATAGCATGGATTCAAGTCCTAAATTGTGAAAACACAACCTTAACATTCACTATGTTCGCTGTTTAGTTTATGTTCTCAGCTAGTTATAACAGATTCCACTGATTGCTGTAAGTTGGTAAGAGATTTCCTTGTTCGACTGCAGTGATTCCCAAACTTTTCTGTTCTATGAACCCCTTACCGTGCTTTTAAGCAATTTGTGGACCCATAATTAGAACAAGCTTCAAAAGTAATAAAGCAATTTAGTATGTTTAAGTATTCCAAAACAGTGTGAATCAGATGGTTAAATGTCGCCTGTAGTGTTTTGAAATCATCAGACCAAAGCAGAATGTTTGAAAAGGTCAAGGAAGGGACAGGGGCATTCCACGGTATTTTGGACATTATGTAGAGTCCGTAACGTGACATTTTTTTGCCATAACTTTTTAATTTACCGTTTGATTTGCAAATTATTTTAATTTGAGCTAGTGTGTTGGTAGGAAAAGATCAAAATAAAATAACATGCTAATCAAACAGTAAATTAAAAAGTTATGGCAAAAAAGGTCACGTTACGGACTCTACATAAATGTCAAAAATACCTTAGAATGCCCCGACAGGTAAAAACTTTAAGCCAAGAGTGAAAAATAATTACGACTGAGTTTCAGGATTCTGTCTTAATATTGAAATTTCAAATAATGAATAATTTCAAACTCTTTCTTGATAACAGGCAGAGACCAGTTTGATAGCGGTTAGTCTACTGCAGGAGATCAGATTAAAAGAGAGAAAAAATGTTGTGATTTATACTTTGATTAATTAAAACGGCACAAAATGCAAAATTCATGAATTTGCTACGAAAAATAAAAAAAACACACACACAAAAAAGATAGTGTCTTTATTGTACGCTTGAATTTGATGCTTGGTTAATACATTTTATATATTTGGCATTAAGTTTTACAGGTTTAAGTGGTCGAATTATCCTAAAAACATTTTTTTTTAAAATTTAAATACAATAAAAAGTATTAGGAAACCTTCGTTTGCATTGTATTCACTTATTTACTGTATTTTTCTTTCTATTAGTTAATATTAGTAGAGATTCTTTCTATTCTGAACACTCAAAGGTAATTTCATATCCATCATAAAGTCATAATCTTAAAAATCATCATAATGTTAAAATCATAAATTTGTGTTTTTAGCAGGTTTCATGATTTAAAAAAAAAACTTTTTTAATCAAAAAAGTTGATTTTTTTCAAATTTAAATCGGAATTTTTTTTTATTTAAAACAGATTATTTTTATTTTTTTTAATCATCAAAAATTTGTAGATATTAACAGGGCTCGCGTGGTTCATGGAAATCCTGGAAAGTCATGGAAAAAAATAAACAAATTTCAAACCTGGAAAAGTCATGGAAAATTAATATTTTCATTAAATTTATTTAAAGTCATGAAAAAATGTCTTGTGTTGTAAGAAAGTAACAATATCTAAAAGAGCACCAGAAATATTGAGTGGTTTAGTAATATTGCATATAACATGAACAATCTCAGAAACAAGTTTGAGTTTTGGAATCAATTTCATTCGCTTCTAACAGCCGCTCGCCTTTTTTTGTAATGTGATTTTACTAGTAGGACATCACTAATTTTGAATTTACCATTATTTTCTGCACTTTTTATATTTTATATTCTGTAGTAGTGGACTTGCACTTTCTTGATCTTGATCTTTCTCGCCACGCCCCCCCCCCCCCCCCAAAAGTGTAATTCAATTGCACCCGAGTTCGTTTCAACTACTTGTAAAAAATTCATTATTAAATTTACCAGAGTTTATCTTAACATGTAGAAGGCTTTAGAAAGTGAAGATTTTAGTCAGGCAATAGAACATAGAAATAGGGGAATTCTAATACTCTAAAGTAGTGGTGCCCAACATAGAGCTCGTAAAACTGATCCCCTTGTGGCCAGCTGAAATATCTGATTTAGAAAAATGAAAAAAATGAAAAACGTGGCTTTACTTTAATGAACGATTATAGTATATTTTTCAGTTACATTGGGGAGTAGATGCACTATTGAAACCAAAGGGCAATGTGTTTATGAAGTAAATTTATTATTGGTAACTTAGTAATGACCCATTCAATTTTTGTCCCATTCATTACTATTTTGCCCCATTTATTAAATATTTGTTAGACATTTAAACATCAGTGTATTGCATTTTTACTTTACTTGATATGATGAAGACAAATAAGAATAATTTATTAGTTTCTGCAGTGCACTGATATTTTTTCAGTCACAAGTAAGTGCCCTCCAATAAGATAATGGCACTCACATAAAAGTTTTTCGTAAGTTCATGTCCGAAAATTGGCAAGTTTGGCATTTAATACGTGCATTTTTTTTAAATTAAAGCTTAAATGTTTCAAGCAGAAATTTAAAGAAAGATCAGCATGGGCAGCTGTTTCAAGTTTCTCTTCACCTCGGAAAGACCAAGGAGTCATTTTTAAATTATTTTTTTAAAGTAGGGTCAAAATATGTTTTTGCTGACTTGACCAAAGTTAGCCAGTCCGCCAGGATATCCGGCTGGTTATCCAGTGTTGATGTGGGGGTTATCCGGTGTATATGAGGGGGGCTTAGTTAAAAAATTTCGATTTTTGCTATACCTTTTAGATGATGTAATAATGTTTCATGTGTCTTTCATTATTTTTTGCTTCTAAAGCAAAATTAGTTTATACCATCAACTTTGTACTGGACATGGAAGCTCCCACACATTTTTGATTTTTTCAGGATTTCCAATTAAAGCAGATTTTTTTAAAAAAATTACTTAAAATATTGTATAGAAAAAGAATTACAAATCTTCATGCGATAAAAAAGATTGAAAAGAAGGTGTACTTGCTTCATACAATAAATAGTGTGAGCTGTTTTATACACATGTGAAACGTGTTATAAATAATGCCATTCTATCACAAAGAGCAGTTGTTGACATTCTTGCAAAATACAATACAAATATACAAATACAAAAGTGACGACCAGCAACAGGCTCTGGGCGCAGCTAGGCTGATCTTAGTCAATTTACAATCCCCAGTGAAGATCAATGGCTCTCTTAAAACTATCTACTCCCTTGCTCATTACCACCTCTTCCGGTAAGCTGTTCCAAGGTTCCACTACCCTGCTAAAATATAATTTTTCCTGATATCCATGTTAGCCTGAGATTTAAATAGCTTAAACAATGATCCCTTGTCCTGTTTTCAGTGTTAACTTCAGCCCTGTAACATCTTTCATTTTAATAAATTTAAACAACTGAATCATGTCCTCTCGGTCTCTTTGCTCAAGACTACATTTTTAGCATTCTAAGCTTGGAATCATAGTCTAATTGAGAAAGTCCATTTATTAGCCTTGTAGCCCGCCTTTGAACCCTTTCCAATACATTAATATCTTTCTTAACATAAGGAGACCAAAATGCTGAGAAATTGTTGGCCATTTTTCTCTCACCTGCAGCAGCAGCAGCAACTACCTCTTTAAAAGACATACAGCAAAATTTAAAATTGCCTGTTCATAACCTAATACAAGATGTTTCCACACTATGGAATGCCACATATTACATGCTGAAAAGATTGCATGAGAAAAGGTTATTCTGTAGAAATAATTCTGTGACAAAAGAAGTATTTTGTGTGTGAAAGGTTATTCTACGACTGCTTATTCTGTAGAAATGGGCATTCTCACATATACTACATACCAATGGGCTATGATTGAAAATATTCTTCGTGTTCCTCAACCTTTTGAAGAGATAGCCAAGCAAGCAAGCAAGCAAGTGGATGAAGGAGTAATATTCTTGGGGATACCAGCTGTGGGCACCCTCAATTCATATTTATCGAAAAGATTTTGAAATGGCGAAAAAGTAAATGTTCAGAAAGAAAAGCTTTTTTGTATTGCTACCACTTGATCCATAATTCAAATTCATTTTTTTTATTGGATGGCAATAAGGTGACAAACGAAACTTATTCAGAAACAGGACAAGAAAGTAATTGAGTCTGTGGCCAAAACCCACGAAAGATCAAAGCATTGATAAAAGCTTTAAAGAAGAAGTTCACTAAGACATTTGAAGCTGTTTCACTGAATTTGTAGAAAAACCAAAAGTTGACAAGCGCCAGATTAAACTTGCCTTAACTCTGGAGCATCTTATTTATTCCTGCTATTAAAACCTGTTTATGTTACTAGCACTTAGCACATATTTTT
Organism: Uloborus diversus; assembly: GCF_026930045.1. Taxonomy (NCBI): domain Eukaryota; kingdom Metazoa; phylum Arthropoda; class Arachnida; order Araneae; family Uloboridae; genus Uloborus; species Uloborus diversus. The sequence goes on along the minus strand of NC_072739.1, from coordinate 109,265,151 downwards.
CAAAAATAGCACTTTTATCAGCGGAGAGCTAAGGCCCCTATATTAGAGCCGCTAGCATACGCATCAGCTTAAAATCAGCCATTTTGGATCGGAGCGCGTGTTTGAGTGGTTGTCTTTTCTGGCGAGTTATCGCGTTTGGTGATTGTTCACTGCGAACGATTATTAGCTGCACACGTGAATTGTTTATTAAATAAAATATTATTTTTGGCAAATTTGGCGATATCCAAAACTTTGCTGTGGTAACCCTAGCAGCGCAAGAATGAAAAATCCGATCCAAAATGGCTAAACTTAAGCTGATGCGTCGGATCAGAACTAATACACTGATAACATATCTAAGCTCGTTGTTTATGACCGAGAGCTGCTAAGTCATTTTTTTTTTCAAAACAATATGGTCTGGAAATTGCAAACATTACTGAAGAAATCATGATTGAACCTTATTTGCATCGTTTGAACAAGCAAAAAATAATTTTGGCGTGTAATTCACCGAGAAGAATTGAATTACTTCAAAAAACCGGCATTAGATTCGACTCTTTTCCAAACCAGTTGACGAAGAAATTGAAACCGGATAGTTTCAAATCCATTGCTGATTTTGCAATGGCCGTTGCAGAAGGCAAAGCTCTTTCTGTTCTGGAAGCCTGTAAAACAGTTGGCGAAATACCTCCAAATCTTGTGATTGGAGTTGAAACTGTCGCATGTAAAGAGAGAAAAATCTATGGCAAGCCCAGTAGTAAAGAAGAAGCATGCTTTATTCTGAGAAATCTCAGCGGATGTACACATTCTGTTATAACGGGAGTTTGTCTTATGTTTCCCGCTGCTAGAAATAGTGAATGGCTTTACGATGTGAAAAGCTTTTACGAGGAAACTTTTGTAACGATGTCTGAATTGTCGGCAAAAATAATTACGGCCTATGTTAGTACAGGACAGCCAATGGATGAGCTTGGGGCGTACGGAATGCAAGATAAAGGGGCAACTATAATTAAAAGAATTGACGGAGATTTTTCCAATGCCGTTGGTTTTCCTGTACATAGATTTTGCTACGAATTGTGTGAGTTAATCGAATGTAAGAAGACATTTAGATAAAGTGTTTTCACTGATGATTATTTAATGAAATTTTCGGTTGTGGAATTGTTCGACGTACGTTAAAAATTGCCACATTTTCGGTTGCCCATCAGAGTGGACTTGATTCAAAACGATAAGAGAATCATTGCGTGGAACTCTAAATTTAAAATTTAAAAACTAAGCTCGCTACTAAAGAATATTAAAGTGGTTTCAAAATGAAAAAAAAAAAAAAAAAAATGAACACCTTATTATTAAATTACGCCATTCAAAAATGAAATAATCTGCAGAATCAAAAGTTTTATTCATCACAGTAAAAATTAAGTTGAAATGTAATATTAAAGTATGTATATAAAAATTAACCACAGCAATTTCTATTTCCGGAAATTTTTTCGCCAATTTTTCAAGTTCCTCTTTATGCTAATTCCCCCCAAAAGTATTATAACCGAATGACACCTGTTTTTTTTTTTCCTTTCATGCACATTGCGGACGTCTGCATTTCGTAAAAGGAATCTACCTTCATTTGCCAAAATTATGGATAACATTAAGCGACTTGAGTATTCGCCGATCCATTTTTTGGTCGACTTTGTATCGAGTTCTTCCGTCACTCTTAATCCACTGAAAGCTATTAATGAATTTTACGATATTGTTATTGACCGGATTGCAAATTTATTTATTTTCGGGAGAAATCGATTCCCTGTAGAAATTTTGCAGAATTTGATGAAAAAAATCTCGGCATATGAGTTTCAAATGACTTTCTCTAATAAAATTTCATTATTGTTTAAATCATATTAGTTCATGGCATACGAATGGGGTTGTTTCCATCAGTCAAAAGTACTATATTTAGTCACTGAAATTGATAGAATAAGCAAAAAAAAAAAAAAAAAAAGCAAGGAAAAACTTTTATTTTCAAAATAATTAATTTTTAAAATGTCCGTCAGATAGAGTGTGGTCTTTATGACGTACCAAGTGATGAAGTTTGGCTTGCTATTCCACTGTCGCGCTGAATGCTTATACTTGCTGTCCATCGCGTTTCCACGATATGATAATCAAGAAGCGAGTTAAAAAATTGCGCTTTCGCTAATGGCATTTCATTACTTGTAATGTCATGTGCAGAAGCGTAAAAGTGAAGTTGAATCTGAGCACCAAACAAAATAATAGTTAAAAAATATTAAACTTTGTCAAATAATTTTAAAAATGGTCAAATCCTATATTTTTAAGCATGCTCTTTCAGAAAGAAATACTTTTAAAATTTCGGAAACGACCACAGAATTTATTTCACAGAAAAACTGATTAAAAAATTATTACATTATGATTTTACACGTGACTTTCGAATAATAGGGACTATTTCGATAATTCGGATTTTGGCGCAGTCGCCAAGTCCTATGCAATAATCGCTTTGTTTTGACAATATCAAGTCAAATATCAACATTTTTCTGGTTTTTTTTAAATTAGTTTCTAAGTGATTCATTTAACGATGTAGTACATTTCAACTCATTTTGATCACGAACTCCATGTCAAACAATTTCACTTCAACAGAGTTCAATTGCAATACATGCCAAACGACATAATGGCTCGTTAGGTCATAGTTATGTCAATGAAATTCGTGATGATAATTCGATCCGAAAATGACATCTATCTTTTATGCGAAACCGCAATTAAATTTACTACTTCCTAGCTATTTGACGAAAATGGCAGCAATCCTACTTACTCATAATGATTTAATAATTCTAGTTTTGATTGTTTTCAGTAGAACATTTCAGTTTAAAGGAAGCACATAAATTGCGTCCAGTAAACATTTGAAACCTATGTGATAGATAAATAGGTTTTAATTATTGAAATGAAGTCGTTAGAAGTTCTACATAACGTAATGGATGTTCCATTATTTCAAGCGACACGAGCTTCCGAAATATCATAAATATTCATACCACTAAAGCAAACAAGATATCCTTCATCTCAACATGCGCATAACGTGGCGTTTTAATCATTGATTGAGTTAACGAACCTATCATTAGTCCTTCCATCAGCAGGTTAATCGATGGTTTGCTAATTCGGACCCTTATGACCAAGCAACTGGCTGCTTTACATTAAGGATTTGGAATGACCATGATGAGGACATTATTCAAATTCAACCTTTAAAAGAAATATGTACATTATCATGGATATTTTAATGGTGGGAACATGGAAGTTATACGGAAGTTGGGGCTGATTGTTTTGTTGTTATTGGACGAGGTCTTCAAGAGGAATCCTCTCGTTAGAATACGCAAGTCTGAGGCAGGGCAGTATATATATTAGGCAGAGAATCTTTAAATTTTTTGAGATCCATTTTTTTTTTAGAAATCCAATCTAATGGGATACCACTTTCGGGCTCCTATTGGTTTGAATTTTATCAGCAGTATTTGACTTGGTAGAAAAAGGTGGCGTAAAAAGGAGACTGTTTGCTTTTCGGTTCGTTTAACATTTATTTTAATGTAGATGCACGTTCAATAAAAATATTCTTGCTATAGAAGGTTTTAAGGTAAAAAAAAAAAGAAAAAAACCATTATTAAATTTTTTGTTCCAAAGCTTAAAAGCCAAATGATTTTTCCTGAATATGAAACTGTTTTGACTATATGGATTATTAGAGTTGTTTTTTGTACCACCAAAAATTTATACCCAGTTTGTGAAACACGTCTCCAATAAGTAAAATATTTTCACAAAAACAATAAATGAGAAAATCATTGCAATTAAAGCAAACTTTCAAAGATATGTTTCTACATTTTGAAGAGCACAATTTCAGGAGGTGCGTTTAAAATGCAGCAACGTCACTTTTCATTTAATTAATGAAAGCTATTTTTAATAGCTTTTTACTTCCTTTTACAAAAAAGGAAGTATTGTATTTGCGAAAAAATTTTCACTCAAAAATCGACCTTAATTTCCACTTTGCTCACCCCGAATGGATGTTGAGGTTTATTTTCGACTCGACCAGACGTGGATAAGTGCCTAAAAACGTCTAGACACGCGACATATCCATTTTAACGATTCCCGAGTTAGTTACAACGAGTTCTCTTGTGACGTCTGTATGTACATGTATGTATGTATGTGCGGATATGCGTATGTGCGGATGTATGTTGCATAACTCAAGAACGGTATATCCTAGAAAGCTGAAATTTGGTACGTAAACTCCTAGTGGGGTCTAGTTGTGCACCTCCCATTTTGGTTGCATTCAGGTGTTTTTAAGGGGGTCTTTTGCCCTTTTTTGGGGGGAAATCATTGTTAATTTCGATGTAAACTCAAGTGGTGTTACAATGTGGCGGACACTTGGCAATATATCGCCAGTCTTTTGGTCGCCAAGTTGTGTCGAGTTTTGTAAAAAAATTGTTTTTACAGGTATAACATGCTCTAAACATTTGAGTTTTTTTTATAAAATACTTATCCAATGCATAGTTTTGTAAAATATATTATCCTGACTGCAAAAAGTGTTACTTTAAAGCTGTAAATTTAATAGGAAAAAATCCTTAGGGATTTTAATGACATGAAATCGCAAAAAAAAAAAAAAAAGAGAGAGAAAAAAAAAGGATTGTCAAGAAAAAGCAATCCCATCAAAAACAACCCTGTTGTAAAAATTTCCCCGCCAAGAAAACCTTTAACTTTTCCACACAAAAAAGAAAACCTGCATCCTAAACCCAAAAACCCTCAGCCATAAAAAGTTATATTTAGTTTGCCCGCCAAGTATCTGCCAAACTATCATCCTCTCTCTTCTCCTTTTTCATCACAGCTACTTCCATTAGAACCTCCTCCCACCTTCAACTCCTCAGAAATATGGATAGATCTTTTAAATTGTTTATCTTGTTTGGCGGGAAGCTTTTTGTTCACCAAGCAACCACTTCACTTTGAAACGCTTCCCGCCAAACAAGATAAACAATTTAAAAGATCTATCCATATTTCTGAGGAGTTGAAGGTGGGAAGAGGTTCTAATGGAAGTAGTTGTGATGAAAAAGGAGAAGAGGGAGGATGATAGTGTGGCAGATACTTGGCGGGCAAACTAGATATCATAACTTTTTATGACTGAGGGATTTTGGGTTTAGGATGCAGGTTTTCTTTTTTGTGCGGAAAAGTTAAAGGTTTTCTTGGCGGGGAAATTTTTACAACAGGGTTGTTTTTGATGAGATATCACATCTTTTTGCATTGATATTATTACTTTGTCTGTATTTTTAGAATTGAGAACTTCAAGTCAGAAAATTTTCAATTGTAACAACGCTGTGTTGTGTTTTTAAGGAACAATAATTGCAATCCTTATATCCTCTCTGTTGCGAAGAAAACTTCTTGGATAATAAAATACTATATTTTAAATTATGTTGTTTTCGAGTATTTTACAACTTCGCAATAAATTCTATTACAGTTTCTTTATTTGACAGATTATTCAACATTTTCATCAAGATTTCTTTAAATGTTTTACAGCTTGAGGGCTATTTTAATCTAGCTTTTCACCTTTTGTTTGATTACTTTTTTTTTAAATCATGGATTTTTTTTACGTTTTATGGGATAATTTTAATGTTTGGTGATTTATCTTTTTCTTGATAGAAGTCTTTGTCTTGTTTAATACCTAGTTTTGTTTAAAAATTCATTTAAAAAGCGAAATAACGCATGTTATCACCAAGCAAAAAAAAAAAAAAAAAACTAAATCATTAAATATTTTAAATTTGAATGTGTCAGAAGATCTATACAACTTTACTCGATGTCAAATCGCGGATATCCCAAATTTGCCATAGCGAATGCGCATGTTGCGCGCGGACTAAGCTCATTAAAAGTCTTGCTTAAATTAATTGCAAAAATTTTTTCAGCTAACAAATTATTGCAAAGCACGGATATCCACACACGTATTTCATATACTTTCATATCATTATGTGTTGTTTGTGAAAAATCCATTAATTTAGAAAGTAAGCAAACCAATAAAAAAGTGCTATTTTTCGCTTTCAATTAAAAAGTTATATGTGCCGTATTCATATGCGTACAGTTTCATATAATTTGTCACGTAAAATATTGTAGTGGTTTAACCCCAGTTTCGCGCCGACATTTAAAATTTCTTCCCTCCATAAATATATCAAAACTGAAAAAACAGGGGGAAGGAAATTTCGTATCGGCAAAACTTTTTTTTTTTGGGGGGGGGGAGGGGGGAGGACAGCATTCTAATCTCATTCATTAATTTGTTTCTCTGCTTAAGTATAAACAAACAACATAGAATCAGAAAACAGAAAGCCCAATGAGCTAAGACTGCGCGCATGCGCAGTCGCTGTGGCAAATTTGTGATATCCGCGATTTAACGTCTAGTTGCAACTGTTGGATATGTTTTTGTCTTGATTGAATTTCATTTCCCATGACAACCTTGGAATAACTGTTAGATCTGTTCTAACCTTGCAATTGCAGTCCGAGATAAACAAACCCTATGAGCTGAGAGTAAGTACATAAGAATTTAGGGAAAATTAGTGATTTTCAAACTTCAATTACTCCGGCCCATGATGTCCCTGGGGGTTGAATTTTTGTATATGTACTCAATGGCGTCCCAAGAATATGTATACAAAAAATCATTACCGTAGCCCCCCGGGGGACTGTGATAGAACTCTGGGAAGGTACAATTTGGGGGGTAAAAACGAGGGGGGAAGGGGATGGGGGTCAAATGGCACAAAAGGCACATCAGTAGGGCACAAGGAATGTGTGTGCGAAATTTCAGCTTGATTCCTTTTTTCGTCTTGGCTGTAGCCCTGTCAAAGAAAGCGAAAACTTTTTTGAACAGCGATTTTATAACTTTAATACCTCCTCCCCCTAATGGTCCAGGGGATTGTGTTTTGGTTTACGTATGGTATTCTACGTATGGTACATGACAATAATAATAAATGCAAAAAAAAAAAGATAGCACTTATAATATATTTTAATTTTTAATCTTTATTTATATAGCTCTCCAAATTAATTGTGATTTATACAAGCACTGCAATAACAATCACGAAAAGTAAAACAAAATTCAAAGACAGAAAAAAAAAGAAAAAAAAAACTTATTGCTCTTGTATTTCATTTAGTATCAATTATAATTTCATGCATTGCATAATTGTGTATTTTGATTTGTAACCAGAAAAAAAAATTTAAGAGATATGTGAAATGCAGTTTTCAATTAAACCTCTAAAATATTTCAATTAAATTTGAGGCCAAAAGTACTTTGTTAATTGTAACTTTGACTATTATTTAAGTAACATTAAAATGATGTCGTGTAATCTTGATCTTGGTCGCTTTTATTTTCTTTCGTCTTTGTCGGTATATTTGCTTCTGTTGGCTGCTGACGTTTCCCGTGATTTAAAGTTTTTCTTTTGCATAGGAACATATAGCAAGCATGACCTAAAATCACTCATAACTTTTGAAATATTTGAACTAAAGCGATGAAACTTTTTCCCTGTGTTGGAAATAATTTTTACTTCTGAAATAAGCAATATGTTTTTTTAAAATCGTTTTGTCATTTTTAAGGTAATGTAACCTCTTAAGATTAAACAAATCATTTAGTGAAATCCCGAAGTCCCACTGAGATATAAACAAAAGCAGGCCTCAGAATCTCTGTGACAAACATTGAGGGTAGATGAAAAGTGTTTAACAAAATAGACTCTCTTTTAAGAGGTAAACCAATTTTCCGAATTTTTTATTGTGAGTCATTCTTCAAAAAGTGTAACTTCTCTATCACACGCCATTTACAATAAATACTTTAAGGAACAACTCATTTAACAATGTTTTTTAATTTCATAAAAAATATATCTATTTAAACCTGCCAACAGTTTTTTTAGTGAAAATTTTATCTTAATTTTTGATTCACAGCATAAGAATTCTCACCTCCATGGCATGTCACACGCCTGGTGTGACTGTTTATGTTGCTTAATAAATTTTTTAGTTAAAAGTATACATATATATTTATTTATTATTTCTTTCACAAGTGTCTGAAATACTAATTGTTTAAGTATATTTGGTTTTTTAATATTGTGTTTTAATTCGTTTGAGATAAGGAATTACGTCACACAATAAATTCTCTCCTCTGTTACCCAAATACGAAATGCCGTTTCTCAGTAACAGATAGCTGTAATGACATCACATTTTATTTCCCATGATACAAGGGAACCCTCTTGTTGATTTTCAGCCGTAAAGAAGTTGTGGAATTTTTGTTGAAAAACAAGAAGATAGATTTTGTTTCAAAAACCAAGTGTGGTCATTGGGAATTCTCACCTCCGTGCACTTGATTTCAATGATGTAAATTAATGTAAAAAAAAATGAGGCACATGTTTTCATACGCTTAACATGTGAAGATTGTAGCAACGAATAAAAAATTTCTTTCCCTGAAAAACGTATTCATTAAGCCTATATTAATGGAAAATTCCTCACCTCCGTGACAGACCTTATATATGTCATATTTTCTGAGGTGAGAATAAATGATGGAGGAGAAATACATCAAATTTTGACAGTCTACCAAAATTATAAATTACTAGTATGTTCTCAAATTTACTAATTCGGAAATATATTAATACTATACTATTTTCTAACACAAATGTGAAGTGAAATGATAACTAAAATTTAAGCCATATTTTAATTAAGAGAACGTAATATTAAATTCACACTAATCCTTTAAAAAGCTCATTGTTTGCACAATTTACAAAATTACTTCCTTTATATTAAATTAGCCTCTATTTTCAAACACTAAAAGTATTTTTCGTTTTCTTTAAATTTTATTGAGCAATCACGATTGCTACACAGGTCTACGCTCACACACAAGCCTATACACTTACACAGACAACCATGCACACGTAACCGCCCAGGAGGAGAGGCAGGCCTGGGGGGGGGGGACAGGAGCTGTTTCTAGAAATTAACTCCAATGAGTCTCCACGAGTCCTGTCGCAACTCGTGATTGCGAAAAACATAATTTGAATTCAAAATTTCAGAATTCAAATTAATTTTCTTCTTTATTTTATTTTATTTTTTTTTAAATTTCGGTGAACAAGGTATTTTATTAATGTTTTTATTAATGAGTAAAATAATTGGAATTTAGCTGGGTCATTGTTTATGGTTACTTCCAATAGGTAACACTTTCAAGTAAGAATAACAAAAAAGAAAAGAAAAGGTTATGAAATTGAAAAATATTTTTGTTTTAAAGTTACACACATTCTGGAGAATGACCCTTTCCAATTGGCGTCCAGTCCTAACTGATTCGGATAGTTAGAGTTCTTCTGTAAACTAAGTATGAAGCAGTAGGTATTCCATTAACATGGATGATGTAATTTTCTTAATCCAAAGTTTTTAGTGAAAACGTTTCCGTTTTCCAATGACTTCAAAACAACTCTCCCAAATCGCGCACCTGCTGATTTTCCATGATGAAAGAAAAATTCTGGGTGAAGCAAGAGGAAAACGTAAGAAGAATGTAGCTCACTTGCCATGAGATGAGATAGCATTATGCTTTTTAAAACTGGTAAATGTACTTTTGTGTTGTAGCGTCATGAATCAGTTCCGTAGCAAAAAGAATCTGTGTTGAATTCCAAATTTTAAACGAACCAAATTGAATTAAAAATAATCCTGCCTGCACTAGAACTTCAGAAAACGCCATTCATTTTGCTTCAATTTTTGTGTTTCTTCCGTTCCTACAAATTCTTGTCAAGTTTTATCAAATCGCAAAAATGCATCGCTATCGAGGTCTACAGTTTGCAATCGTTTATGTTGTAGCGAGGGAAGATTATTTTCCCTGCAATCATACTGCTCTGGCAAAGAAACAACTTTTACAGAATTCATTTTCTTCCATAACCTACATGGAAGGGATTGGTGAAAGTAAAACGGTAGCTTCGCCGATGATTTGGCGATAAAACTTAGCATCCCCAGAAAAAAAAAGAACGCTCTACATTCTTCAATAGGGGTTTCCATGATTGCCATGGCACTCTTCGGTGTCGCAGATAGAAGCCAGGACTGCCAGAAATGCTAACAGCGAATCGGAAAAGTTTGGGAACCACTGTTCTGCGACATTCCTGCGGTTTTCTTTCAAGTAATATCAATGAGTACTATTGTTATTGGGGGGGGGGGGGGACAGATAAAGGAAGGGGGCCCAATGCTCCTGAAGAGTAGCACATTTTAGGAGGGGCCCGTGCCGTGCCCCTGTTTCTAAGGGATAAAATTAATTTAACTATCCCATTAAATATTCTTAAATTCATTTCTCCATAACAGAAATAATTTTTTTAAACTGTTATTTAAAAAAAAATCATGCGAAGCATAATTGAATAGAATCGCTTTGCTATAGGAGTAATATTGGAGCCGGAAACTGTTATCATAACGCGATGTTTTTTTATTAATTTCTTCTTGGATATAATCGGTTAATAGTATTTTTAAAAAGTCTGTGTGCCACTAATTGTGAAATTAAGGGTTTATTTTAATTTATAAGAAAATAAAAACGAAGGAAACTCTACGTATAGTACTTTCGCCTTAAAAGCATAATATATTAATGGACACGGCATATAGTTATTGAAATGTAATCTCGAATGGATTATGGCTTTACGAGCAAAATAGCAAATTTTTCGATGTTCGCAAATTAATAGTTTCTGGATATTTTAATAAAACTTATACGCCATGACGCTAGTTTTGTGAATAATGTCATATTTTAGGTATTATGGAAAGTCAGCATGAGCCGATGTGGTTGTTACTAATCCTGTCCTCGTGTTATAAACATTATGACAACACTTCTGATAATTACCTCTTATTATTTCAGGAATTTCGTGAAATTTTATAGAGTTTAGTATATTTAATTGATTTAGAATGTTAAGAGATTTTTTTTCATCCACATTAACAGTAAATTAGTTCACAATATTTGTACTTCAAAGTAACTTGATTAATTTTAAGGGATCGTTAAAAAAAAATCATTTTGAAAGAACCTCACAACAATTTTGTGATGAAAAACAGTATTTGGGTGGGAGGGGGGTCATAAACACTTTTTACTTTACTGTGTCCCTTCAAAAACGATAAGCCAAATAAAATTTTAAAATTACATCATTCATTTCAAATTGCGGAATTCGCATCAAGAAGGTTAAGCTATGTTGCTAGTCCTAGCATGTTAATGTGGGTACTATACCTCCCCCCCCCCTACTGCTGGGCCGAAACCCCATATAGTGGAGTTCGTACAATGCGTTGTGTTATGATTTGGTGGACTTTTGGACTGTAGGAATAATAGTTGGATTCATTTTTGCACCATGAAAGTTTATTAAATAAAATAGTACATATACAGTTCTAAACTAAGCTTAGATATTTAGTTAGGAGTTAAATATTTATATTCAAAACATTGAAGATTTCAATAATTAAGTACATCATGATTCTGCTCTCCAAAGGAATTAAACTTTAACCTACTGGTTTAAATTAAGTTGTGGGAAGTGGGAGCTAGTATTGTACGTACCAAGATTTCGGTCCTTTCTCCATTAAGTCATCCAAAGGCGCAGCGCGTTTCTATCATGACTCCGGACAAACGTCTCGGAGAAACGCCGAGCTCTCGAAAGATCGTCGCCTCTACCTTCCAAAACTATCTCTTCTCCCCTCGAAAAATCTTAACTCCTTGTTTTATACTGGGGGATAAAGTTCCCTGATCGGGGCACATTCTCTGGGGATCATAGTTCAACATCTGGAGATCCAGCTTCCAGGAAAACCCTATGCTTTATGGGGTACGGAGTGTCGCAAAGTGTCAGAATGGAATTTTGTTATTCCCCAAGTCTTCTATTTTATGGGCTCGAAAATGTCAGAACTTCAGAAGTTATATCCTACAGCTATGACTCGGAAAGGGGGAAAATGTTTGAAATGTCCGAATGAAGCTAACCCCCTTTTGACCCACTGCGGGTGTCACAGAAAATTCCAAGTGTCGCTTACTCAAAACAAGCGGAGGGAAACTTTCCCGCCAAAATGTGTTTATTTCTAACTCTCTATTTTATGAGATGCAACTGCTCGGGGGTCTGAACTTATTTCCTGCACGGGAAAAATGTACCGCCGCGCCGCGACAAAAAGGTCAACTCTTCTTAACCTAAAAGACGTTTAAAAATGCGAGGGAGGCTATTTGTAGCGGAATGAAGGTTCAGGGGATAGATATCCCTTTCCAGGCATGTGGGGCAGAAGGTCAAAATCGGCCCCACACCCCCCTACCACCACTGCATAAAAAATATAAAAAAATCTGACTTCTTATGATCTTCTTTTGTTACGCACCTTGCTATGTTGCTTTTGTTTCAAAGTTTTTGGGTTATTTTAGCAGATACTATCAAACGGGAAGGGTATAGAACAGGGTTTGGTTTCCTACTGGCATATCAATGGCTTAAGCTGTTAACCACCCAACTTCACATATTGTCGAGAGCAATGATTTTTGTCTTATCTTGGTTATTATTTTAAGCTGCATCAGAAGAAAAAAATGAGTAGCGCCAAATGTTTCCTATACAAAAAGAAATTCGGTGCATTTAATCCTACTATCTACACAGCATGCTGCAAATCTAATATATATTTATTGTGCTTGTAAAGTTATCTATCATGGAGTATTGGCTAGTTCATAGTTCAAGCCTTCGATACAGTGGCGCACACAAGTCGAGGGTCCAGAGGGTCTGGAACCCTGCCATGGCCCTTGAGTTTTTTTTTTTTTTTTTTTTTTTATAGTCTAAATATGTAGTGCGCAAAATAATTCCAAGCGAAGGTTCCAATAATTTCAGAGGTAATGAATTGAAAAAATATATATATATTTTTTTTCTCTCTTTCTTCCCCTACAAAATCGAATTGTATGTGAACATAAATTGTTCTAGCGTGATGATTTTGCTTCACTGTTTTTATTTTTAATTATAAGAAAAGTAAATACATTCATTCATGGGCTTTCTGGTATTTTAATTGAGTATTTGTTATTCATAAATTAATTTTTAAACTAATGCTAAGTAATTATATTACAATTTTCTTTCAAAGTTTTGTGTTCTCGACAATTGATAAAATCAAAAGAACATGTTTGGATGCTTGTTGGAGTATGATATGAGAAATGGATGATGGTTGGAGTATGATATATTCTATCCTGATCCCCCCCTCCATTGCGAGATTCCTGTGTGCGCCACTACTTCGATATACTATTTGTAAAGGGCATTATAAACTTACGTTCGACGAGCACGACCGGTCGCGACCGGTTGGTTGATCACGTGACAACAATGACGTCAGCGGTTACTAACCGGTTGTTCACGAACCAATGCTTCACCGAACGCTTTCGGTTGATCACCGGTTACTTGCGCAGACTTGGCGCAGACGAATAACACGCAGGTGAAAAATACTTATGGTCAAAAATGTCACGTGGTTCCCTCAACCAATCAACCAGCTTAAGTTGCGGTTGACCGGTAGATCAACTGGTGAGACTCATAGAATGACATCGGAAGCAACCAGTTAACCGGTAGCTCACAAGAACGCTGCGGTTAGCAACCGGTTAGTCACCGGTTGAGCTCGTCGAACGCAACCTAAGATAGAAGTAGATAGTAACTCACCCATTGCTTATAGTTTTACAGGAGCTTTGTCCTAAAAGGGATTTTTATGGATCTTGCAAAGATTTATTTTATTAACTTCAAATGGAACCCTACTTTTACTAGTAATTTAGTGATACACTGGGTAGTTTACTTAATCTAATATTGTTCTATCATATTGGTATGATAAAAACTTTTCTAGCTTCGCGATCCAAACTACGTATTATTTTTGCGAAGTGTACTGATTTCCATGAATAATTTCAGCTGGTACCTATTGCAAAACAGTCTTCCTTACATACATAACATCATATCATTTAATCCATCGAAGATCTGTACGAATTAAACAGAAATAAAAATGTTTTGTATTCATCAAATAAAGTCACGGAGAGCAAAAATTAGAATTGGTTTATTCATAATAAATAAACGAAATACAAAAATACACTAGAGCTGCAAAATGCAGACCAGGAAGGGAAAAAAAGCTTTCATAAAACAGCATTGGCGAACAAAAAAGCAAACATTTTCAAAGCCTTTAAGCTTTAAGCATTTAAGAAGAAGCATGAAATATGCATTGCCATTGCTGAACATTCCTTTTACATCCCGATTTTCCTTTCAAAACAGCATGAATTCGTGAAAACATAGATTAGTCCTTTCAATTTTAATAGTTAAAACACATATTATGGCTAACTTTCGAAAATATTATTTTTAAAAAGTTATTTTAACTCTGCTATTAAAGAGTTCAGAGCATGAGTAACTCTTCTGAATTGAAGTTTTAATTATAATTTGATGTCGATGTTACTAGTACATTAAATCTCTTGTTTTACGTTTTAATCACTTCATGTACTTCCTCCTGAGTAAAAAAGTACAAAATTTTTGTTTGTTTTATGAAGGAATAAAGTTTAACCTTTCTCATGAAACTGAACTTACTGAATTACAAGTACAGTAAAACCTCGATTATACGAAAGTCTTTTAATCAGAACCTTGTTTAACCGACATAGGTTTCATTTAATTATGTGTTTTTTGGGAAGTATAAACATTAGTACTATAAGATCTACAGGCACTGAAAGATTCGTGCATTTTATCACTTTTACCTTTTTCCGAACCCACTAGTAAAATCTTTGAATCATTGTAAGTAATTTTAAATTTTAAAAATGCTATTAAATTTAAAAGCGATCGAATATGAAAATCCAAGAATGTTTTTATTAATTAATAGATTATTTTTAACTATGTTTTTATGCTTAAAATTCAAGAACAAAAAATAAAGATAACTGTTTTGAACACAAAGATATCGAATTTGAATGTATTATGTCTTATTAAATTTACATTGAAATTTTTAGTTGTGTAACATTTATTGAACAATTTATAATTAATAATATTATAGTAATACACTCAACAACATTGCATTTAATTGTTATTTTGTAAATACTTACTTGTTTATAGAGATCAAGTTTTTACAATCTTTTAACGGCCATTTTTAAGTGTCCTTTTTTATCCGAAACTTGTGGAAGTCATTTGTTGAACACATTTATTGTCCGAATTTATAGTTTATAATCATAGTAATACGCTTTAAGACTTTGTATTTAATAGTTATTTTTTATTCCGTACATGTTTATTGAGCTAAAATTTCATCGCAGCCATTTTAACATCCTTTTTTATTTGAAATCTTCCATTTACCGAAGGAATTCTGATCCGATCATTCCGGTTAATCAAGGTTATTACTGTACCTTCATTATGAAAGGTGATTCAGAAAGAGTGGTGGGGTTTCAAATTTATATATTTCTAAGAGAAAAAATGATACAAAGATTAATTGAAACTTAAATCATTTTAGAGATTTTCCATGTGCTTTCCTCTTGACCCCTTAACAATATCACACCTGTACTCGAACCTCTCATTCATGTTGTAGCTCTCATACGCAGTCACATAAGCTATTGCTGCTGTGATCTGATTTTTTATTTACTCAAGATTAGTAGGTAAGGAGGGTATAAATACAGTATCCTTTACATTAGCGATAGCCAATTAAAACTTCACAGTCGCTCTTTCATTCTAACTGTAGTAGAAAGCTGTAGCTCTAATATTCCCAACTTGGTAGCCTTACGAAACCCCACCATTTTTTTGAGTCTCCTTGTATTTAAAAGCAAATTTTAGTTGCTTTGCGTAAGTACTTGGTAAAACAAAGTTACTCCTAAAAATATTGAATCGCTGAGCGATAACCATTTAAGTATTCCTCGAATTTGCGATATCACTTAAATACCAAATGGTTATCAGTTTATCGTCATGAGACCCTAACACATTAACCAAAACCACCAATGTACCTGATAACCCAAAGTACTACACGTAATTCGTTACAGTGAAATCCTGTTATAGCGAACTTCAAGGGATTGTTCGTTGTAACGGGAATTTCGTTGCAATGGAATTCAACTAATGTATGCCATTTTAACCGGGACTGAACATTTAATTAGTTGAAGCCTGTATTTCACTGTATCGGTGTTCGTTGTAATGATATTTTATTGTATTCTAGTACTTAACTTTCTTACGAAAGTGAAACATGTTTTCCAAAAAAAATCACTTATGCCTTAAACGTGATATTAATAGTAATACGTTGTATCACATTTCCAATATAGTGTGGCTCTGATAAGTTTGGCTATGACCATGAAAATGTTTATTTCAATGATTATTATCAAAAGTCATCAGCTTAAAATTTTCAATATTGTACTCTAACCCAAATAACGAAAAAAGAAGAGGGGGGAAAAAAAGCTAGTTCTACAAAACATAGGTCTCAAGCGATATATGCGATATTAAATGCAAATTGCGGTACTTATTATAATCGTTTTTATTTTCCTTCACTTTTAACAAACATTCCTTGGACGAAACCCTAATCTGAAACATCAAACGATTAGAAAAAAATCTTATTTTGCAGATTTGATTACAAATTTAAAATATTAGAATCAAGCATCATAGTTCAAATACTTTTGTACGACTTTTGAAGTTCAAAAGGGGATTTTTGAGTAAAATTTTGCAAAAAAAAGGACATTATTTCATGATTTGTATGTTACAATATTTCAGTGTTTTTGGCACGTTAAATTCTTTGTTTTCCAAAAATTCATATAAATAACTACTAATGCCACACTATCGTTTGCAAGTTTCGCTTTTGGCAACTTTTATTTCTTGAGAAGGTACAAAATACCGAATTGTTAGGTTTTTGAAAAACTTATAATGCCTAGTTAGTAAATGGTTTTACTTAAAGGAATATGCCATCACTATCTCTATCACCCTGTATTTTGAAGTTAAGTGAATTCAATTCTGTTATTGTTTGCTTAAAATTAAAATTTTCTGGTATATTTTGCTAAGTTTTTTGCAAATATTACTAGGAATATTTAATCATATGCGAATACTGCTCAAAAGGCTAAAATTTTACCCATGAAAAATGTTCTTTTCGAACTTGTTTGCATGTGAAATATGAATTTGAAATAAAAATTACTTGTTAATCAGTTCCAATGGCAAAACTACTTAGCACATATGGAATTCGTATCTTTTAGATCAGCGCAGTGAAGTTTGTCAAATAATGAAAGATTTTATTTAAAAAAAAAAACAGTAAAACCAGATACATTGAAAATACAAATTTTCTTTTTCCCTTAAAGACTGATACTAATTTTTAATCGTTGCCAAATAAATAAATAAAAATAGAAAGACTAAATGTTCTACCTAGTACGCAAATAGAACATGACAACCTTATAGACAAACTTATAAGGATTTGAATAAGAGTGCCATATTTCTCCTTTTGCTACTGGAACATTAAATTTTAAAAACATTTTGATGTTAGAGATTCCGCCATCTTTCCACTAAAATGCTCTAGCAATGCCAATTTCACACTTCTCAACTATTTTACACACAACGGCAATAAAAATTACTAAAGAAAAAAACAGATAAGACATTCCTTTTGGTGGAATTACAAGTTGAATGATTTTTTCCATGATACAACGCGTAACATAACATTACAATACAGAGATATGAGCAAGGAACTTGAAGGAAACATTCAATGAAAAATAAATTAAAATAATGCTTCGTTCAGATACCAATCATTTGCAAAGTTTTCTTTTACATCAACAGTTTCTCAGATAACTAGGTTATTTCAAGTTTCCTTAACCTCAAAAATTTAGAAGCTGCAGAAAACTGGAAAACGAAAATAACTCAAAATTTTCGCAAATTTTTGTAGACAAAATAAAAAGTCAAAGTTATTTGCAGTTCTAGAGCTTGACTGCTTCAACTTGCGGTGATTTTAGAAGTCAGTCAAAGATGTCCATTTTTTCGAAGATTTAAATTTTCCCGCGGAGTTCATTGGACAGTTCGTGTCTCACGTAAACGGGTTTAGCTTTTTCAGCAGCCCAGAGATCGCAGTTTCGCAGTACCTTCAGTTAAAGGAAAATTAAAGTTCAGGACAACTAAAGTTTCTTATTTTTGAAAATATTATTTTAAAACGATGTTAAAAATTGCTTCTGGAAACTGGGTTTAGCTCTTTCAGCAGCTGTTTCCCACAGACCGCAGCACTTTTTCTAGTTTACTTGAATTCCGAATAAGAAAATTAGGGTTTCTTATTTTTGATAATATCATTTTAACGATGTAAAAGCGCTTCTGGAAACTGTCGATATTATGCGGATCAAACGACTTTGCACCATCAACATATAGCTGCCTAGAAAAATATGATTCTGAAATCTTTCATATATATTAAAATTTCTATATACCTAGTAATTCGAAAGCATCTCAGTATATTAATTTGAAAAATTACACTGTATGCAAAATATTTTATCTCAACACATTAATCTGCAAAACTACTGTACGTAAAATATCTTACGATTGCACTTCAAAGTCATTCAATGAAATCAAAATAGCAATTAATACTAAAAAATATATATAAAAGTAAAATTTTCAAATCAAAAGTGACTCCTACATGCTTTAAAACACCTTTAAAAATGACAGTTTCTAAAAGAAAAGATAAACTTTAGATAGATATACAAATCTCTCTCCACTCACAAGCGTTAAATAATTTTATAGTATGCAGTTTTTGCCAAAATGCGTTATATTGTTTATGCATATAACTTCGAGGAAAAATCATTTTAATGTTACTTAAATAATAGTCAAAGTTACAATTAACAAAGTATTTTTGGCTTCAAATTTAATTGAAATTTTTTAGAGGTTTAATTGAAAATTGCATTTCACATATCTCTTAAAGTTTTTTTTTCTGGTTACAAATTAAAATACACAAGAAATTATGCAATGCATGAAATTATAATTAATACTAAATGAAATACAAGACTAATAATGTTTTTTTTTTTGAGCAATCACGATTGCTTATTGCTTTCATTTGACTGTTTTTGGCTTGCTATCATTTTATTTTCCCACCAGCACCCTCTGCAGCATCACCGTCGACCGGGTCCTCACGATGCTGTTCCTATAGCGAAAGCCGTCCCCAGGTTTCATCCATGTCCTACACACACGCGCATACATACACAACTACACACACAAACACATACACAAACCCATACACACACATACACCTACACTCACATACACACGCATACATACAGACACACGCATACATACAGACACACAACTACCCACACATTCATGCCTGCACACAGACACAAACACATGCCTACACACACATACACATGCCCCCCACACACACATTCATACACATAACTACCCACACACTTATGCCAGACCCCTACACAAACACATATGCCTACACACACATACACATATCCCCTACACACAAACACACATACCCCCCACACACAAACACACACGCCTACATACACACACTCGTGATTGCGAAAAACATAATTTGAATTCAAGATGTCAAAATTCAAATTAATTTTTTTTTATTATTTTTTTTTTCTGTCTTTGAATTTTGTTTTACTTTTCGTGATTGTTATTGCAGTGCTTGTATAAATCACAATTAATTTGGAGAACTATATAAATAAAGATTAAAAATTAAAATATATAAGTGCTATCTTTTTTTTTTTGCATTTATTCTTATTGTCATGTACCATACGTAGAATATCAAATGAGAGATGAAAAAAATCACTCATACAATTTCAAATAGAATGTGTAACCTTTATAGAATGTATAACTAAGACGTAGAAGAGTCAAGTTTTCTTTTTCTATAGAAACTGTCTTTTAAGTCCATCCCTCTTTGTAAGTTCTTAATGTTCAAGTTACATAAAAAAAATCTTCACTTCGAATTCAATAGTGAAATAGTCTCCAGACTATTGCGGATCACTGATAATCCTTCTCACGCAGCATTTCAAAGAGTAATAACCAAACACTTCACACAAAATGTATATAAATTAATGTCCGGACGTCAGGGCAGCCTGCGCCCTGGCTGACAAAGACGATTCACTGAATAAATTACGGACGACACCGACACAAGGAGAATGGCGAGGCGAGCTCGAAGAGTTGGCATCAATTTACTCTGGTTTTTCACAGACTGCAGGAAGAAAAAAAAAACTCATTACTTATGTCAGTAAAATTGACTCATCATTTGTTATCTTTATGAAAGTAAGTTTTCCTGGTTGAAATAGTAGAGATAAATGTGTGTATTCATCATGCTCAGCTTTGTTAGTTTCTCAAAACTAAATATTCTCATTATTTGTGTCAGTAAAATGGACTCATCAGCTACATTTGATATCTTTATGAAAGTAAGTTTTCTTGGTTGAAATAGTAGAGATAAATATGTGTGTTCATCATGCTCTGATTTGTTAGTTTTTCTTGGTTGATAAAGTAGACAGAAATATGTATATTCATCATACTCAGCTTTGTTAGTTTTTTTTTTTTTGGTTGATATAGTAGAGATAAATATGGGCATTCATCTAGCTCAACTTTGTTACGTTTCGTTTGTAAGTTAAGTTAGTGGAAGTATGAATCTTTACAGCATTTGGAAGACACTTTTTACCGAAAATCAGATTTATGAAGTCTAGCTACAAACGTTTTAGGAAAAATAAAAATCATGGCGTTTATACAAGGTAACAAATTCTAAAATTTTTGCACAGTGCGCTTTGTACTGCGCATTCTTTTGACTTAAGTATGCCAATCTGCATAACAAATAGCGAGCGTGAAGCCCCATTACTTTCATTTTCTTAAACGTTAATTTAGTGTATATTTTATTCCTTTTGGAAAACAGCGTAATCAAGAATAAAAACTTTGCTATCTTTTTAAAGAAGAATTAGTTTTAACTTCTTTGTACTTAAAGCTCTGAATAGAAATTTTAAAAATTAATGATGCCTAAAAGTTTTGCTTGTAATAGTTAAAAGTGCTGTAAAAATAACATTAGCTAAAGGAAGGCTGAGTTAAATTACACGAGACGTGATCACAACTTATTACAAATTTATGTAACATCTTCCCAATTTATATGACAGTTTAAAATTTCGGATAAAGTGTCGAATATAAAAAATTGAAAAAATCTCTTAAGAGTCATGTAAACAATCATCATGTGACCTCCATGCTGAAAAAAGAATCGTTCCTTTATTGCTTTTATTACTTCTTAACTTTTTTTAGAACAACATATTGTTTTCTAACAAATACAAATAGTTCGTACGCAGAATATTATTACGATCGTTCTGTATAGTAATAATAAATGCATTTAGTACAACGATTTAGGAATACATCGCTTACTACATAGCCTTCG
Source organism: Uloborus diversus (assembly GCF_026930045.1). Classification (NCBI taxonomy): domain Eukaryota; kingdom Metazoa; phylum Arthropoda; class Arachnida; order Araneae; family Uloboridae; genus Uloborus; species Uloborus diversus. The sequence goes on along the minus strand of NC_072739.1, from coordinate 109,243,920 downwards.
ATGCAGGTCACGTCATGCGCCGAAGTGCCGTTTTTTAATACCCTTTTTCACATTGGTTTTATTAACTCTTGTGTTTAATAAAGGGGGTTGATGTGCAATAAAACGGTTTTCAGGGGAATGTGGTTTTCTCAGTGCTCTCTATAAATAAAAAATAATTTTCAAAAACGTGCGACTAACCATTCTGGAAATCTTGCTCTTTTAAAAAATTGTATTGTTACATAAACTTAACGAACAAAACATTAGATGAAAAAAAAATAATTTACTCCGAAAAAAATCTCTAGATCTAGTTAAAATACTTTCAAGAACTCTATACTATTCTAATCAAACTTAATTTTGAATCGTTTTTCAGGGTAATCTTTCAGGCGAACGATAATTTTTGGCCGAATTCTCAATGATACAATAGTTAGCTAATGAATAACTATGCCGTTAAATTTAATGCTTTTCACATTGTAAATAGATGGACTGTTTTGAAACTGATACTTACGGCATACTTCACATCGGTCTTCATCACTGTTGTCACCGCAGCCATCTGTTCCGCTGCACAAAACAGCGGTAGATCGACATCGGCCGTTGTTGCAGCGGAAGGTGTTAGGCGGACAGCCTTCTCCTGAAAAGAAAACATTCATCTTTAACAAAAAAAAATATCGTTGCATTATTTAATGCTGGTACGTGAACTAAATACAATTTTACGGGGAATCGAGAGAGAGAAAAATCACCTCAAATAATGGGGTCGTTTCCAAAATTTTAAAAGTTTTTTTTTTTCTGAAAGAGCATGCTCAAAAACATAGGATCTGACCATTTTTTAAATAATTTGTTTAAGTTTAATATTTTTTAAAAAATTACTTAAATCGGTGAGTTTTTATTGTTTACATTTTGCGATGACATCACAAATGATGAAATGCCATTCTGTGTTGCCATTCACAGAACAAAATATTTAATTCTCATCTTTACTCGCATGTATTGGCAACGATATGGTTAATAGCAAGCGTGGAGTGCAATTTTAATTCGCTGCTTGATTATTATAACATGGAAACGTAGTAGAAAGATGCGGCAAAGTGCATCATTTGTGACGTCATAAAGACCACGCCTTGTTTGAAAAAACGGACATTTTAAAAAATTAATTTGAAAAAAACTGTTGGGAAAATAAAAGTATTTTCTGGGTCCGTGTTTTTTTTTTTTTTTTGCTCATTCTATCTATTTATATGACTAAAAGTAGTACTTTTAATCGAAGGAAATCACCCCATTTTTTGCAAGCAGCGATGTGCTCTGATACAACAATACAATATTCGTTATTATTTGATAGGTTATAAAATTAAGAATACGTGTTAATGGAAATCAAACCTTACCTAACTGCAGGTTTGATTTGTGGTATTTGAGGTTTTAGCGGGGTAGGGGCAATTTTTGAAGGTTTTCTAGCTCATTTTTGGGGGGAGTGGGAGCGTGATTTTTCATTCTGTTCTAATGGTGCAGAACTGTAAATGTTACAGTTACGCGTATCTTAATTACTTTTATTCGTACTTATATATCAGTTACGCGTATTGTAACTGATTCCTTTTAACAGGCACTAAGTGGTCTAAAGACCTCTAACCTTCAAAATTTTCGACTTTCTGGAAAATGTATATGTTATGCATGATTTAATTCTGAACAATTTGATACCTTGTTTATTACCATATGCAAAAAACTTTTCAAATTACCGTAAAAATGCGTAAACTTCCCTCATAGAGATTTATGTTTACAGCAGCTGTTTAAGCCTCTTTTTCTCAAGTGCCGGTTTCTCGTTTTTGTGCGTGATGCGTGATATCTCAGAAAGTTTCTTATGTATTTCCGTAAAACTTTTCATGCATGTTTGTCTGATTTATTTTTATGTACTGAACCTAAATTTTAACTAGAAATGAAAGTTAATTATTTAAAAAAAAATATATTTTCGTCCAAAATTTTAGAAAGTTTTGATATTAACTTATAAAATTTCAAAGAAAAAATAAATAATTAAACAAAAAAATAGGTTCAGATCATAAAAATAAACCAGTTTAAAATGCATTAAAAGGTTTACGGAAATACATAAGATATTTTCTGAAATACCACGCACGGCAAACGAAAAAACCGGCACCCGAGAAAAAGTCTTAAATAGCTGCTGTAAATATAAATCTCTATAGGGAAAGTTTACGCACTTTTATGATAACTTGAAAAAAATTTTGCGTATGGTTATGAATAAGGTATCAAATTTTTCAGAATTAAATTATGCATAACATATATTTTTTCCAGAAAGTCGAAAATTTTGAAGGTTAAGGGTCCTTAGACCTCTTAAATCTTTGTGAACCAAATAAGATTGCGAAGCACTCTTTGGGGGTTGGTGAGAGACAGGAGGCGGAGCCCCCCTAGTATTAAAAAAAAAAAAAACATTTTAAAGTTTTACGGAAGATGTTGCTTAGAATTGTTTCCGCTGACAGTAATGTGAGAAAGATTTACTGAATTCGACAATTTGCTGTACCATAGTACAAGGGGTGTTCTGCTCAACCTCCCAAGAGCGATGATGCACTCTCTCAAGTTCTATGGAGTAGTACTTTTACTATGGAGTAGTACCAAACATCGAATAGAAAATTCGATAGAGTTTTAGCAACACACTCATTAAACATGGGAAAATATTGAAATCCCACTTCAACCCGAAGACAAAAAGAACTTCATAAAAATACGTATAACAAAATTGTTATTAAAAAAACGCTTCGAAGAGCACCGCTCTCCCAGGGTCCAAACTAACTTGTACCAAATTTCACAAAACATAATGAAGTCACAGCTTCAGGGCCTCCTGAACATAGCAAAACGGTCGTTTTGTATGTTTCAAAAGTCGCTTTCAAATTAGTGATCTCTAGTAATATATCTCTGGATCTGAATTGACTTGAACCTAGGACTTTTCGCTAAAATAGAAACCCTTATATCTTCTGTTCTAATTAATTGAGAAAATTGGAACAAGCTTTATTTGATAAAGAAACAAAATCTCTTTCGAAAGACACAGAATGTTGAGGGGTGTAAGAATTCTTTCATACCTTTAATAGGAAATTTACGTGAAATTTGAGCCTAAAAAAATTAATTACAAAAACACTAATTTGAATTTTAAAAAACAAAACCCCAGGTGCAAACCACCGGGGCTCGAAGTAATTTTGTACAAAATTTCAAGGCTGTAGGTGCTATGGGGTCTCTTGGACGCAGGCCCACTACAGACTTCCTTTTACAATTTTATTATGTTACTTTTATTTTAATATATAGAGAAAACAACAGAGAAGTTAAAAGTGTAGATTTCTTTTAATGAATGTGAAACAGTACCATTTTTTAAAATTTTTATTTTGCAAGCGTCACACACTAAAAATGGCTCTTACGCCATCAGTGCATGTGCAATACTTTTGAATAGCAGAATTAAAGTCACTCAGTGCAGTGCATTCGTCTAAATGATCAGTAGTCATTGCCTGATCGTAGTCGTCGAGTACATTAAGGAGAGCTTCTGATTCCAATTTGGTAGAGATTGGACCTCAAACAGTCATGCCCAGTTGAAACAGTCCAAAAGTGGCCACAGCCGCCTTTCTGGGGTCGTCAGGGATATGAAAAATATTCTCGTTCACAACAGCCCTTTATGTCCAATACCATAAATTATCAAGTACCAATCTTGAAAGGCACTCTTCTTAAAACTAAAGTAAGGATCCAAAGTAAATAAGGAAATAAATTGTGGATTGAAACCATTTCCTTATTCTTCTTGTGGTAAAAATATTTCACCTAACAAATGAAAAAAAAAAAGCTCCAACTGTTTGGAACATATTTTTCTGAAAAAAGCGAAAAGATTAATCTAGTTCCGGGATTTTTTTGAATATTGGAAATTGAAAAAGAAGAAAGAAAAAAAAAGATGTAGGTTAAGAGCAGATTAACATCGTCGAACGTGTGTTCTGTTTAATCTCTGCTATATGATGTTATTTAGGTCAAAAATGCGGAGTTAAAATATGGGTTTTGATAGATGGTCTCAATAAATGTTTGAATTTTAGAGAAAAGATAGTAATTAAAAGCAAGGCTGCGGAGTCGGAGGAAAAATGGCTCCGACTTCGGAAATACCTCCAATTCAGACTCCTTTACCCCAAAACCAGAATCCACAGCCCTGATGAAAAGTAAGAGTGTACTTGTATATTATTTTGTATCAAAGATAGTAGTTCCGAAGTCGTTCAGCAAAATACTTAAGGTGTAGTACCTCATGGGAGTTTATGAAGCTAAAAAAATTTAGAAATTAGTTTTGACAATGAAGTAAGGACATTGATATCCATAGAATTAGAGAAATTAGTAATAAAATGAAAAAAAAAAGAGAAAGAAATCAAAGTATATGTACGTTATTTTTTTTCACCTCCATATTGTATTATAATCTACCTACACTAACTACAGTTCTTGCAGCTCTAAAATTTACATCTGCAGTTGTAATCGTTCACTTGGAGCTTTAGTTTCAGCCCATTAAAGGCTTAAAATCTATGCAAGCAAAAACCTGTTCATTATGCATTGTAAAAAAATCCCGAAAATTTACTGTAAAAAAAACTGTCATCTATGACATGCATGTCAGTATTTTTTTACCGAAAAATAGCATTACACTAAACTTTTACAATATCCGTACACTGTTAAAAATTCAGGAAGATTTTCTGGTAATTGTTACTGTAAAATGGCGGATTAACGCATAGCTGATTTTTAGGGTAATTTATACCGGAGAAATAAGCGATCCCAGCGCCAATTGGTTGCAGTGGCCTACCGAGGATACCGTAAAATTTTACAGTAACATTTGATTTTTACGGTAATAGTTACTGGCAACATGGATGCCAGTAACAATTACCGTAAATTTTCCGGAAAATTTTTAACAGTGTAACTGAATAACAGTTTATTTTACACCAAGTGCTACCGTAAAATTGCATTGAAACTATGCAGTGAAATAGAATTTTACGTTTTACGGTAAAATGTTCTGTTAACATGGATGCCAGAATTTTCTATCGTATAGTTTCATGCATTTTTTTTTTTTTTACAATTAATCCTGCTTTGCAATTTCTAGCATGTGGGAATTCCCTCGGGGTAGATACTAGGCCTTTTAATATTTATTATGTTGTTACTCACAACTCACAAACTTTACATTCACAGAAAAAGATACATTTTTACGCTCTATCTGAAAGATTTGGCCATAAGTCCGAGATAAAAGTAGAAACAAAATAACGATTGATAACTATTTTATAAAAAAAAAAGGATTGCAACACCTTGAAGAATGAAACTAGCAGATGCAGTACCCACAGATGTCTGAAAAATAGCAACCGATGCCTAAAGACACCAGTTCGTGAGTTGGGACAAATCAATACAGGTTTCTGTTCAGTTTGATGTGAATAAAATCATAACGAATGTATATTGTTTTTTAATTTTTTAAAGAGAAATTTAATTGAAAAAAAGAAAGCGAAAACAGGTAATTTAAAAGTAGGGTTTTGCGGTGAAAAGTTGAATCTTCTCATCCAGCAGTAAAAAATCGTTTGACTAAAAAAACAGCTGCTTCGAGGATATTAAAAACAAGCCTCTCCATCAGTGCATAAAAAAGGAAACATGGTTCACGAAGTTTGAACTAACGGCAAAGTTCGGACTTCGTGAGGAATTCTTTTTTTAAAATGCACCGATAAAAAGGCTTAGCTGCTTCTGAGTTTTTAATTCTTTTTAATGATTTTAATACACTGTCGTATTTTACTCATTTCTTAGTACAAAGTTTTTCGACTGCTTTTTTACATAACAAAGGTTATTTATGGAATATATTAAAAAACGTCAAAGAAATTATGACAGTAGGATGTCTGTGGCAGGCCTACGTCCAGGAAACCTTATCGCACCTAGAACCTTGAAGTTGTGTAAAAAATTACTTCGAGTCCCGAGGGTTAGCACTTGTTTTTTTTTTTTTTTTTAATCGAATTAGTTTTTTTGTAATTCATTTTTTAAGCTACAATTTCATATAAACTGCCAATTAAAGGGATCAAAGATTTCCCACACCCCTTAACATTCGACGTCGTTCTAAAAGAGTTTTAATTTCTGTATCAAATTAAGCTTAATGCAATTTTCTAAATCAGTTAGAGCAGCAGATTCAAGGGTTTCTAATTTAACGAAAAGTCCTAGGCTCAACTTTCAAGCCCGGAGTTAAAGAGTAAAATGTATTACTAGAGACGACGAATTTAAAAGCGACTTTTCAAGCCTACAAAAGTGCCGTTTTGTAATGCTCAGAGAAGCCTCTAAGCACCTACAGCTAAGCAAGTTGGTAAAAGTAAGTTTGGAACCCAAGAAAAGGGTACTCATAATGCCTCGTTTATGCATATTTCTATCAAGTTCTTTTTGTCTTCGCGTGGGAGTGGGATTGTGTTCTAATTATGAGCTCTTTCCTTAAATTCCGTTTTCTAAGGAGGAGGATTTTTATTTTGTTCGAAACAACTCGTAACGCGTTTTTTAACTGGAGTCTTTCTAATTGACGATTTTAATATCTGCGCACCAAAAGGGTGTTGGTGAGCGCCGGCGAGCAGGGGCGGAGCTCCCCTGGTTTAATAAAATATAAGTCAAAGATTTAGTGAAATAATGCTCTTACCATGTTCACAGGCTAGGTAATTCTCGTCCGAGCCGTCTTTACAGTCACTATGTGCGTTGCAGAAGGCATACATCGGTTGACACTCCCCATTGCTGCACTTGAAGCTGTTCCGGTCGCAGGGAATTCCTGTTAAGAATTGAAATATAAAGTACATGTTAAGAATGAATTTAGTATATGTTACTGTGAAACTCCCTAAATCGAGTAAATGTCGAGATCAGCCGGTGGATATTAACATTTACAAACCAAAAATATCTGCGAAAGACCGAATATTTTCGGTGAATCACCAGTGAAAGTCGACCTTTTCCGTTTTCGGTTTTTCACGGTAATACACACACACAAATCTGTAGTGAAGCACCGTTTATACGTTTTTGAAGGGAATGCATGAAAAAAGCGCATACGTAAAAAAAAAACTTATGATAGTTGTACGTTAATATATGTATTGGACTCTGCGGTGACCAATTAAAGGACCGGGAGATGTGACGTACGAAACTGAAAATATAAGAGAAAAAAAAAAGCCGTTCTCTTTGAAAACATGAGAAAAAGAGATTGCAGGAAGTAATTTTGATTATATATTTTCAAGAACCGTTCCTATTTCTAAAATAAAAAAAAAAAAAAACTTTTAAGGTTTCAGACAAATTTCAGACACATCTTTTTGCGCCAAATCTGGCGACGTATCGCCAAGCTCTTGCCAGTAAAATTTTGAAAAAAAAAAAAAAAAATAGAGCGGATACTTTTTAGATATCAGTTTGAGGCAATGAAATTATATCAGTACTTAGCATCGATATCGAAGATCGCTATTCTAAAGATGGAAAACATTTTGAAGGTGATGTATGCCTTACCTTTGTAACAGCGAGCTTCATCACTCCCATCTGGACATTCCCAACGTTCGTTGCATACAGCTGACCGGGGCAAGCATGTCCCGTCGTTGCATTGGAATGATTGAATAGGGCAGTCTATAAAAAGATAAGAACAAATTTTATTTTGATGGTATTACTGACAACTACGTTTAAGTAATATTTAAAACAAAAACTCAAGAAAGAAAAGTCTTTGAATTTTAGATGAGTGGTGCCAGCCTACGATCTACGGACCACATGTTTTCCACCGAATGTGATACGTTGTTCAATTCAATATTATGAATCGAAAACTATTTTTTTTTTAATTCCCAAACAATCGACGATTTTCGGAAATCGGATTCTAAAAGATAGCTGGGAGCTCCGTATTGAAAAAAAAAAATAATAAGCATGCAGTAACGAAACCAACAACTCATGGTTTATAATTTTTTTTTTCTGTGCTTTCCTATGTTTTCTAGGAAAAAAATCAAACCTATTTAAATTTATATGCATTCTGGCTCACAAGAATCATTTTAATACAGTGAAATTCCGCTATAACGAACCCTGATACGACGAAATATCCGTTAGAACGCGCAAAACGTTCGGTCTCGTTTTAATACTCATTAAGTTAATGACAATGTTTAAAAAAATCTTGTTTTAACAAAGCGATTTTTTTCAAAAATTCGTTACAACGAAATGTTTTTCTTCTATTTCAGTTCTTCCTGCTGTTTTCGGAAACTAAAAAACGACTTACACAAGTCGTAACGTAAAAACTCCGTTTCTACTTTCGAAACAGAGCCATTCAAGGTGGAAATTCGTTCATTTTGTGGCGTAAGTTGATGTGTGACAACAAAAGTCAGTGTGTAGCTAAACTTTCGATTCGATAAAACGACGATTTATGCTCACTAAACGCAAAGCACCTTGTGAATTCGAAATGGGATCAGCGAGGTTTTCAACTTTTCATGTGGTGTAAGTTCTGTTCACAAATTAGAATCTTTTATAATGTCCTCTGAGACCAGATCTCTCTCGCAAAATAACACTTTTTCTGAAGAGGGCCAATGAATAAAAGTTCAGTGCTCAATTTTTTTTCTCTCTGTTTTTTCAGAATAAATAATGTGTTTACTTATTCTGATATTTTAGATCGTTCGTAACGGTAAATCTTGCAGATTTAATTATATTAGAGTACAAATTTTCAAAATGAACACTTTTATAAAAATAAAGAAAGTTTTTAGACGAATCCGTTACAAAGTTTCCTTGGAGTTCATTGTAACGGGATTTCACTGCATAAGGTTGGGTACCATTGTCACTGCCTTCGAAAGCCATTGTGTGGCCCCTCGTCAGTTTTGTCGCACGTCAATGAACGAGTCCATTGTTTCCGACTTCTATTCACTGATGAAGAGGCTTGTTTTGATAGCCTCGAAACTGCTGCTTGCTAAGTTTTTAACACTGTTAAAATGCATTTATTTTTACTTTTGTTTTCTTATTTGAATCAATGTTTTATTACTATAAATAAAATATTACGAATTATATGACAATTAGATTGAAACTAATTTGAAGAGAACCTTTTACTCAAAGTTTTTTTTTTCTCGAGCAATCACGAATTCCTTATTATTCCTATTTCACCATAGTTGACGTTGAGCTGATTATTCAGATTAGCATGACGACGAGAATAAGTCTAGCTCGTTGTTTTTAATATTAATTTAGAGATTAATTTCCGCCGTCGTGTTTACAAATCGTCCGCGTTCATTCAAGGCTTAACGCAAGCAGATTTTACATAGAAAACAAGGGTTTTTTGTGCAAAATCATGTTTTTTCAGACCTCCCCCCCCCCCAGATATATAGATGAACTGAATAGCAAAACTTACCAAAATTTCCAGATTACTAATTCCTATTGTTAAAATTTTATAAGAAACTAGAAAATCGCCCGTCAAGATATGACGGGTGAAAATTGCTTCTACATTTGAACAAAGCAATTGCCTGTTTGATGATATTTTGATAGTTGAAATTTTAACCCTAACTCCAATGGATTAACTCTAAACTCCAGTGGATAGCGTTCATGGTTGACCACTTTTTTGTTTCTTCATTCCCTTAAAAGGACAGTCTTCCCAGTAAAACTGTTAAGCTACCGGATCCAGTTCAGCCTTGTTAAAATAAAGCGTTTCCCTGCATGTCAAACTTTGCCAGAAAAAATTATCTAATTATCATGCAAATTATCATGGTATGAACAATTCGTAGATACTGCCTTTTACTTTCGCAAAGGACCCACCCCTTTAAAAAAGGACACATAATATCAAAAGCAATTCAGTCATACTTACTAAATGCTTGGCAAATATCTTCATCAGTTCCATCCAAACAGTTACGTTCGCCATCACATACAAAATACCAAGAAATGCACTGGCCGTTGGTACATTGGAACGTGTCATTTAAGCATTCTGCAAAAAATTTAGTTTTTGGAAATTAAAGACAAGTTACTTTCTTTTTTAACATTTAAGAAGTAAAACAATTGCACCCAAACCTGTTTTTGTGCGGTCTTTTTTTTTTTTTTTGTGAGAAATTTTTTTTTTTGTGCGGTATATGAAAATTATTGAAAAACGAGCGGAAATTATTTATAAAACGAGTGCGAGGTAGTATCTTCAAGTGACGACAGGGGCCTCCCAACGGGAAGTCACTGTGACCTCCCAAAAATTTCCTTATTCGGGAAATGTTTCGGGAGTCGCAAAATGATCATCGCTTGGTTTATTTTAATTTCGTTTAAATATAACATTTTTGGGTTATTTTCTACGTGAGACTTTTTTTATGCGGTCCCTATCCAACTGAATAAAAAAATCTTTTTTTAACTGTGTTGCGAAAACGACTTTTTATAGCTACTCGTGAAGTTTCGAACAATTTTTTTAATACTCTTTTTATGCGGTCCCTATCTACCGCATAAAAACAGGTTTGGGTGTATTATGAGCCACCCCACGGAAGGCTGACATTTTGTCTTGCACGTGAATTCTCCATATTTCATTGCAAAACGTACAATAATAATAATAGAAAAAAAAAAGGAAGGCAGTAGCCGGACTGTCCGACATAATCTACGCTCTTATTGAATAACATAAGCTTATAATATGTAAAATCGGGGAATGTGGGGCGAAGTGAAATAGCAGGGCAAAGTGAGATTGTGAAATAATTACACTGTTTTTAGCGCCACCTATCTGGTAGTATTTTAACTATGTAGTAGCAGCACATGTAGTCTATTCAAATCAGGAAAAAAACATAACCTCATGTTAAAGCATTTGATAATACAGGCAGTTTTAAAAAATGATACTCTGGTTGAAGAAAAATTTTGTTGCAAATAAAAATTATTTTTGTTGCTATAAAGCGATAAAGATCTTGTTATTAAAATTTTAAATATTAATTGAGACCTCTTAATATTCGGTGCTGTATTAATTTTGTTAATATTAAGCTTATTTGTATATTAAATAGTTTGTACAATTAGTCAAGTACATGCGGACAAAGTGAATGGGGCAAAGTGAAATAGTTTATTTCGTTTACTCGCTCAATTATTTACTAAATCACTTACGTTTTCATTTATTAATTAGTTCATTTGCATTCCATCATTTAACAATTCACACATTTTTTCATTATTTCACTGTTGTATTCATTTATATGTTTTTCTCAGAAATTAATTAATTTACTTATTCGTTTATTTTTTCAGTATCTATTCATTAATTCATTTATTCAATCATTTATTTGATCAAAAATATTTTTGACGGTTAAAAGAAAGTATTTTATTAGAAAAATATTTTATGTTTCACTTTGCCCCATGAAAAAATGAGTTAAAAATTTCCACTTGTTTTTGCAGTTACGAATTTATTGCGAAATATAAAAAATACTGTTTCCATGCAAGTTTTATCATAAAACACAATGTTCCATTTTTATATACTGTAATTTTCAAAACAAAGTTCCAATTTGTTCAGTCTGAAAAAGCTGAGTCATCTTAAATATTTCATTTCGTTCTTTATTTCCCTATAGTAAAACAGCAAATCGAATTAAATTTCCATAAAACTTATCAATTTAACATAATAAACTTCAAAATTATAAGCTTACGTTATTCAACAAAAGCATAGCTTTTGTCGGTCAAGTCCGAACGTGCTTGCGCCACGGAGGCTTCGCTCTAGATGAATTGCTGAACAAGTTGATGAAACTAAAGCTCTGACCATGTTTTTTAAAGGCAGTAATTGAAGCGCTTTTTTATAGAGTTTTTCCCCAGTTCATTTCTGCCGCCTACGCCTGATAAATAGCATAGCTTCAATAAATAATAATTTAAAAAAAAGTCAAAGATCACATGTGTGTGTTTTCTTAGGCAAAACAGTTTTGTTTATTACATTTTTTAAGTATTTCTTTTGAAATAAATTATAGAACTGTTACATATTGAAGAAATCGTCCAATTTCCTGTAGAATGACCCAGTGTTAGTTTTTTCTCTTAAACTAACATTAAAAATAATCAGTAAGAAAGCAAAGTGGATGCTTAAAAATATTTTGTACAATAGATTCGGATTATATTTACCTGAGTTGAGAGGTTTAAAATTCATTTCCGAAAGGGAATCCACACGTGAAAGGTATACGAGTTATTCCACGTCAACTGACCTAATTTTTCAAATCGTCCCCACTCGACCATCTCCGATTTGGGTGAAATTTTACAGAGGCGTAGAAATGCCTTTGAAATACGTTAGAATCAGAAAAGTATTTTGTTAAGGAAGCAAACTGATACACCAGACAGAACAAGACAATTTTCTTTTCTTTTCTTTTTTTTTTTATCATATTTCATTTACAAAGTATCTTTTAAAATGATTAATAAAAACTATTTCTGACTTATAACAGTTGTATAATCCCTATAAGTCGGTTGTCACGGCATTCATCAATTTTTATTTATAGTAGAACCAGATTTTCTCGCTAACGACAAATAGTTTTTCAGGCTAATTTTTCCAGCTTGTCTGAAAGAACACCATCGGAAAGAAAATTTATTTTCATAGGAAAAAATATGTTCTTTCGCATGGTACCAACGAAAAGAAGATGCAAGGTGACAAACTTGAGCTACGGGGCATTAAAAACAAGATATTCTGCATGTGAACTATTTTGATAGCCACTTTGGATGCCAATATCTTTTAGAAAATCAATATTTACGCTCTGCAACTATAACCCATTAAAAACATGCATATCGAAAATAGGATTACAAAGTTCGAGCATTTAAATCATTTTTATTAAGAATTTATGACATTCTAAAATCCAGAAAAAAGTTTCTCTACTGCGTTTTGTCAAGACTTTGCATGCGTGCTACACAAAAGTTAATGAACTCAAATTCACAAAAATACTAGAACGTATTGACAACTAAAAGTACTTTAAGCTCCTAAAGTTTTAGGCTTCCAGTGTTATAAAATGTTTCGTAATCTGAGATTGAACATGGCAATTCGTTACGACAGATACATTTCAAGCTCGTTTTTTTTATCCTTATTAGAAAGAACACCGTCGAAGAAAAAACTTATTTTAAAAGGAAAAAACGTGTTCTTTCTAATGGTGTAAACGGAAAGAAGATGCGAGGTGACAAACTTGAGCTATAGCGCTTTGAAAATACACTATTTTTCACTTGAACGGTTTTGATAGCCACTTTGAATCACAATATCTTTTAGAAAATAGATATTTAAGCTCTGTAACTTTAACCCATTAACACTTTTATAATGGAGTCACGCAGTACGAGCATTTGATTCATTTTTGTTCTGATTTTATGACAACTTAAAGTCCAGAAAAAAAAATTTCCCATCGTGCTTTTTCACAAGTTCACGCGTGTCCTACACAAAATCTAACTAGCTCAAACTCACAAAAATACTTGAATATACTAACGGTCAAACATACTTTAAGCGCCTAAAATTTCAGTCTTCCAGTGTAATAAAATTTCCTATAAACTTGGTGTAAACTTGGTAATTTGGCACAAAACGCTAATCCGCCCTCTTGGATCACATTTTTTGGAGATCCTAGATCCTCAGGATTTGGATCTAGGAAGCTGAAAATTTGCATATATTAGTTTCAAAGGCATCTATCTCTACGCCTCTATAAAATTTCATCCAAATCGGAGATAGTCGAGTGGGGACCCCTAGGTCACTTGACATGGAATGACTCATACTACTAAATCGGAAGCAAAAATGTAAAGGTATAAGAAAAAAGTTTAACAGATCGCATAGGTAAAATTCTTTCACTACATCAGCAGATTTTTAATTTTTAGCCCCAAAATAAGTTTAATGTATCTAAAAATGTTTAAAAAAAAACTTCAGCTCAATTTTTCTCACACGGACCGTGGAACCACTCTGTTGGTGTACAATATTTCAACAGATTTGAAAATCTAAAAGGGTATTTACTGGAAAGCAGTGATTTGAACAGCATTTTGTGACATGCTCTATCTCTGGAACCTGTGGTATTTCTTCGACAGTGCAAGAAATGCAACATTATAAAAATGGTTTTCTTTCAATAAATTTGAGAATTATTTCACGAAAATTTTTTTGTCTTCAAAAAGTAAATTCAAAGTGAATTCACGCTCTCTGAAAATAGCTTAAAAACAGCTCATTCAAATAAAATTTCAAAGTTGAAACTATAAGAGAACGCCGAGCACCCTATGTGACAATTAAGAACATTGCTATTTCAAAGTGCGCCAGAATTAAAGGAATATCATTAACTTAAATTTATGTTGCGATGTTAAATTGGACATTGCTCCATCGAACGTTTTGCATTCTTATACTAACACAAGAACATCGCCCATCAAGGTATAACGGGTGAAAATTGCTTCTACATTTGAACGAAGCCATTGCCTGTTTGGTGATATATTTTTACACAATGGACGCCGGTTAATTGAATCCGCGGTTAATTGAATGAACCGCTTTAATAAATCAAATTGTCAAAAACAGAACAAAATCCAGCTTTATTGAAATAGCCGCTTTGTTGAATCATCTGCTTTATGGGGTCAAAATTTTTTAGAACAAACGGTCATATACGCGGCGGCCATTGCAGTTGAAATTTTAACTAACTCCAGTGGATTAATTCTAAACTCTAGTAGATAGCGTTCATTGTTGACAACTTTTTCTTCCTTCATTCTCCTAAAGATTGTCTGAACTGTAAAACAGTTAAGTTACCGGCCCCAGTTCAGCCCTGTCAATGTAAAGCATTTCCTTGCACATAAAACTTTGCCAGAAGATATTATCAAATTGTCATGCCGTGGCGCGAGTTTCATTGTTGACGACGTCAGGAGCGCTATTTGATCAGTGAATTCGCTAGTCAAAGCTCGTACATTAACAGTAAATATGTGTTTAATCTGCAGTTAATTTTGATTTTTTTTTCTCTGCGATTAATTAGGAAAATGCTGATTAAAGCTTCTCTCAAAATTTATTTTTATCGATTTTTTAAAATTATTAATTTTAATTTTAATAAACGAACGCAAGTTTGGAGGATCGCTTCAGCTATTTTACCAAAAGTGCCGCAATGGGGGGTCACTGTGACCTCCCAAAAATTACTTATTCGACAAATTTTGTCTAACGATTCGGCAAAATCATCATCATTCGGCAAAATGTGGACTTTCAGTCGGCAAAATTTTGGATGGAGTTTTATTCGGCCAAATTTGGAGTTCTATTAGCCAAGAGTATCCTCATTCGGCAAAAATTGGAGTAACATTTTTAAAACTGAGAATTTCCACACTCCGAAAAATTTTAGTTCGGAGCGTCCCTGTACGGAACCCTTAGGTTCTGGGGAACGCAATTTAAAAAATGCTGTACAACGGAATCAAAGTTTTCATTGGACAAAAAAGCCCTTTGGGCAAACGATGGAACATAAAAAAAAAAGAACATGGTGGGATCGATTTAACTTCCGATGGTGCATGTAGTCTTGTTCAAGAATGACCTTAAGGCACTTAACCTCATTTTATAACACGCGATCTTCAACCAGAAAGCAAACCGTTCTTATTCAATATTCGGACTCGAGAAAGATGACCTTGTCTTCTAACAGCATAGTTTTCCCGCCAATTAATATTGTTATTGATGCGATCAATTAAAAGGAAGTTAAGCCACCCATAGAAGTTGGGTGTAACATCTCATAATACATCTATTATGGAAAGCGACGTGGCTAATTTGCAATTCCACGGGAATATGTACCGCAAGAGGATAAGTCTTTTGTTTTTGTCCAAGACAAATAGGTTTGACCTCATAGTCTGAAATACTGCTATCTTTTCCATCCTAATACCTCAATATTGCTTTGAATGGATTAAAAAAAGAGCTAATTAATTTGTTATTCTGAGCATACGAAAAGTTATTGTGAAAAAATTCTATGCAGATTCTCATACGATGAATGATTTGTCTCCATAAGATATTTATAAGTTCTCAGATAAAAATCTTCCGAGCCATTTTCATTCATGTCGTTAGTTAAACGAATTTACCGCATAAGGGCATAATTATAATTAATGAGGTAATGATAGGATTGTGTTTATGATAGCGTTTAACCAAAGTGCTTCCGAAAATTTATATTAATGACCGATGACAAAAGCTAAATGTTGTCATTCTTTGGGTTTATGTTTCTGGAAGCATTTCGCTTTTAAACGACTACGGAAGCCATTTTAATGTTACGGCACGTGTTTAATTCTAACTTGTTTTCTGTGAATTGATTGTACATTCTGAATATAAATGCAGTTTAAAAGAAAATAGTAATTCATGGAGCATTTTGCCCTATGATTGAATATTGACCCTACGTTCGAAGTACGAAAATAGATACTTGATTTAATGATTTATGTTTTTAGAATGCAATGTTCATTATTGTAGTTTCCGGTAGGTTATCTACATTTGACGATTAAAAATGTCTATTTCCGACAGTTTGTGTAGATAAGGCTTTAAATTTTATGACACGTTCTGAATCAATTAAAGATTTAGAATATTTTCGTTCAAAACTAAAAAATTAATGAAAGGAAATAGACCTTAAGCCGCTTTTATTAACATTTTTTTCGTGTGTGTAAAAAAGACCATACACTTTGCCGTGAAACTTTTTTTTAATTGATAGGCTTCTCAGACATTTTTATTAAAAAAAAAATTGAATAAACGTTAAAAAATAGAGTCAATTGCTTCTGGAACAAAATATCTGAACATGGAATTTTAGATATGATCGCCAGAATAGCCGAGTTTAAAGATTTTAGCCTTGAGAATTAGCAAATTTTTCAAGTTTTTGTCTCTTAGAAAGTATTGTAGCGAACGGTACAAGCGGAAATTAAATAGTGCTGTGTCATGCGCGTATATTCCAGCCAGGGTCATATTTAAAGGGTGGGTTTTTAGAATTCTAACCCAATCCGAAAATTTTCAAAGCTATGTATTTCAAAAAAAGGTTTTATTTTCTTTTTTTGCTGAAAAAATTACTGTTGATAATTTATCTTTTGTTTATTTATTTTTCAATTTCATTTGAAATATGAAACTTTTATTATGGAAGGATTGTACAAGCTCTCTCGGTGATTGTACTGCAGTATTTATTCTTATTATATTTACGGAAAGCATCATTTCTTACAAAACAATACAGCGTTTTCCTTCAGATTTTGAACACCTAACAAAAACATCAAATTTTTTAAATTTGAAAATGCCAAACTCGATATTTATCTATATCTAACATATTTTATACGTGTCAAATAATTGAATTTAAGAAGCGTTACTTCGAATGTGTATATATGAGTCAGAGATGGATACAAGGGATGGGTGATCACCCCCTCCTTGAGCCGAGATACAGGAACTTTCTTCAGGTATATTTTTGATCTTAATGTTCCAAAAACGCAATTTTACATAATCTTCGATGGTGTTAGAAGTTAGCTCATGTCCGGAATTCTACCGGAATTTAAGTCTTGAAAACGCAATCGTAGCACATCTGTTATTGCACTGGGGATAGAAACCAGAACTTTCTACAGGATTTTTTTCGAAATTGAAGTTTCAAAATCTCATTTTTAGACGATCTTAGATAATATTAGGGATAGGTTCAAAGGCTCACTCAGGATATTTTTTGAAAAAAAAAAAAAAACACACACACACACACACACACACACACAACTGTAGGACACCCATGATTATATAAGGGTAAGCGTTGGGGCTCAGGACACTTCTTTGAAAGTTTTAAGAAGTTGAAGTTCCAAAGAGTAAAGAGTAAAAAACAATCTCCCCCTCCTTGAACATTTTCTGGATCGCCGTTGATATGAGTTCACGTATCTCTTCTTTTGAGTTATCAAAATGACACCGAATATTTAACACCAGTGGAATTTATTTTCTTCATTGAATAGATAAGCCATCTTTTTTTGCATTTGCTTATGTTTATGCCCTTAAAACAACATCCCCTCCTTTAAATAACGTATTGTAACTAAAATCAATTGAATATACGAATAAAATCAAATTTTATTAATCACTAGCTGCGGGCCCGGCGTTGCACGGGCTGCTTAAAAAATGAAAGAGATATCCAATTGATGTTTTTGTATTACTCTAACATTAGTTTCTAAAGTGCTAAGGAGTAAATAAATACGCGTAATGCAAGGTTTGCAAAACACCAGTAGAGCATATTTTAAGCAAAAATCTCTTCAACTTTAATCATAGTTATCAATGATACAAGTTATGAGTATTTTCAATTATCACAAAAGATGAAAATATATGCATTATCAATTATAATCTGTGCTCACATTAAAATGAATTACATCTAATAGACTATATCTGAAATATTTATGTACAATTACAATCAGCTTTTTACATAAAATGACACACACTTGTTGGTTGATTACGTGAAACTAAAGCACCAAGACTAAATAAATACCAATCAGCATTAATTTAATACCAAGTCATCAGATTCCAAATTAGCTTTAGTTAAAATCTTTAAAAACAATTTTTTTTGTTCAACTCTGTTTCACTTAAAGAAATCCAAACAATCTTAATTTAACATGTTCTTTTAACGATACAAACTTTATTTCAAAAATAGAAACAGGAAGGAAAAATAGAGTTATTACAATTCGAAAACTCACCCATGTGACGGGAAAAGGTCAAAAAAAAAAAAAAAAAAAAACATAATTAGTCACACATCCTAAATGTACCAAAATATGAGGCCAGTGAATGATAAACTTACACTACAATCGGTAAACATAGCTAAAGAAACAACTTTCTTATGCTGAAAAGTGTTAAGAACGTTGAATGTAAAAATTAAAAAAAAGACAGACGATAAAATAAAGGCTATGTCCGAATAGTACAACCAATTTTAAACTAATTTAAAATGAAATTATAGATGGAAAGGTTGTTTTAAGATTTGGACAGCAGCTAAAAAATCGCTTTTAAAGGAATTATTAGAATTTTACTTGTTCACCCATATGCAAAATGGCAACAGGAAAGAAATAAAAATTCCTGAATAACGTTATGTTAACTAACGTTTTAATTAATATCTCCGCTAATTAAACTCGCACAATTACGAAATTGGTCCTATTGTTTTCTTTGGAAAATTTCGAATTGATCAGTATCTCGTTTGACTCTCGATTCACAGCGGTTCTCGAGAAGATCGATCTTCAGACAGACAGACAGACGGACGTGAACAGATTTTAATATTATAGTGGATACGGCTTTCACGAGAAATGTGTTTGAAAAAATCCTCCCCGAAAGAAAAGTCTATTTACGATTTTGATTCCAGCGATTGTCAGGCGAGTATAAAAGGGGTAATTCTGATACACGAACATGCAAGACCACATTGTTCAGGACGAAGGTCGAAAAAAGTAATGAATTTCCATGAGTTGACTCTCTCTTCTGCTCACCTGACCCTGCAACACCTGATTTCCCTTTGTTCCGATCTCTTTGTGACAAAAAAAGAAAAAAAAAAGACTTTTGCTGATTTTCAGTATGTTATCTCCAAATATTTTGCTCCAAAACCAATTAATTTCCACCAACCAAAGGTTGAAATTTTTTAAACTACATGGCGAAAAGTGGTCAAGTTACATCATTGAATAAAAAAAAATTAATATGTTTATTGTTTGAAAAAAAAGCTTGTCATTGCTTTCCTGTCCCTCCTTTAGGTAAATTAATTAAGTAAAGAAAATATAATGTGAATGAAATATAGTATGTTTATTTACTTATTACATTTCTTTCAAATGCAGTACTCATTTTATGTTTATTTACGAATTAAATTTTTTTCAAATGTATTTCTTATTTTATTTTTATTTACTTATTATGAAAGTTCTTGAACTTCGATCTCTCAGAAATCTAAACACAGTTTTCTAATCGAATTCTCTCTCTCTCCCTCTTTTTTTCCTTCGATTACATTTCCTAAATTTTTCTTGATGGTGGAAATGAAGTATGCAGTTACCGAAAGGGCTCATAACTAATGGAAAACCAGTTTTTCAAACAGTGTATTAAAGTTAAATTGCCAAGGCATTTTGATTTGAAAATATTTTTATACTTACGGGTATGAGAAGAGCTGCACTTAGGTGAATCTCTGATGCATTCGCATCGACCTTTTATACACTGCGAGTACGGATCCCTGGCTTGGCATTGACTCGAACTCAAGCAGGGTTTTCCGAGGGAAACTGGGCTAATTTTGCCGACGGAGACTGTTGGAAAGGCAACAGGAGCTGTTAAAAAATGAAATATCTTAGAACTCTAGCATCAAGAATTTTCTTCTAATTCCTTATCGATAGTATGGCTTTGATAACAAGACGCTTGATCATGAGATAGTTCATTTCTTCTAGGGTGAAAAGAGGATAGCACCAAGATACCATCTGTTTAGGTAAAAATGAAAAAAAAAAAAAAAATCATATAAGAAGCAATTGAAAGAGCATAGTGTAAAAATGTTTTTTGATGCATAAACCATTTGCCGTCGTCCCGTGTTATCGAAATATGAGGTATTAAAGTTGGGTGACATTTCAAAAAAACTTGCCAAATTTAGCCAGAAATGCATACTCTAACTGTCACTGTAGCTTCGTTAAGATTTAAAGATATCAATAACCTAATCACCGTTTCCAAAACCTTCCATTTCGCGTTAAATTTAGCTACTTTTCATAAATGTTCCCAGACTGTAATACTTTATAAAGGAGGAACGAGGGCAAATAATTTATGCTTCAAAAACATGTTCGGCTGTCGTCTTTCAATTGCTATCTATGCTGATTTTTCTGCAGAGGTATTTTTTTCTAATATTAAAAAGTAATTAAAGCATGAATTATAATTATCTTTAACTAATTTCATACTAAAATGTAGAAAAGCTTCAACGGGAAATTTATTGTTGATAGCGGTCATTGTTGAACAACGTTTTTATTGAAATTTGTATTAAGGCATTAACACCAATTGTAAAAGCAATACAAATATGGTTTCCACACACGGGGGGCAAACTTGTAGGAGTTGGACTTAATTTTTAAAAAAAATATATTACTTTTTCGTAAGGTTTCTTCAACAAGTAATCGCATAATCTTCTAGCTGATGAATCCTGATTTCAATAGAAAGTAAACTGATATTTTTGGTATACTGGTGGTAGAATCAGATAGAATCCTTACAGAATGGGGCGTGGCTTAAGATTGCGAGCTCCATGTTAGTCCAAGCAATACATCATTGAAAATAGATGGGCTGACATTTAAATATGGGAGTGTATCAAAAATTAACACATGGATATCTTTCATAAATTATATTCTCCATTTCACTCTGAATTAATAAATGGCAAGCTTAAAACCATGGGCAAAAATCATTTCCATAAATTTCCATAATGAAATCTTACTTTTCAGTTCTTCATCCATTTCGCAAGTAATTCCCCTGCCGGAAGTCTTGTAACCTGGCGCACATTGGCACTTGCGGTACTTGCCCTTTTTAACACACCGGGAGTTCGGAGTCGTCTGTTTGCAGTCGTTGTCAACCTGGCACGCACCCCCAAGATCTGGAAACAAATCCAGTGATATTCATCATCGGCAAAGAAAGAAAATGACAGCCAACAACATGCAATTAGATTAAATTAGTTTGCAGGAATGACAGAGGTCGTTCATCAATGCTTGAAAAATGATCACGGTAGTCTCCTTTGAGAGGCTCGGTCTTTTTAACGCAAGCGGATTACTGTCGGGAAGTGTAACATTCTCAGTTTTGGGTTTCGTTTATTAATACTTTTTGTTTGCTTAGTTTGTTTTACTTGAATGTAACAAATATATACATTTTTTAATTCAGTTATTTTGCTTTATTTTACTTTTGCTTGAATTTTATTGTATTTGCTTAATTTTTTTTTACTTGTAATTTCAATTTTTTTAAAAGTTCAGTTGTTTTGCTAACAAGTACTTTTGTTCGTATTTCGTTGTGTTTAAAAAGTTTTGCTTTACTTATTTAACAAAAATTTTGATTAAACATAAAGCAGTTATTTTGCTTTGGAGTACTTCTACTTGCATTTGCTTAGTTTTGTTTCACTTGTATTCACCTATTTTTTTTTTCGTATAAATATTCAGTTGCTTTTCTTAGTAGTTTGTTTACTTGTGTTTACTGAAATTCCTGGTTGTGTGAGTGCTATTCAGTCGTCGTCAGCCTGGGACGCACCCCCAAGGCTGGATTGGAAACAAATCCAGTGTTATTCATCTTCAGCAGAGAAAAAAAATGACAGTCAATAATATACAATTAAATTAAATTAGTTTGCAGGAATGACAGAGGTCGTTCATCAATGCTTGGAAAATGATCATGGTGGTCTCCATTTACTCATTTACTCAATTATATTTTTATTTATTTTTGTACAGTTTTGTTTTACTAGTATCTACCACAATTTCAATATATATATATATATATATATATATATATATATATATATTTGGAAATTCATCTATATTTTTAAAAGTACTTTTACTTTTGTTTGTTTGGTTTGACTTGTATTTACTGAAATTTTGGTTTTCTTCAAGTCATCAGTTTTGCTTCGTGTCACTTATATTCACCGGACCACCGGTTGAGAATCGCTTCTCTAGAGCACACGATTTGTTTTTGGAATTATTACCACACTAGAACAATACAAATCGAGTTAACAACTCCTCGAATTAACCCTCGAGTCGATGGAGTTAGGGTATCAGCACTTGTAGGCGATTTATTATACAGCTAAGACATGCATTCCCAAATTGAAAGAAAGGAACTCGTGAAAATGTATTCCTTTTTAATTTGTTTTCCAAATGGAACACCCAGTGGCGGATATACTGTATCGTGAATAAGGCTATTGCAAAGAGCCCCCATGGGGGATTATAGTTACAAAAACGCTCTTAATAAATGTTTTACATGATAGCCAAAAGAAACCCTAAAATGTACAGCAACGGGCAACCAAACTTGTAAACCCGCCACTGAGAATCCCCATGAATATTTTGATCACACATTGGGCATCATATAAAAGAATTTACTTACGTGGATAACACTGGCCGTCGGCCGTTTGGAAGAAGCCCAACGGGCATGCACATTTTCCATAGATTTTAGGGATGATGTATACACACTTGGCAAATTTAATTGCCATCTGGCACTGTCTATCATTTAAGCAATAGTCACCGATGGGTGCAGCTGAAAAGGAAAATATCCATGTTATTTGAAAAAGCATGATTATTCATTTATGCAAAAACAAAACTGACGACCAGCAACAAGCTTTGAGCCTAGCTAGGCTGTTCCTAGTCAATTTAGTGTTCCCGAGTGAAGATCAATGGCCTTCTTAAAGCTATCTACCCCCTTACTCATTACACCCTCTTTCGGTAAGCTGTTCCACGTTCCTGCAACTCTGCTGAAGTAGATATTTTGTAATTTCTAGATTAGCCTGATATTTGAATTGCTTAAAACAATGACTTTTTTTCTCGCTTTCCATGCAAATACTGAGCCCATTAACATCCTTCATTTTGATAAATTTAAACAACTGAATCATTTCCCATTTGACTCTTTTTTGCTCGAGACTTTACGTAGCCTTTTATGTCTGATATCATAATCTAAGTCTTACAATCTCTTTACTATCCTAGTAGACCTCTTTTGAACCCTTTTAATGAAGAAAATATAAGCAGCGATCTGCATGTTTACAGACATGAAAATTTGATACCAGAAAGTAGTTAAAATTTATAACTATCGATTATTTACTAAAACCTTTCATACTTATTAAGTTAAATCCATTTACTTAAACTAACTCGTGCAGTGAAAGTATATATCTTCCATCAATTAAAATTAAGGGGAAAAAGCTCTTTGAAGCAACTAAAGCAGTAACTAGAAACAACAAAATCTTGACCTACATAATTATATCTTAGTCTTTAAGGACCATAATGCAAGGGCGAGTCCAGAAAATTTTCAAGTGTCGGTTTTTATTACTTACCTACTACTGGTTTAAAATATTTATCACAAAGGTTTTTTACTTCGATTCCGAAAATTTTCCAGAGGAGATCCCTCAACCTCCCTTACCCTAACATCACTAAAACTCGTCAAAAATTTGCGTTTTTGAACTTCAAAATCGAAAAATTACCGGTGGAGTGTCCCTCAATAGAGGGGCGATTGTGTCCACCCTGCTATAATGTGTACCCTAATCCACCTTTCGGGATGACTTTGTGACAATTTTTATTGTAACTGCACCGTACATTAATATTTAATCTGTGCTTATGTGTAGTTACACAACAGAAAAGTGTAGCTTTCTCAATACATTTGAAAATGACACATTTTTACGCATATATATTTGCACTTTTTCCCCACAATTTAAATTTTTTTCTTTTAATTTTTATATATTCGAACAGAAAAAACCATTATGTATCATAACGTGAATTATCAAAGTTATAAAATGTTTTCTTATATTCATTTATATGTGTTGCAGGTGTGGTCGTACGATCACAGACCCGTTTTCAGTTGTAAAATTAACAACAAAAACTACTGGTAAAGTCAAAAGAGTGTTCCATTGGTGCTATAAAAATTGCCCTGAAATGTGCTACAAAGTGTTCTAAAAGACACAAAATGTGTCAGTG
Organism: Uloborus diversus; assembly: GCF_026930045.1. Lineage (NCBI taxonomy): Eukaryota > Metazoa > Arthropoda > Arachnida > Araneae > Uloboridae > Uloborus > Uloborus diversus. Next base: position 109,219,506 of record NC_072739.1, on the reverse strand, counting down.
TTCCAAAATGTTCTCAAATACGTTCCCAAATGCGTTCAAAAATTAGCCGAACTAAGTCAGGGTTCTGAAAAGTGTTTTGAAAGTTGTTCCAAAAAAAAAAAAAAAAGCGCTTCTAAGTGCTCTAAAAAAATTGGCAAGTTCTCGTGTTCAAATAAATAAATAAATAAATAAAATGAAATAATAAAAATAAAATAAAACTTGTTCAAAGAGTGACTGAAGATTCACACATTGATGCAATTTGAGTTTTAGAAATACAATCCTTTTCCTCCATCTGATTAAAAAAAGGGAAAGAAACGAATAAAAAGAAGGTAGGAATTTTGCTTGATCGAAAGCTAGACAAATGGCTTACAACTAAAACGTGAGTTGATAACATCAAAATATAAAAACACACAGGCGTGCAACTAGTGCAAGTATACAAAAGAAAATCTGTAAACCAATGATCATATGTCAAGGGATCGAGTTAACACCCGAAACTTCTTTCAAAATGCATGTCCTGAGTGCGGCATATTTTGTCCGAAGTGACTGACTGTCACTAACTTTATCTGTCCGAGGAATTCGTGGAGAAGGGTTTAAAAAAGTCTCTTCGCGGTGTGAATATGAACAAAAAGATAAGTGGATGGCAGATTAGTTCTAGACATTGCGGTATTTTAACATGTCACTTTACAGTTCATGTCGCAATGATGAATGGAGAGGAGGAATTGTATTAAAACTGCAGTTACAATCGTCTGCCAAATCTATAGTGCATTTACTCTCTATTTGAGTCTAAGACATGAGGAGAAAATGGTTGATAATATTTCCTTTTATGATTTTGTAAACGGCAGTAGCATTTTTTCTTAATTGCTGGTGGATGAGATAACTAGATTGATGTTTCTGAAGCCAAGAAATGTCAAACTTGCTATCACATAAAGTTTTCTTGTAAAATGTAACTGATTAAGCACATTGTTCTTGCTTATTGGGTAAAGAATACAAGAATACTCAGTCTGACGTTTGGTCTTCTAACTGATCTAGATCCCTTTTCCCACCCAGAATTTTTTTATTTAATTTTGTGAACTAATATTTTAAACGAAAGATTAAATTTGTTGGAGTATTTTACTTACTTCACATTTTTCAGTACAATACTGTTATTGAAAATTGCCAAAACTGATATGTACTAAAGAAATTTTTTTTAACAATAACGATATTTGGGCTCATTTATTTAAAAAAAAATCATCTCTATGGGTCAAATGTAATGTATTTTAATTAAAACGTGTAGAGCAATAACTATTTGAAAGTGAAACTATTCCTTCTTAAATAATAATTTTACCGAGATAAGTTTCCAAGGTGTCAGTCAAACCATCTCTAATTTTTCAAGTGACCATTTCACCATTTGGCGATACCGATTTACGTTACCTTTTCCTTACTAACGGAGCTAAAGAAATTTTGTAATCGCGAAACATTTTTTGATGCTGTTATTTTTTCTAAAAAATGTATTGGGTATTGTTAGAGTTTTGTTTTAGTTAGTAAAAATTATTTAACAAATTTATTAAATTACAAAAAATCATTCAAAATTGTATAACTTGATTGGTGTACAGGAAAGTTATGTGGCGTCCACGTAAGATTTTTTTAATATATAGCGTAGCGAATAACGCTATAAAGTTCATTCACTAAAAATTAGAAAACTGTAATGAGGAACATCACTAAAAATGTAAAAGACAGAAAGGCAAAATATTACAGATGCTAATGGTGGTTGGGATTGACTCCCGGCCCCAATAAAATAATGTGTATTTTACTCTTCTAGTTCGGATGCTTTCAACTAAAATGTATTTTCTTCCACCGCGGTTCCGCCCTCAGTGATCATTTGTTCCAGTTCATTTGTTTACACGCCCTCAGTTTGTATATCGCTTACTCATTGGCTGCCATTCATTTCATCACTGAAAATTGCATTCCTGTAACGTTTCTAATCCACGCTCTACCTTTTCGCTTATAGTCATACTATTACCAAAGATATTTGTCGCAAGTTACGTACATAGAGGCTGACTTTCCAGTAACTGCATTCCAGGGCGGTGTGAAATGTAACAAATTTCTGTGAAATAAATGCAATAGGGGTCGTCTACAAATGATGTCAACGCTTTGACGAGGTCTGTGAAATTGTGACACTTTGTTACAAGGGGGATAGAAGAGACAGCAGGAAGTGACATCACATTCTGTATGACAATATGTTTATGAAACACAGCGTGACATGTGACGAGGGGAGAGGGTAAGGTGGAGTGTGAAGGGGGGTGGTCAAATTTGTTAACTAAAAGTGTGGCAACATTTATGGACAGTCAAATAGAAAATCGTCTCTGTTTATTTGACGCAGCAACAAGCTTTTCGGCAAGAATCACTGCAAAAATGGTGGATCGCCGCCATTGCGACAGCAAGGAAATAGATCTCTTGTAATGGACTATGCTAAGAGTATTGAGTATCAAATTAACAAGGAGGATTGACCTGTTCTAAATGGCATCGTAGGGCAATGAACAAATCACAGTTCTCTAGCTGAAAATGAAGTTTAATGATAGAACAAGAAATGCTAATGAGTAAACAAACAATAGAGCGTGTTACTTTAATTGTGAGGAACCAAAAATGCAGAAAGTTCTATGACTAACTTTTTGCCTCTGCCGCAAGGATGCGAATCCAGTATAACGCATTTCCATGTTGCGTGAAACCAGCCTAAGACTTACACAACAATAAATTTATGCTTTATTCTTCGTCGTTTAATGAATTAATTTTCATGACAAGAATCAATGTCCATGCCCAAAATGCTTTCTAGCGCCTTAAACTCCATCGATAGTGAATTTAAACTCGCTTCCCCTGGACATTCTGCCGTGGGCAGGTAAATGGTAGTATCTACAAAAAAGAGTTTTTAAGATAAATGAAGAAAAGTGTTTTTGATTTACAACAAACACTAGTAAAATGCTGGAACTTAAAATTATTATTATTATTATTTTGGAGGAAACCAAAAGAAAAAAAAAATTTGTACAATAAAGTTGGAGCAAAGCAGGTGGCGAAAAGCGAAACATTTGTAGACACCGTTCTTTACCTGTCCAGGACAGAATTATAAAAGGGCCATTCCATGTGATGGATAGGGACATTTTGAGTAGTTTTACCACAAGATTGTGTTTCATAAATACAAATAATACAAGTTAGTAATTTTATTTTTGATAGGAATAGTAAAGATTTGTTACAAGAACTATGTAGAAGATCAAAAGTTGGTCAATTTGAAGAAAATAATTGAACGATATGCAATGAGAGAAATGCCCGGGACGGAACGGGAACCATATGAGACTCGTTCTGTCACGGGCATTTTATTGCGTATTCATCAATTATTTTATTTAAAAATGATAAGCTTAATGTTCTACCGAATTCTTATTGCAAATCCTTACTCTTTCCATCAAAAGTAAAATTTCTAGCATGTTTTTTTTTGTATATATAAAATACTAGCGGTACCCGCACGGCTTTGCCCGTAGTAGAAAATTAAAAGGTCATTTGGTTCGCCTGTATATTTACTAATAATAGGTGATGAATTTCTCGCCAAAATGCTATATTAATTTGCTCGCCCATGTTATGGTAATTTACTCGTCCAGGTTATGGTAATTTACTCGTCCAGGTTATGGTAATTTACTCGTCCAGGTTATGGTAATTTACTCGTTCATGTTATGGTAATTCTCTCCGTGCAGAGGAATCGAATCCACCAATGGTGGTAGAAATAAAAATAACAGAAAAAGAACAAAATCGAATTTTCGAGAGATCGCTTCGAGATGCTCACTCTCATGCTACGAACTAATTTTGTGCCAAACTTCATGAAAATCGGCCAAACGGTCTAGGCGCTATGCGCGTCACAGAGATCCAGACAGAGAAACTTTCAGCTTCATTATTAGTAAAGATAAAGAAAATACACACGAAATGGAATGGCCTAAAAATAGACAAACATACTCACGTGGTAAGCATTTATCCTTCCTGAGAGGCATGAAGTCGTCCTTGCATTTGCAGACTTTTCCAGATGAACATTCGCTGTTTTTCACTTTAATCTGGCATTGCTGATCAACCGCGCAATTGTAACCCAAAAGGCTTGCTGCAAAATTCATAGACAATATTACTTCAAATGAAAGAAATGTTAAATTTTTTTACTATACTAAAATTTTCAAAATATAATAATATATAAAAGTACCATTTAAAAGAAGTTAGTGTCGAGTTTTTCAAACTAGGAATTTGTTAGAAGACTCCTCCGGGGAGTTCCAGAGGCTTCTTCAATTATTTTATTCGGTACTTACGCATTACCCCGTCAACACTTTTTTCAAAATAAAAAAATATTGCCAAATGCGTGATAGATTGCCAAAGATGGAGCCGCTTAACTTGTTCTACTCCAGTGGTTCCCTACCTGAGGAAGATCGGCCCCCTAAAGGGAAGATTTGTTTTCTCAAGGGGGCGTTGAGCATTTCAAAATTAAAATATCCTTATCCACATATACATAACTAGTGGCACCCGCACGGCTTCGCCCGTAATAGAAAAATTAAAGGTCTTTTGGTTCGCCTGTATATTTACAAATAATGTATGGTGAATTTTCTCGCCAATTGGCTTGTACCGACGTTACAGTTCCACGTTATGATAATTTCGTATCTCGCCAATTGGCTTGTGCCCATGTTACGGTTCCATGTTATGATAATTTCGTAATTTATGATAGTTTTTTCTTAAAATTGAAATAGAAAAGGAACCACATCGAATTTTCGAAAAATCGCTTCGAGGTGCACACCCCCATGCTACAAACTAACTTTGTGCCAAATTTCATAAAAATCGGCCGAACGGTCTAGGCGCTATGCGCGTCACAGACATCCTACAGACATCCAGACATCCTCCGGACAGAGAGACTTTCAGCTTTATTATTAGTAAAGATAAAGATTAAAAATTTAAACATGAATTGTCATGCCCGCAAAACTTTTACGGGCATTCTAAATTTAAGTTTCGACCATTTCTGATGCACATTCAGTCATTGATCTTTTTTTTTTAAATATTACACGGGAAATATTGAAGGAAGATAATAATTGTAATCGAATTAAATAAAATGATTTTATTAATTACTAGTGGTACCCGCACGGCTTCGCCCGTAATAGAAAAATTAAAGGTCTTTTGGTTCGCTTGTATATTTACAAATAATGTATGGTGAATTTTCTCGCCAATTGGCTTGTACCGACGTTACAGTTCCACGTTGTGATAATTTCGTATCTCGCCAATTGGCTTGTGCCCATGTTACGGTTCCACGTTATGATAATTTCGTAATTTATGATAGTTTTTTTTCTTAAAATTGGAATAGAAAAAGAACCACATCGAATTTTCGAAAAATCGCTTCGAGGTGCACACCCCCATGCTACATACTAACATTGTGCCAAATTTCATGAAAATCGGCCGAACGGTTTAGGCGCTATGCGCGTCACAGACATCCTACAGACATCCAGACATCCAGACATCCTCCGGACAGAGAGACTTTCTGCTTTATTATTAGTAAAGATAGCCAAAATCACTGATTGTGTAACGCTGACGTCACCAACAATGAAACTTGCGCCATAGCATGCGTGACGGCATTATTTCATTGTTTGTTATTTCATTATTTAACCACCGAAAATTCAGTGTTGCTTCGCTCAAATGTAGAAACAATTTTCGCTCCTCATACCATAAAGAGCGATTTTCAAGCATATATAGCCAAAATGGCTGATCGAGTAACGTTGACGTCACCAACAATGAAACTCGCGCCACGGCATGATAATTTGATAATATGTTTTGGTAATGTTTAACATGCAGGGAAAGGCTTTATTGTGACAAGGGGAATGAAGAAACGAAACAATGGTCAACAATGAACGCTACCTACTGGAGTTTAAAGTTAATCCACTTGAGTTGGCGATAAAATTTCAACTATTAAAATATTACCAAACAGGTAATTGCTTTGTTCAAATGTAGAAGCAATTTTCACCCGTCATACCTTGATGGGCGCTTTTCTAGTTAATACTAAAAAGCCAACGAATATCGAAATTGAAAACGCATTCGAAATCGATGCTCTAGTTTAAAGAAGGAACCACAAGTGAAAAAAGAAAGACTAAAATTCAGGAGCATCCTCCTCACACGCCGGTTAAACTTTAAGTATACGTATTTCATCACTCATTTCTAAGCTTTCGAAAATTCAAATTTTTATATTTGTTTTTTAACTTTCAAGTGTCAGTGCTTTCATTTCCTCCATTTCCAATTTAAAAACGAAAATAAGTTCATAAAAAATGTAGGGGAATGTGGGAGAAAGTGAAATAACGGCCCAAAGTGGAATGATGAAATATTCACTCTGCTTTTACTGCCACCTGTCTAGTAATATTTTAAATATGTAGTAACTACGTAGTTAACACGTTAAATACGTAGTCTATTTCAGTCAAGAAAATATTACCTCTGAAAATCAAGGAATATGATAATACAAGAAATTTTCAAAAATTGATACTCATATTGTAATATTTTGTTGTTAGTCGAATATTATTTTTTGTATCATTAAATGAAGTTCTTATTATAAACATTTGAAGCATTAATTGAGACCTACTAATATTCAGTGCAGTATTTATTTGTTTAATATTAAGTTTTTTTTGTATTGTAAATGCTTTTTACAATTAGGCAAGTCCATGTGGAGCAAAGTGGGTGGGACAAAGTGAAATAGTTCATTTCATTTACTTATTTCATCTTTTATCAAATCACTTATGTATTAATTTATGAATTAGTTCGTTTACATTTCTTCATTTAATAATTCCCTTATTAATTCATTCAATCACTTATTTTTTTTATTTATTCACTATTTTATTCGCTCATTTATTTATTTATTTATTTCGTTTATTCTTTCATTCCCTTTTAATTTATTCAATCATTCTTACATTTAGTCCTTTATTTGGTCAAAAATATCTAATGATCGAATAGAAAATATTTCACTAGAAAAATACTTTATTTTTTACTTTGCCCCCAAGGGGGAAAAATGAAACATTTTCATTTTTTTTTCGGAAGTAAACTTACTGCCAAAAATAAAAAATAATGTTTCAATGCAAGTTTTAGTGTAAAATATGTTGTTATTTCTATATATACCGTAATTTTCAGAACAAATTTGATTGAATGAATTAATAATTCCCTTATTAATTCATTCAATCACGTATTTTTTTATTTATTCACTATTATATTCGCTCATTTATTTATTTATTTTTTTCGTTTATTCTTTCATTCCCTTTTAATTTATTCAATCATTCTTACATTTAGTCCTTTATCTGGTCAAAAATATCTAATGATCGAATAGAAAATATTTCACTAGAAAAATACTTTATTTTTTACTTTGCCCCCATGGGGAAAAAAATGAAACATTTTCACTTTTTTTTTCGGAAGTAAACTTACTGCAAAAAATAAAAAATAATGTTTCAATGCAAGTTTTAGTGTAAAATATGTTGTTATTTCTATATATACCGTAATTTTCAGAACAAATTTCAATTTGTTCACTTGGAAACAAAAATTAAATTTGTTATTTGTTTTTTTTTTTTTTTTTTTTTTTTTTTTTTTTTTTTTTTTTTTTTGCATTTGTTTTTTTGTGTTTTTGTTATATTCCAAATGCAAATACTCAAGTGAAAATATTGCCTAATCTATCTATTTTATTTGCTTTGAAATTTGCATGATAAAAAGTGTGTTTAGTTTTAAGTGGAGTATTAGTTAGTAGATAAGTGGTTTTATGTTTTTGCGTTTTAGGGAAGATTGTTGCTTTGTTTTAAGGCTGGAATTTTAAAAAATAAATTGTACTTTTTAAATCTTGGCTAATTACAACGTTCTTTTTATATTCAACCTCTTGAAGAAATATATTTTACGATAGTGTATCTGAGAAATACGCGCGACTTTTCCTGTTTGTGTAGGGACCACGCCCACTAGAAGGTTAAAAAGAGATAAAATGTGGATCAAAGTTACCCTAAATTGCTGCAGTCTATAGGCTAGAGTAAGTAATGCAAATTTTAGGTAATTTTAGATATTTACCAGGAAGGCAGAAAGTGTCGTTTAGCTGGAAATGATAAGGTTGACATGTGCAAGTCCGCGAGTTCCAATCACAGTGACTGTGGTGCAAGTGATGCAGGCATTCAAAAGACGAGCGGCAAGGATCTCCTAGTTTTAGATCTGCAGGAAGCAAGTCTATAATTCAAAAGAAAAAGAATTCTCAGTTATCAACTTCAAAGTCATTTGTATACAAATTCCTTCAAATAATATTAGAGACGACCAGGGGTCTGTAACTTCTCTGTAGCTAAGAGTCATTTTTTCCAGATGCGGTAAAAGGTTTTTGAAGACCCAAATATTAGTATTATTAACCGAAACATTTATTACACTTAGTAACAGCACAAAGAAAATAAATAAACTTTTTAAAACCTGATTAAAATTAATCTAATAATAAAACATAAAACTAATTACAGCAGAGACGGATACAGACTACCATTTTAAGATGAAGGAGGGGGGAGGGGGTCGGTCATACTAACGAATATTGAGCTTTGAGTACGAGAAGTTTCTGGAACTGTTCGGGTGTTAAAAGAATGCACAAAATCAGCAAGGAATAAAGCTCCTTATAAGGCATATAATTTCATAAGCAATGAAAGAAAGTATTATTTCGAATATTTACTTAAAAAGTCATTAATGCATTAAAAAGATAATTAATTACCGAAATACATTTTATTCATAACTTATGGCACCCGCACGGCTTTGCCTGTAGTAGAATATTAAAAGGTCTTTTGGTTCGCCTGTGTATTTACAAATAATGTATGATGAATTTCTCGCCAATTGGCTAGTTCATGTTACGGGTTCACGTTATGATAATTTACAATTTACTCGTCCATCTTATGATAATTTTGCTCGAGAAAATGTTCTTAAAATTGGAATAGAAAAAGAACAAAATCGAATTTTCGAAAAATCGCTTCGAGGTGCACACTCCTATGCTACAAACTAATTCTGTGCCAAATTTCATGAAAATCGGCCGATCGGTCTAGGCGCTATGCGCGTCACAGAGATCCTGACAGACAGAGAGACTTTCAGCTTTATTATTAGTAAAGAAGTGTTTGAGTAAAATCCGTAATAATATACATATTTGCATGATATTCGACTTTCATTCATCTTAAATGCAATAATTTAATTGCAAAATATGCTTTAGAATGTGCATGGATGGATAATATCGTCGATGGTTTAGGCTTGGGGGGGGGGGGGGTCATGACTCTTCATGGCCCTTTCCTTGTATCCGTCCCTGAATTCCAGTGGGTTATATACAGAGCTTAATTTCTAATCAAAGAAGTACTGTCTGACCACGGATTGTATGGAAAACAGAAATCCGTTTTATAGCCGGAAATGGACAAATCTATTATTTTTATCGATGCCAGCTTTTGCAGAAGCAGATTCTCATTCAAATGAGCGGAATACGCGCATCAAATTTTTACTTTTCCCTCTCATTCAGATAGATTCGTCTCATCTGGATGTTTGAAAATTCCATACAATCCGTGGTTGGACAGTAAAGGAGCCCAATAGTTTTTGAAACTCATTTCTAAGCTTAAATAGTCTGAATTTCGTCTGACACGGAAAATTAAGATCAAATTGAAAATAGGTGCAGGAGCTCAGTTTTCGTGAGCTCCTACTAAAATTAATCCCAAATTACAAAGCTCTTTTAAAAAATTAACAAAGAAAGAGTCAAGTACTTTCCTCTTTTTACTTACTTTTAAACAATGGGTTCACGCTTTTAGCTTCCATTTGCTTGGCTACAAATAATACCTGAAAAAGAAATTGGTTTTCAGTTTTACTCGTCCATATATTTCTCCTTAGACCATTGCACAAAATGAGGAATTTAAATTGAAAATGAAGAGCAATAGAAAGATTATATTAGAAACTTTTTTGCACTTTAAAGTGAAAGACAAATACTTTTCCTTAAAACTACTTAGCTAAAAACAAATCTTAACGAGCTGATGTGTGCACCATATGACTTCCTTTTACTCCAATTTAATGTCATTTCCCCATTATTGGCATTTTTAATGTGATTTAATAGTTTACTCTCTAAATATCAGCAACAGTGGCCAAATTGAAACCAGATTTAAAAAAAAATCTCCAAGTTGGCGACAAAACTTGGCAACCAAAATACGGGCGATATATTGCCAAGTGTCAGCCAAATTATAACACCACTTGAGTTTACATCGAAATTAACAATGATTTCCCCCCAAAAAGGGGCAAAAGACCCTTTTAGAAACACCCGAATGCAACGAAAAAGGGAGGTGCCCAACTAGACTCCACTAGGAGTCTACGTACCAAATTTCAACTTTCTAGGACATACCGTTCTTGAGTCATGCGACATACATACGTACATACAGACGACACGAGAAAACTCGTTGTAATTAACTCGGGAATCGTCAAAATGGATATTTCGCGTATCTATATGTTCTTAGGTACTTATTTACTTGTGGTCGAGTCGAAAAAAAAAAAAAAACTCAACATTCATTCGGGGGTGAGTAAAATGGAAACTAAGGTCGATTTTTGAGCGAAAATTTTTTCGCGAATACAATACTTCCTTCTTTTTGTAAAAGGAAGTAAAAATGATAAATCTTTTTGATGTAACATTAAAAACATGTCAAAATTCTTTGTTTTTAAAAGTATGTTGTTACAGTTAAAACATTTATTGGTTTAGGGAATTAGTACAAAAATCTTTTCTGCAGTGCCTTGCAGTACCTTGGTCTTGATTAATTCAACTTCTCAAAACCCCATTATATAAAAGTATTCAAAAAAATATATATTTACACATTTGTGTCTGAATGAAATTGTATTTTGAACAGAAATTGCATATAGGTTAGTAAAATTTTGAAATACATACTATCATTTGCTTTATAATATTATTTATGCAGCGATGAGGGTCCTAAGATTAAAAAAAAAAGGATTTTAAAAATTCAGTACAAAGTTCAAATATATTTTGTATGTACACGAATTTTCTGCAAATTCAAACTTTTGTTAGATTTTATGAGAAGCAATGTGAACAATTGAACATTCAGTGGACAGGTGACACCAGGAGCGAACCGGCCCCTCGCCCCCTCCCCTAGTGACTCCCCTAGATTTATGCCGGGGGGGGGGAGGCGTACAACTTTCCATGGGTTCACATAATTATTTCAGTATCATTGAGGAATTCGCCAAAATGTAATTGGGAGCCATAAATTACCTTACGTTAAAAAACGTCCAATAAATTGAGGGGGAGGTGTTGTTGATTAGTTACCAGATATATAGTGAGAGAAACAGATTTTTAAATTTTCAATTTGACTAAACATTTCAATTTTGACTTTTTTGCTGAACATTCAACCCTTTTTCAAAAAATATCCAGAACTTTCGGAAACAAGCACCACCTTTTAAAGATCGCCATGGCTTAGTGCAGGCCCGAAACAACATAGTTTAGCAGGAGGGCTCATCGCCCCCTCCTAAGAGCATTGGTGCAACTCCTCAAATACTACGATGACCCCTCCCCCCAAAAAAGTAACTAAAACGCCATTTAATCCTTTCAATGGCGCAATTTGCGTCATGACCCCCTTCCATACTCATGGGAACATGTGGTATAAACAATAAGACTAGCTTTCATTCAACTGTACAGAGCGACCACACTGACGCTACTAAATAATTACTGCATCGGATTCCAAGTCGCATTACTTCTGTCTGAGAAACAGTCATCGCACACTCATTTACAATTAAAAAAAAAAAATGTATTGAATTTTCGACCAAAGTCAAGAATCAGAAGCTGCCTGCTTATCTGGCTCTTGGCTTTTGTCGGATGTCTTTTCATCCATAAGCTCATTTCTTTTGCATTGCAAAGGAATGCGTTCCTTGTAACGCCGAAATACGTGTCTTGCAGTAATCTGTAATTGATGCTACTTGGCGTTGTTGTTTCGTATTTTAATTTATTTATATATTTAATAATTTTTTAGTCAACATTGAGATTCTAATGCCGTAATAGCATGGAAAAATTGTAAACTATTTGCATGCGATAATTTATCAAATAATATTTAAACTTAAGGGATTCATGAGTCCCATGGCCGATAACGGGTTTTTTAATGCACAAGTTCTATGAACTAAAAAGTTTCTGATGGAAAATACTAGAATGTTTAAAGAGGTTGAAGGACCGCAGAAACCGTCGGAAAGACGATTGAAAAAGCTGGTTTTTTTTTTCTAAATGAAAAGCGAAGTGCAAAAATTAATTTAAAAGGCTCAACGTTTTCGACTATTGTTTAGTTTCACCTTACATATCGTTTACAGAACATTGATTAAATCTTTCTAAGAAGTCAACTTCATTTTCAAAAACAAAGTTTTTGAGCGATTCGTTTTACCGGAAACATTAAATTACCTGATTCTTTTTATTTTGATGATTTTAACATTTTAGCTTAATGAACTGACATGCTAGACCATTGAACTATCACAAACCTAAACAATCATGTTTATCCACGTAGAAAACCTTTTTGGCTTCTTCAACTTCGGGCACTTCTTTTCTTATAAACAGAGAATTTTGCGAGAAAATACTTTTTAATTTCCGTACAAGTTGTGTGATGGCTATAGGGTCGTTCACTTCAAACTCAAACTGAAGCCTCAGGAATCTTTAGTATAAGCAGGAAAAAACAACGTTCATCACAAAAATCAATTTAAATTCTTTTCAAATGAGAGAAGTAAAAAAAAAAAAAATAGTAATTTGAATTTTGACCTCTTGAATTCAAATTATATTTTTCGCAATCACGAGTGTGTGTGTGTATGTAGGCATGTGTGTGTATGTGTGTGGGGGGATATGTGTATTTGTGTGTAGGCAGGCATGTTTGTGTGCAGGTATGAGTGTGTGAGTAGTTGTGTGTATGAGTGCTTGAGTGCTTGTTTGTGGTGGGTAATGTGTATGTGTGTAGGCATATATGTTTGTGTCTGTGTGCAGGCATGAGTGTGTGGGTAGTTGTGTGTGTATATGTTTGAGTGTGTGTAGTTGTGTATGTATGCGCGTGTGTGTAGCATATGGATGCAATCTGGAGACGGCTTTCGCTATAGGAGCAGCATCGTGAGGAGTCGATCGACGGTGATGCTGCAGAGGGTGCTGGCGGGAAAATAAAATGATAGCACATCAAAACAGGTCAAGTGAGAACAATAAACAATCGTGATTGCTCAAAAAGTTTTTCTTCTAAACAAGGTGTGGGTGGCAGCTTTTGGCGTTACGGAGGACTCTCTATTTTCACCATGGAGCAGCAAAACAACTAATTTTGTTCTTTTTTTAGTGAGCAATCACGAATTGCTCATCCCCCTCACCTGAACAAAGTTGATGTTGCTCTCATTTTACAGATTTGCCATGACGACGATTGTTTTTAATATTTATTTAGAGAGACAAATTTGTATTGGCATAGTTACAAATCGTATGCTGTTTGATTTTATTCAGATTCTTTTCAGTGCTTAACTCAAACAAACTTTATATTTTTTTTAAAAAAAGGGTTTTCTGTGTAAAGTTACGTTTCTTTAAAGGAAAAAACACATATATAGATAAACTGAAACAGCAAAACTTCCAAAAATTTCAAAATTTCCAGACTACTAATTCCCATCATTTAATATTGATAAGAAATGAAAATACATAACGTTATACTCTGTAAATAATCTTTATCATAAGTGTACTGGTGGATATTGGTGATAAAATCTTAAACTTTACTGCCACGCCCTTATCACTATTTCTTTTTTTTTATGGATATGCTTCGTATTACCCAACAGAAAAAACCATCAGTCATAATATGACTTGTGCAAATTTCTTGACCCTTTCCATTCCGTAAAATCAAGAAACCCATCGAATAGGATTGTATCGCAATTCATGATTTCGAAAAGCATAATTTGAATTCAAGATTTCAAAATTCAAATGATTTTAAATTTTTATATTTTTTACTAAAAATTCTTTGAAAAGATACTTCAAAATCATTAAAAAAATATGGATGTATCTAGGAATATGATATGCATGGTTAAGGTGACCATTAGGGTGGTTCAAAGAATTTTTTTTTTCAGCTAAAGTCCAAGACAACCCCCCCCCCCCCCCCTTTTTTTTAAAGACTTACTAATAGTATTATGGTGTGAAAGTTTTAGCTTCTTACGAAAATTTAATTTAACATTAACCGTAGCACAGAAAATGACACAAATTTTTTTGTAAATAATTATTTTATTGCAATGTATATGCTTATAGTGTATATTATGGTATGTAGCATTGTTTTTTCAGTTCAATGTATTTTTTTTTTAACCCACCTCTCCATACTAATGAACTTAGGTAGGGGGGGGGGAGGTTGAGCACCCTCTTTCAGTTGAAATAAGAAGCTAAAATTCTTCCAGTATAATACCATCCACAGGTCTAAAAATATTGAGGGGTATACCGTTATCTAGGAGGAACTTTTTTTACATGGATTTTTGAACCACCCTATTAACCATATTCATACCAATAAATTAATCATGCACAATTGTTTAACATATTTTATGTTTGCCCGGGTCTAATGCAGGCATGGAAAGGATTTTTGCAAATGACTGACTAATTTGTGGTCTAGCGCAAAAGCAATTCCAAATCACTGTTCTTAAAGCAATGTTGGTTTTAAAAATATAATAAATTGTATGAAAGTCTTCCAAGAATTTTTCATTCTTATTAAAAATCAGTATCGAATATACCCAAGCATAATTTTTCATCAAAAACAACATTTCTTCTCTTCTAAGTGTTCATCAGGGTCCAATTAAGATATCAGAACTCCCTAGGCCAAATGCATTTTAGGGGCCCCTCTGCTGTTAAACCTTACAATTTTAACTATTGGCTGAAGCAATTTTAGCCGTTTTGAGGCCCCTAAAAGGCTGGGGTGCTAGGCCACAGCCTAGTTGGCCTGTTCAGTAATCAGGCCCTGGTGTTCATTTCTGTCAAGAGTTATTTCTTTCAAGAAAATAACTCGATTTTTTTTGTTATACACGTGCAGATGCCTAAAATTGGCAACTGTCCAGATTTAAGTAGAAATAAAGGCCCACCTTACACGCGAGAGATACATAGCTGAGAGGTAGGGGAAAAATTAACTGTGCATAAAATATGTATATATCTTAAGCAAATTAATTTCGAAAGGTATTTTATCTGTGTTCCATTCTTTATCATTGTGAGTGCGGGAAAATAGTTTTATTTGAATCAAATAAATATCCCCCTCCCCCCTCCATCAAAAACTTGACTTTTTCGTTTTCTTTACAATTATAATAACCGCAAAACGAAACATTACAGAATTAATGGACGCTCTTACAATCAGGGCTGCGGAATCGGAGGGAAAATAAGCGACTCATACTCCGACTCTTTTTGAACCTCCGACTGCTTTACCTCAAAATTAGTCCAACCCCGACTCTAACTCCGACTCCGCAAGCACTGCCAGAGTTGCGGACTTCGAGGGAAAATGACCGAAACCGACTCCGACTCTAGGAACTTTTAACCTTCAACTCCCGGCTCCGGCTTGGCCCAAAATCAGTCTGACTTTGACTCCGACTCCGCAACATTGCTTAAAACTCTCCGTCGACATTTATTTGTATGCTAATGAACAGAAGCAGCAAAAATAAGCCAGCGACTGCGTATCGTTTAAGATTATGAAAAAATGTGTCATATATATTTCTGAAAAATTGAAATTTTTCATAGGAGTCCCTCTTTCTGTACTTTTTAGTTATTTAATTAATTTTAATAGTAATTAATTAATTTTTCTTTTTTTTTTTGAAATCACAGTTTTTTATGAAATTATTTCATTTAATTCAGAAGGTTAAAGACTTTGCGATTAAGCACTCAACAAGCAGCTGTATGTTAATCTTCAGCTATTTAATTACTGAGAAACATTCCAGGCTTCTTATGAAGGTAATAAAACCTACTCTTTGATGACTGGACATGTTCCTTTCTGCTGCAGTTCAGAAGAAGCCCCAAAAAATATGTGGTTTGTTAAGAGAAAGGAATTTCCTTTCGTAAATATTTTCATAAATTTGCCTTTTACATTAATGGCCACAAAGCCTGCAAAGAAAATTAATCTTTTTGATAGGAAACATATAATATTAAACTTGAAAGCAGTGACCTTTTTGGGGTATTAGATTCGCATTCTTTCTTACAAATAATGTCCATTTGGCAAGCGGAACGATGTGCAAAATAATACCAAGACAAAAAAAAAAAAAAAAAAAAAAAAAAAAATCCCTTGCCACCAACTTCGAATCTGCTTCTTCACACAAGAGATCACCAACAATGAAAAAAAAAACATACCGTCGTTTTTAATGAGCTCTAAATACCTGTCATGGGTTGTAAAAAAGGCTCATCGTAAAGGCCTCAGGATGAAATAGTTTTTTATTTGACAAGTAAACCAGTTAAGACCCAGTAACAACAGAAAAACTCGTAAAAGTTGCTTAGCCCTATCAAAAAGACAAACTTCCAAGTTAATGAGGTTTCGGATTCTAACATTGTGTCCGCGTGCGCTGATGTTGACATTTATACCATCAAGGACACTAATTGGCCGGTGGCTGAAATTGTTACTGAAATACTTTTACCATTCATATATTTATTTATTTTTTCCGAAATCGTAAATTTTTAATTCCAATTTTAACTCGTGTTTTTGTCAAAAAGCAGGATACAGTGAATATACTGACTATATATGTTGAGATTGGCATTGTGTAAGCAAGTATGTTTATCTGCAATAAGGAAATAGATAAAAGAAAGCATGTTCTTATTTTGCTTTATGAAGTCGTTGCTCTTTATGCGTGTGGAGATGTAAACGTAAAATATGCGGTCCATGTGGAAATTGCAAAATATGATTCTTTTATAATACATTCAATGACATCAAGCCGAGCAATACGCGGGGTAAACATCGTCTGCATGAATAGCTTCTTGTGGAATTTTATGTTAGCGTTTCCAATAACGTCCAGTGAACAGAAACCATTCATACAGAATTAATGAATAGTCAACTAAATATTACGTACCTACATAATAGCCTTAAATGTTCTACAATAACCCGAGCGCATAAACTGGATTCCGTTGCATATTTAAGAACTTCAACTTCATATTTTGAGTCTTTGTTTGTAAACTAAGTTGTTTGTTGTCTAAAGTTTGTAAACTTTAGATTATCATAAATTCAAATTTTACTTATTTTCTACCGAAATATTTTCTTTATGTTTGATTTAAGTTTGAAAGAGTCAAAAATGAAGTGTTTTTGGCATTCAGAAATCTTGAAAGTCAATATTATTTGTACGTTTCATTAATGGACACATTAATTGATTAATTAATGTGCCTCATAATTAATTAGAATCATAACTTTAAACTTTTTATTTTGTCACAGAATTTCAGCTAAATCATCGGATAATTTTTGAGGTTGTTTATGTGTTGTATTAATGCAGGAACAAGGTAATACTGTAGGATTTAAATTTCATTTTCAAAAAACTTATACCTTATAAATATATTTTCAATAAGGAAAAGTCGAAAATCGCGAGGTTTTCTTTAAATGTTTTTCAAAGCTTTCTGAAGTTTTATGCATTTTTTTAGCTACTAGTGTTTAAAAAAAAGGAAAAAATCCTCACAAGTGCGCACTTGTTTGGTATTGTATAATGTAAGACTTATGGTTTTATTTGTAGTTTAAAATACACTGTACACAACAAAACTGATATATTGCTCAATCTGACAATTTTTAAAAATAATAAAAATACAACAAAAAATTTAAATCAAACTGTCAGTCACGCTGTGAATTTTGTTTAAAAGTAAAATATAAAATAACTCCTTACTATAAATACAGATTTTAATCAAAATTTTTGAAAATTATGAATGAAATATAATTGTAGTTACACACAGCGGCAAGCTCAGAAATTTTAGAGCCCATCACAAATGATTTTTACGGCTCCCCCCTCCGTATTGTTTGCCCTTACTTCCTAGATAGATTTCACATCTCTTTTTGAAAATCTCGGGCCCTCTGCTGGCTTGGGCCTGGGCCAACAGGTGTCCCTTTTTCTCCCCTGTGCAAGCTCCTGGTTACACTAACATGTTGTCAGCAATGTAGTGTAAAGGAATATTATTTAACTGAAGAAGAAATTGCTGGCCTACTCTAGGCCTATTTAAATTTACATTTGAAATTAATTCAGTGTTTCGTATGATTTTATGTACAACTTTCACCCCGACTTGAAAAATTCTGTCCAAGAGTGGTATTGGTGTTGTTCAAAATGAATTTATTTTTAACTTTTTAACGCAATTTGAATTTTGTTAATTTTAGTTAGATTTTTTTCCGTTTCAAAGTCTGTATTTTTCTGTCCCTCGTTTATCTATTTATTTTTTTAATTTCATATTTTTTGGTTAAATTATACTGAAAAATAGCAAGAGAATTTTTCTATGACTTCCTGTGACTAAAAAAAATATCTTTTCAAAATTTGTTAAAAATTTCACTAGCGGAAATTTATTTTAGAGAATCCCTTATTTAAAAGTTATCGCAAGAACAACTAATATTTCGTTTCATAGTAACTAACTTTATCAAACAATAAATTACATAGATATAAACTCCTTTAGTAACAGCATATCACTATAAGTCTTCACAATTGACTTGAATTTACTGATTTCCCACCCGTAACTTTTAAAAAACATACATAGTAAAACGAAAATATTGAAAAATTGACCACATTCCATTAACAAGAATAGAAACATCCAAACGGTTTCATTTAGGGAAAATATATGCATGAAGTTAAACTACAAATAAATAAAAGTAACAAATAAATAAATAAACAAACATCCGTACGGTAAGAATTGCTAAACTTTTGTTTTGAAGTCGATTTCATATCAACTATCTTTTTTATGTAAAAGGAAATTAGTTTGTTGTTAAATTATTTTTGACCTTTATTTTTCTTGTCTAGACATATTAACATCGTGCTTGAATTATTTCTGAAACTTTGGTATGAGGTGTGCTGGAAGAGAAAGAAAATAAAAAAAAAACAACGTTACGATTAAAAGAGATGACTATTTTACAGTGTTGAAAGCTTTTGAGCCACCCAAAACGAAATTGTTGATTACATAAACCCATATAAAACTGACTTAATATTTCTTTCACGTAAAACAATACAGATCAAGGTCTCGGATATAAAAAAAGTACAGTTTTAATTGGAGTTGACCACGACATACTACAAAGAAACATTTACCTAACTGTCCGTTCTTAATGCGCCCAGGAAGTGCATCATAGAATTTCGTATAGGTCAAAATACGCATTAACATTTAGATTTTTATTTACTTCCCTTACATAGCGCCTCGAGTATGAATTGTTAAGGACTATTACAACATAATTTGCCTAAACAGAGAAGGCTTTCCCGAAAAAAGGTCGCATCGTTTGAATAATGATTGTTGTTGTGTAGGAGAGATAAAATAGCTAGCTTCTCCATTAGTTTTGCCGCAGCCCTGCCCATTACATCAAAATAATGATTAAAATTTTGAGTAAACATGGCGGCAGAAATATAGGTTCGGAGTGTAGTTTGTGTTTAAACATTACCATGAGTTTTAAACTGTATTTATTTTGAGAGACAATCTGTTACTTATGATCAGGGAATGCGAATGAGTATGAGGTATTTTTTTGAAAGTGAAAACAGTGTTGGAAGTGAATGTCTATACTATATTAATTTTAAATAACAACTATTTTTTAATAAATGAAAGTGCAGTAGAACCTTGACTATGCGAATCTCTTTTAACCGGAGCCTCGTTTAACCGATGGCGATTTCCTAGCATTTTATCAATGATCACCGGAGGCTTCCTTTCTTACTACAGCCATTGACTGACTGAACCCCCCTCCCCCCAAATTAGAACAGATACTACTATTCCAAACAGTATGGATGCATTTAGAATCAATTTGAAATATGTTTTGTATTTTTTCTTCAAAATATAAGAACTTTTGATCCAAAATCTCAAAGTTTAAAAATAAGAAATTAGCTTTCATTTTCATGTCTATGTTTCAAAAATAGTTTTTAGTTGAGATTAGTAAAAATATATCTTCCTTAACTTTAAATTTAAAAAGTAATTCTTTAAACTTTTTTTTAAGTGATATAAAATAATGTTAGCTTTCTGTTTATGTTTCTGATCTAGAGAAGTTTAAAAATAAATAAATAAACAAAAGAAATACACAGGCAAAAAGAAAGGGGGAAAAAAACTGCAGCATTGCTACAATTTTTGAAATATGAAACTGTTATAAAAGGGATAAAATATGGTTAACGAAAAGATTAATCACATCTTAAGAATTCTTAGGAAAATTAGTTTATCGTATCAAAGTGTCTATGGCTAAGTTTAGATCTTAAACTTTCAAAATAATGATAAGTATAATTTAAAAGAATTTTTGACGAAGTTAAAATTTAAGAAACACTGAAATGTTAAAAAAATATGCAATGAATGAAGATTATGAAGACATTTGTTATCGAATATTGAATTTCAGGCAATTTTGAAAAGAATAAAAACTGAAAAATTGTAACTCAGTATAGTTCCTCAAGTATAAAGAATTTTTTTTCAAAAAATGAGTTACAACAAAGTTTGAGTTTTCGAAACTATTTATGTTGCACAGGAGAGAAGTAATTTCGCTTATAAATAAGAGGTAACAAAATGTATCTCCTTGGAAGGACATAAAGAGATTTAGTACTTAAAAACGTTTAAAGAGCAGAATACTATTCCTTATACTTCCTTAGTCTTAAATTAGTCGCTACATTTAGGTCGAAAATTTTGTCACAAACTACTTGCTACATTTGAATGCTAAATACTGAAACTGATAATTTTATGGTTTGTTTCAACTTTGTTCAGAGATATCAAGTTGGTATGCTATCAATCAACAACATTGACAAACCAAGTATTTCCTAATTTTATCTTCAATTGGTACCAAATTTAATTTAAAAATCCAAGGTTTGCACACTTAAGTCACGCCCGTCTTGTAAGGACTCTTCCATCAGTAATCGTGCGAAACCATCTTCTGGCTAATGAATCGTGAATTCATTAGAAAGCAAACTGATCTGTCTGGTATGATGGTGGTAGAGTCCTTAGAAAATGGGGCGTGGCTTAAGAGTGTTCTAGCTCCATGTTTTTGAAGAAGGAATGCTCGGTTTTAACTGATAGCATAACACTCTAAAAATTCTAAAAAATGTTCAATCTAATCCATCAGATCAATAATCAGTAGAAAAACATTCAAATGCAGCAACTAATTTGAGACGGAGGGAGAGCGAAAAATGAAGATAACATTCCTGAAATAGAGAAAAAGGAATTCAGTTCTTTAAAAAAGTGAACAACATTTGAAAAAAAAAACAATTAGATTCAGATGCTCAAAGTTGAAACAGTGTGAGAGATACTGTGTTACACAATATCTGCATAAGGGCCGTTGCACCCAATACATCCACAAAAGCACGGAAGCATCACCACTCAGCAACGTGCGTGGGCTACAAAATAGTTCCACCATCTTCCTAAAGAGGCACGAAAAAGGAGGGAGGTTTAACCCTGGGTGAAGACGACGCTTGTCGAAAGAAAGCTGATGAGGAGACCAGATAGGACCTTAAACGAATCATTAAAAACCCACCGGAACAGCATAAACTGCGACAGGACTCGTTTGATTAATGGTGCTGCTGCTATCAATGAGAGCAGTCATTACGTCATACCTTCCTGTTCAATGGTACAGGATCTGGCTGGAGGGATTAAGTTCTGTTAGAAACTATCGAAATGAATGATCTTTTGTTGTGTCAGCCAACTGATGCAACGGGTAAAATTAATTTGGAAGCGAGTTCAAGGTTGACCGCTGATTCGGCTTTTGTGTTTCATTAGGCTTCGACCATCCACGTTTCAGATGATAGATTGCCAGCTCGGGCAATCAAAAAGCTTGCATTTTAAATAAAATGCTGCGATTCAGCGTGGGAATACTAAGAGTCTTTCCCACATACGTGCATTCTCACTTCGTCTATGGACCCCCAGGCGGTTAGTTAGTTGCATATTGCATGGTTCTGGGTATTGCTAGTGTTTCTTTGATCGTCCCACAACAATGCAAACAATTTTCAATTGCATTCATTTCGGTGTTATAACGTTTTGTGTCCCATTTGCAAATTTCACTTTGTGTTTTATAACGCACCATAAGAATTTGATGGAAATATTTCTAAAATCTGTTGACAATTCACAGTTGTCACAATTACATATCCCTCTTGCAGAGTAATCCTAAACGAGATCATTTTTTCTTATTTGGCATTGTCCCCTGTCATTAAATCCACAAATGGTATCTCTTAATGTCTTTTAATTTCATTTTGAAGCTCAATGTTGCGGGTTTGCTTCATTAATCTCATTGTTCTAGGAAATCAGAAAATTTTTCAATAACTGCTAGTATTAAAAATTTCAAAAAATAAAATAAAATAAATAAATAAAAAAAATCAATTATTCATTTTTACGTCATCTAAGGTAACTGTGAGTCACTTTAAACTTTCAAGAATATTTGAATTTAAAAAAAAAAAGAAAGAAACTGAAAGGCCCAGTGCTGCACTCTCCCGTCTGGGTAAGGAAACAAGTTTTCTATTCCCTTTAATTTACAATTAAAAAAAAAGAGAGAAAGAAAGGGGGAAAAAATTAAAAAGAGTTGGCAATATTGCACACACGTAATTACAACATCCCATGGTTCTCAACTGACTAATTGCAAGCAATTTTTGAAGTTGTTGAAATTGATTTTTCACACTGTAATATTCCATGCAATAGTAAAATGATAGAAATGTTATCATAATGTAAAGTGAAATGGGAGAGATTTTTAATGGTTAGAAATTTTATTTTCTGCTCCAACTTGCACAACTTTTATCACAATAATTTATATTTCGCATCCCATTTTTGAAATCAATCAAAGTTATCCTAAACGGCAAGTTGAATTTGAATTTGGTAATATTCATTTTAAATTTATTTCATAATTATTATTTCTTATCTATTCAATTCTTTAAAGGTGTTTCTGTTGGGAATTCCAAATGACATTTTGAATTCTGAAGGTTTATTTTAATGTACAATTTTTCCTCATTTTGTGGCTTTTGTAAATTTGCTGTTTTCTTATATCTTGCAAAGTCACAAATGCTAATTCAATAATTGTGGCGTATTTCTCGATCTTAGCATCTTAGATACTCGATTGGCCGCCGTTCTAACATCGGGAAAAACGTGTCTTGATATCCATGCAAATGACTCTGGCTAACTATGCATAATATTTCAATACATCATAGGCTATCTCTCCCTGTTTAAGACGTTGTATTTTTAGTTGTTTGTCAGCCGAGTCGACTGTTTGCCGTCATGGTCTCTAATAGGCAATTTGTAAATGTAAACTTTAATAGCTATCCTAATTTTAACTTAATTGAACTTCGACTAGTTAAATGAATCTTTATTTGGTCACATTACAATTGATCAATAATGGTTATGCAAGTTTACTAAATTCAAAATGCTCTGAAAGAAATTGTTTTTCAATTCATATTTTTCATATGTAAATAGTTCGTAGAGGACATCATTTGTATATTATCACCATGGTGAAAAATAGAGCAAGATAATTTCAACTACACAAGTATTCTTTCCTGCACACGACTCCTATTAGACTCTGCGACTGAAAGGACCTATTTTAATTAGATCTTGGAGAGGTTTGTTCCCTTTAATTTAATCCCTACCGAACTAGTAATTTCTTCCCTTTTTTGCCAAAATAAAAAGAAAGCCAATAGAACCTTAAAAAATGAGTGAGGCGGGTTTAAAACAGAGGGTTGCCGAGGAGGAGGAGGAAGGGGGTCCACTGCACAGACTGCGCCATTGAAATTTTAAGGGGTGCTTTCTGTTTCGGTGGGTGCTCCGTATCATTTGAGAGGGCACGCCATCGGTGGTCAGGATGATCACCTGCTCAAAGTTACCAAACGACTGTCCCTAGCCTGTGTCTCTAATAGCTCCGTAGCTTAACTCTTTTAAATGAAAGCTTGATTAAAATTTATGGAAATGCTTCTGTACAAATACCGTGTTCTAAGGTTATCACGAAGGCCACGTGCTGAGCTGTAGCATTCGAGCTGAAGAATAATAGAAAGAGGCCTTTTATTAGGAACCATATTCAACTTTAACCTTCATATTCTCTCTGAAAAAAAAAAAAAAAAAATCCAGGCTAGGTGGCTCTCGACTTCGTGATTGGATTATTGCTGGGTGCGAGGATGAATGAGGCTAAAACCAGTTCCAATGATTATTTATCAATATCTGTCGGACTGGGTGATCGAATTTCATAAGGATATTGCTCGCTGCAAGGTGGCTGAAAAACAAGCGATTTAGAAACTTGAGCGGTGAAACTTATCCATCTTTAAGACAGCTTAGAATGCTATTACATCTTCCATGCTGTGATTAAGGATGTTTCAAAAACAAAGATGACGGAAGCTTGATTTCAAAAACCTTTATAACTGCTCCTATATGATCTGAATTTTGGTTAAATGAGGGTTAAATTGTTTAAGTGAAATAAGAAAACATGTAATTCATAATGTCTTGCAGGAAAAGCAATTTATTTGTTCATTCAATTATTCAATTTATGTTCATGTATAAGACTTTTCCTATGCTATTAAATAAGGTTGAAGTGTATCTCAGTAATTGTAAACAAAGAGACAGAACCATATATGGCTCAAGAATTTTATAGCTCAATTGCTTTCTAACCAATAAAAAAAAGAGGAAAGATTTGA
The DNA here is from genome assembly GCF_026930045.1 of Uloborus diversus. Classification (NCBI taxonomy): domain Eukaryota; kingdom Metazoa; phylum Arthropoda; class Arachnida; order Araneae; family Uloboridae; genus Uloborus; species Uloborus diversus. Next base: position 109,194,780 of record NC_072739.1, on the reverse strand, counting down.
TCGAGAAAAGAGTTGTTACTCATGGTGCTTGTACAAGAAAGCTGCTTTCATTCCTACTTTTCTGTTTGTAGTTTAAATAAATGCATTTATAAATTATTTTCAAATAAAAAAAGAACCGACTTCAAAAAGCAACGAGGAACTAAAAATAAAAAAATAATTCGTTATACTTACATACGACTTCCTACCCAAACGTATAAATCAAATTTATTTTACAATTCCTGTACAAAAATCAACTAAACTAAACACCTAATTATAAAATAAACACCGATTCTAATTACTATACGATGAATTATTTTAATACGTAACTAATTATATACGATCTTCTACTTTTTAATAACCATATGAAGTCGGAGCCTCCTATAAACTACTACCTAACGTAACTGAGTAGGTTTAGTTTTCAAGACCTTCGCGTTTTGTTAAATTAGTGTTTAACTCAGGATAGGTGGGTTGTCATATACGTCAGGTAGTAGTTTATAGGAGGTCCCGTATTCAAATGGTTATTAAAAAGTAAGAGATCGTACATAATTAGTTACGTATTAAAATAATTCATCGTATAGTAATTAGAATCGGTGTTTATTTTATAATTAGGTGTTTAGTTTAGTTGATTTTTGTACAGGAATTGTAAAATAAATTTGATTTATACGTTTGGGTAGGAAATCGTATGTAAGTATAACCAATTATTTTTATACTTTTTAGTTCCTCGTTGCTTTTTAAAGTCGGTTCTTTTTTTATTTGAAAATAATTTATTTTTTGCTTTTTAGTGGTGTAAAAGTACGTAGGGTAGAGTACGTAGCACACTCCTTACGTACATCGAGTGAGAAAGCGTCTAACACAGGAGTCTGAAAACAGTTAAGATGAGCAAAATAGAGAAATAAATAGAAGAACAACGTCTCGGAGACTTCCGAAGACTGAAGAAAGGCTTTTTCAAATTCGTAATTATTTACAAAGAAAATTGTCTTCATCATCTGTTTGACTTTATCAAAGTATGCTTTACGAAAAAAAAATCACGAGTCACTAAAAAACAACAGAAATCGCTTTACTTTGTCCATATAATTTGAAGTGTTTTCTTGATTTTTCAAGAATCCCATCTTCAGATACTGACCTGATGACCAAGGGATAACCTAAGAAGTATATACCTTTTCAAACGAGGGAAAAAAAAAAGAATTTTCCATATTGGTCTATGCGTGATTGAGTTTACGGAGGACATTCATAAAAAGATTCCGACGAACCGAGAACGTCTTTTTTAAAGTCGGTTAAAAAAAGAAAAAAATCTTAATGCGCATAACATTTTATACGATTGGAACTAAAAACTGATCTTTGTTCCTCTCCAGGATTTATTTGTGCGCTAGTTTAATTAGAACCATTTAAATGTCAATGGTTTTCTTAACTATTTTATGTTTCACAATAATACGTGTCACGTAACTCGTGAAATAAGTAGCATTTCTCTTTACTTGGCCATGTTATAGATCAACACCACACTAGAAACAGAGTATCTACTGTGATGTTGTATATATGAAGATCAAAATACTACTAAAGCAATGATACTAAATGAATTACCTGTTTGCTTCAGAAGTACGTATGCAAAATTTGCGATATGACTACTACTGTCTAATACAGGGTAATATTTAGGTGGGGGGGGGGGGTATTCCTCCAAAGCAAGAGAATCCCTAAAAAGGAAAAATACTCCTCAAACCCCCCTCCCATGCCCTTAACGGGCTCCCCCGATTAATATTAATGTTTTATAGTACTTTCTTTAACATTGAGTAAAGAAAGTACCTTTGTTTTATGGGCACTTTCTTTAACAATGGATTTTGTATTTAATCGTTTAATATTGAAATTAAATGAAGTTTATTGTTTATTGCCCATAACTTTTTTCTAAACAACAAATATGGTGAAGCAAAGGTTTGGGACCTAAGTTAGATCACTCCTCTCCATTAAACAAAAAACCATAAAAATCGGTTCACTAAGTGAGACGCTTTGAATTTACAAACAACAAAGCGTGAGTATGAAATTTGAAGAGTTCCCACGATTTCTCCAGGATCCCTCATACCCGGACTTGAAGACTATTGAACGACCGGGAGAAGTATACCGTTTCAAACAGAAATTTTTTTTTTCTAATCGATCGAAGCATCTTCTAGTAATCGGGGAGCATAGTACGTAAAAAAAGTTCCAACGAAGTCTGTTAATTAGTACTGTCACAACTGTAAATTAAACTGACGGCGTCATGAAATATTAAGTCTAGACTACTTGTCAAACTTCAGAAATTAGACATCAGTTACGATATACAGTAAAACCTGTGAAGTTGACCACCTCTCTGACCGCTTTTTTTCAGGATCGGAATCAGCCCTTATCATATAAATCAACCTCTGTAAGTTGACCACTAAAGTCTGCCGCAAGTGTTCAACTTACACAGGTTTCACTGTATTTAATAAGGAATATAAATTTAATCTGCGGGGGGGGGGGGGGGAAGAAGGGAATTTTTGTCTTCAATTCCCCTTGAATTGGGAACTAAATATATTTCAAAACTAAAATATTTGAAAAAAAAAAAAAAAAAACTTTAATGATAAATAAAGTTAGTTTTTACCAAACATTTTCTTATATTAAATTGATTAATTCAACTATTTTCGTAGCAAAATACATTTAATTTACTCATTTGCTACATGAGTAAGAAATACAGTAGTAAGACAAAATTAAAATTAGCAGCCGGCGCCGTGAAAATCAAACTTCGATGCGAGAGAATTATATACGTATTGTTCAAAACAAGATACCACCGTCGAAAACAATGCACCGTTCACACCAAAACCACGTGACCTCCTGTGACACGTATCGCGCAAAGACGAAAGCTGGCCTACGTAGCCACAACGTGTGAAATTTAAAGCTTCTCAGATTGCTCCGAGACCCCTCAACAGATCCAGACAAAATTAACATGGGACCATCTGGGAAGCACACCCTTGCAAACAAAAAAAGATTTTTTCAAATCGGTCCAGTATTCTTGAAGTAATACGAAATTACACATAAAAAACCGCAAGCCGAAATCATAACCTCCTTTTTTGAAGTCGGTTAAAAAGAAAACATATTTAAAAAAAATTAACTCTAAAAATTTTACTTAACAAATAGAGTATTAAATACTCAGGAATGAATTAGAAAACAAATTAAATGTATGTTTTGTATCAAAAAATATCAAAAGCGATTTAATGCTTTTACAATTTCAAATTTAAATCAGAAGTATTTTAGCTCTAAACTTTACATCTCTTTACTGTTGTAAAAGAAATCCCCTGAACTTATGAGGCAGAGCTACTGAATTACATTTTATAAAAAATAACTGGGGAATAATTACGTAAAAAAAACAAACTTTACGCTCAATGTTTGTTTACTTAATGTTATGGGTCTACGGCTTGCTTCTGTACAGAATGACGCAATCCTTAAATTGTTTCCTTTCTTCAAATGAGGAACTTCAGCCATCCCAAATTAGCAGAATTTTCTGATTGAGTCATTCTGTAATGCAGGTATGTCCATTCTCCATCCCCCCAAGGAGTTTCGTAGTATTTGAGGGCGCACCCCCTCAAATACTACGAAACACCCCCAAAGAATGAGAAGCCGAAAAAGAGAACCTCAAAACAACCCTCACTAATAAATAGTGAACGTGGCTCAACGCCGGATAGAAAAATATGTCACTTTTTTCCTCTACGGTGGCAATCGATTTACCAGAGCCATATACTACACCGCTATTGAAATATAGCTTTTATAGCAAAATGCTACAGTGCTTTTCTCTACATTCTACTCCCTCTAACCAATGGACAAAATGAATTGAAAATAAATGTTTTTTTACAAGCTTGAATATCTCTGGTAACCTCAACGCTCATGCCAATGGATATAAATCAAGGGTAAAAATATATTCATAGTTAAATTTTAGAAATGCAACAAAACAAATACACTATTAAAAATTTGCAGCAGTTAAATGAAATATTCAAAGCATTTTTCTTTCCATACATAAATTCTATTTTGATGCTGTCACAAGATAATTTCGCATTCTTCTGAAAATATTTTTCTTGAAATTATTTAGCAAAAAAAAAAAAACATGCATTTGAACATAAGAAATTATTTCGGCACTAGCTGCATCGCCCGGCTTAGCTCGGTCTAAAAGTTATCGCAAGAAAAAAAAAAAAGTTAGTTTATAAAATAAAATAAAAGTTAAATCAAGTGACGCATGTTCAATGTTCAGGCTTGAAAAAAAAAAAAATCAATGAAATTTTGAGGCAGATTGAAAATAAGTTCAAAAAAGTAAACATTTTAAATCCCCCGATTACAGGAAAAGCCTTTAAAACAAAAGAAGAAATTTTACTCGTTCATATTCTAGAAAAAAAATGGCAACAGATATTTCGTCTCAATGATTTTCTTCACGCTATAAATTTTAATAAAAGCAATGTTGCGAAAGTTGAGATGAAGCACTGAATAATAATTTGAATGGAGGAAAGCCTTCGAAAAATAGGGATTTTATGTCGAAATCTTAAGTGTCCAATTAATAGTTTTTAATAGATATCTCCGCTAATTATTATCAGAGTATTATGTTAAATAGCCTAACATGAAGACAGGAAAATTACGAATCATCGATACCTGGTTCGATGGTCAGTTCACTATCGTTCGGGGAAAAGTTACTTGGACATACATACATAGTTGCATACAAAGTTGCATGCATTGTTACGTACATAGGTACATACGCTCAGTTTTTAACTATATAAGATAAAAAACAAACCTCTAGTAACTCAAACATGTAAAAACTAAAACTTAATTGTAGAAAAACGCAGTTTTTCAGATAAAAGAAAAACGTTGCGACATAGAAATGTTTTTTCCTAAACGATACATTCCAGTTAATTTTAAGACGTATAACATTTTTACATATTTTAGTTCCCCCTTATAATTAAACATTTCTCTGAAGTGGTAATTCCTCTTTGGTTATAATTCAGTATATAACATAAAATAGTATTGACGCGTAGCTTCTTTATTTAAAACATTTATAGACTTGATAGACAATGTCGTTTCTGTAGCTAATACGACTGGCAACGAGTCAACTCCAGCTCTTTTTGGAAGAAAAAAAAAAGGAAATAAATTAACAAACAAATAAAGTACTCACTTTTCCTAACCTTTCTTCGAATGCTGATGTTTTTCAGATCAAACGATTCTAAATTGCTCTCAAAATGAAATAATAACGCCAATTATTCCACATAATGGAGGCAAATTATTCGCATTAGTGTGATTCACACTAAAAAGCCGTAAAGGGAATCTTTGACGAATAAAGAGTACATTGTTTCCAAAGAGGCAAATGCCTACAGGGGAATGCGTTAAGATATCGTAAATTATCATCGTCATCTGATGAGAATATATAGATGGAAATTTCTTGTCTTGTGATCTAATTATTTTCTCGAAAAATCAAGACAATTATGAGCAATAAAGAGAAAGCTAAGCTAAGGACGTACATTTATTTTTCTTAAATATTTAGTTATGAAATCATAAATAAATTGTAGTTTCTGTTTAAATGTCAGTAACAAGTAATCCTACCCAAGTGTGACTCACTGATTGGAATAAAACTTTGTATATCGAAAGAACACTTAAAAATATTGAATTTGTGTTTTTTAATTAATTTTTTTATCCGAGCCAAACATTTTCAACGGGGTGATGCTTACCCCTAAATGTTGAATAATTGGGAACTAAAGGGTACAATATATTCTTTTATTTTAAATTTCAAATTACAAAAATTCAAATAATGATGGACAATATGAAAAAACTAAACAAACTAAAGTGGACGAAATTCATGGTTTTCCTGAAAATATTATTTTTCGGAGAAAAACCATCCTTGGCAATCTTACCCCGTCGTGCGGCCAATTGCCTATAAGCAATTAATTCCACGTCAGAAAAAACACAAATCTTGACCTCACCATTTCCGACTTCAATAACATTTGGAATGAAGGACACGTATGACAAAATAAGTAATCGTGCCATCCTGCCAAATTTTAAAATTCTATTATGAAAATTGATCGAAATATAAGGAAGTAAAAAAACTCAAAATGTGCGAAAAAAATTAAATTTTTTTTTACAAATGACTAACTTTTCTCCTAATTATAGCAGAATAAAATTCATCAGAATATAGTGTTACAATAGAATTTTTTTCTTACGCGTGCATGTGGGAATTGAGAGTGAGGGGAGTAGAAGTAAAAGCTAGAGTAAAAAACCATGGCAGCGATTAGAACATGAGATATATTGAGAAATTTAGATGTTACAATTTTTTTTGTCTTATGTTGAAATTTTTAAATCTTTTTCACTTGATTGAAGTGCAAATTTTTTAAAATATTTTTATATACATTGTGTTCCTGTTATGCATTTTATTTGGTTAAACTTTCATATAATATCGAAAATAAAATTTGCGTTATTCGTTTTAACGTTTTAGAATATTCTCTTTACAACTTATTGATAACGCAAAGTCTAGGACGCATTTTCAAGGCTCATTCACTCGTTCGATGTGTCTTGTTGAATCCCAGCTTCTGGTGTATATTTGGGCAGTATAGACAGATCGTTATTTTGCGCCACAAATTTGGTTTGAAGTGCGGATCACTTTCAAATATTCGCTGCATGTTCCTCAAAATTGTCCTCAGGAAAATACTCCGAAAATAAATCTTAATCACCTTTCAACACAGATCATTTTTATTTCAAAGAAGATAACTTTTGCCAAAATTCAGCAACCCGTGAAAAACATTCCTTTGAGTTTGTGCGTCAAACCTTCACCACTTGAAATATGTTCCACTATTATTAACAAAAGAGGTACGAAAGAACATTAGACCAGCAGAGTTCTTTTGCTACCAGATAATCGCCCCATCATCGCCACAGTCAATGACAGCCTTCAAATTTGTTGCCCTCCCTTAGAATGTGTTTAAGTAAATGGTCCTGAGGACTCAAGACTCTGTACCATTCGAGCATGAGACCTGACGCATTTTGGCATTTTGCAAACACGCAACTGTTGATGCCATAAATGCTCAATTTAACAGCGGGTCATTTTCGAAAATGCGGCATTTACGGGTGCATCTTTCTGTGTATCTACCATGAAGGAGGAAAACTTGAATAGTAAGCTGACATGAAGTTTAGTTGCTGATTGTTAGCATGACACTTACAGGTGCACGAGTCCGCAGTTGTTTTTCTTCCTGAATTTTTAAACTAAATCGTTTCCTTTTTGAAAAGTTTGAACAATATATATATTGCTTAAGTACAACCTGTATAAATCTCTTACATATTCATTTCATCTGCTTTCATCATCAATTTGAAGGAAGAAAAGGAAATCCCTTCTTATGTCGTTTAAAAAATATCCTTTTGTTAAAAAAAAAAGTCGTTCCTTAATGAGGTTACAGCCTTTTTGTCGGAAGGTCTTAAAGTCAGACCTTTGTCAGAAGGTCTTAAGGTTTTGTCTGAAGGTCAGACATCAATTTTTGTAAATTTTGGTCACAACAAGTGTTTCTTTTTGGCTACATGAATTCTAAAACGGAGTATTTCATATGACAAGCTATTTTTCTGGATTTTATCCTCCTCCCCCTCCTCCCGTCCAAACTCAAACAATGGCCAAACAAATTATTTATATTAAAAAAAAAAGTTTTCAAGTGGCTGTCTACTTTCCTGATAATGATGGAAAATTCGATTAAATTGTTGCAAACAAACATTATAAGGAAAATTAAATATTTAAGGAAATTATTAAAGGAACCTAAATTAAGACAAACGATAACGAATGAGATGGTTATAAAACAAAAACCAGTTCAAAAGCATAAGTTATATCCAGTTCAATGCTCGATGTTTTGTCTAAGATTAGAGTTTGGAATTTGAAAGTCGTGCTTAAAGTACATAGATTTATCAGTTTCAAGTGAAAGACGTTAAAAAAAAAAAAAAAAAAAAAAAAAAAACAGAGATGGTAGAATCAAATACTACAGTCATGATTCTGAAATTGCAGTGCATTTATTCATTGGCGCCTATATTTTCCCAATTTTTGATTTTATACGAATTGCTATTTAGGAAGGTTTTGAGATCCGCGATAAATGGAGTCACGTTATGTAGCATGGAAGACTGTCAATATTTTTCTTTGATATTATCGATATGACTCCAAAATGTAATGAAATCTGCTGTGGCGGCATCCAATAACTGATGTAATCAAATAATTTAGTGTTTAATTCAACTAAAACAGCGATTTCAATCTATCTCGTGAGTCAAGAGTGGAGGTCGTTTTTGAAGTTTGAAAAGGATTATTTAATAATAGAGGAGCTCGTTTCGATGTGTTAAGATGAATGAATGATCTTTCGATCACGGTGATCTTGAGTCATGCATTTGCAGAAAATAGGGTTTAGTTGCAGAACTCGGAAAAGTGGATATCAAGCGATAGTTTTTAACTTTACTGAACCACGCCTTAATTTGTAACGGATTTGGTTTCTCTTGTTTCACTCTTTATGGATCATAAAAGCTTTGCGTTAGAATGTGGATTTTTTTTTTACATAAAACTATTAACCCCTTCAGTCGGAATTATGAAATACTTAACCTAATATGTTTATATTTGGTACACAGTGTACTACGGTAAAGAGTATCTTATAGACAAAATGTTAAGTTTGTAGGCGAAAAATTAAAATAGTTATGAGACATCCAATATTCCAGACTAATATTTTTAAAATTAATATTTCAAATGAAAAAAAACGATGAAATTTCAAACAAAATTCATTGTAAAATGTTTTCCAAACAATAATAAAACATAATATAAGAAACTGAAATGATTAATAAAAAAAGTATATATTTTTTTAAAAAATCAGAAAAAAATCCTCGTTTTTGCGACGAGAATCCATGGTTGGAAAAACGAGCTGCTCTCTATCCACCAATCCCTATATGTTAGTGTTGTCAATACCGAAACGAAAAATTCTTTCACGGATAGTAATAAGCAAAAAGTAAAGAGTCAATTGCAAGAAAAAAAACATCAAGTAATTTAATCAATTATTCAATTATTAGCAGCTGTTTAAAGTTCACGTCCAGTACACCGGACGCCAGGTGTAGTCAATTGATCACATAAAAAGCATGAACGTCACACATTTTGTGAAAACTAGTTCAGTATATTTGTGTGAATGGATGGGACATACATATCGTCGCCTCAGAACAACCATAAGACATCTAATCCCACAGAAACAATTAGATATTGTACTGTTGTTCGGAGGCGACGATATTGCGTCTATATGGTTCATTAGAGATGCAACTCTACAACTATTTTCCGGAATTTCATTAATTACGGTACTTATTAATCCGGACTATTAGGGGATCTACGTCGTCTGAATTAATGAAAGTACGGACAAAATCAACTTTAACCTATAAACTCAAGGTGCAATTTTTCCATCAAAAACTAGTTTCATCGTACTCCTATCAACTAATGCGACATTTTGTTTCGTGGACTGATAGAAATTTTGGAGAATTTCACAGGGGCGGATACAGATTACCATTTTACGGTCGGCGGGGGGGGGGGGGGACATGCTGAAAAATAGGGCTTGGGCACGAAAAAATTCGGAAATTACTTGGGTGCCCATAAGAAACGAAATCGAGCATTAATAAGGCATAAAAACGTTACCAATTAATTTTATACGCAATGAAAAGAAGTTGTATTTCAAATCTTAAACAAAATACTGGACAGCAAAAAATACCGTCTTGATGTTAAAAGCTACGTTGCTAAGCATTTTATATCGCTCTTAATTTTAAACGCCATACCAATCAAAGTCATTATTAAAGTCATATTAGTACAACTTTGTATAAAGTCTGTAATTTTTGGCAGGCCCTCATGAGCCTAATGGTAAATCAGGCCGTGGTCGTGACGATAAAAAGGTTAGTACGACCATCAGTGAAAGAACACATTCTAATGAATAGACAGTTTGAAATTGTTTGAAAAGGGGGAAAGAAACAAGTTTCGGCTTAGATGAATTGGCAACAGTATTTGTCCTCTATACAATTGAGGGCCTTGATGCAAGAACCAAGTAAGTTCAAATTCACACATTTTTGGTAAGACCAATAAATAACATCAGTGACCAATAGAAACTATCTCTAAATCTTTCCCACATTATTTACTGCAAAAGGAGAAGTCTGATCTTACATTTTTGTCCCGTTGTTGAGCCAATCAGAACATCTGTATTGTCCACCAGCAAAAATGAATTGAAAAAAAAAAAGAAAAATTGGATTTTCCTAATTCTTGAATTAAGGACATCAATTCAAAAAAAAAAAAAAAAGATTATAATTGGGGCAAATCTAACCTGGCAGCACTCAAAGCTACGCAGATCCTAATCACAGAAATACGACGCTGCCAGGTTAGGTATGCCACAGCTATAGACAATTTTGAATTCGACCGTTAGCTAACCATTTTCATTTATTGGGGTTACGAGTTGCCGCTCCACTTTCCATTTAAAGCGCAACAAACCAGAAGGAGAACCGTTAAAAATTTCCCGGTATTTTTTTAACAATTACGACCACTATAAATCTTTTTAATGTTATGCACCAATGCTACAGTTTTTAGCAATATCATGAATTTCAGAAAATTAAATAGTACTTAAATGTTTATTTACTGGTCAGATTGCCTATTATAAAAATGTGTTGTTTACATCTCCAATATTCTAAAGATGGTAATTTTACGTATGAAGTTTACATTCCTTCCAACATAAATAAGTTGCAGGCCGTAAAAGAACTGCGTTTTATTATTGCCTCGCATTTTATTTCCGTTGCGTCCTTTATCGAATTATGACATTCCTCTGTGCACACATATACAATAAATGGACGAAATTCCATATTTTTTCTTTACATTTATAGAGGCACAAATCGTTTTTATTGTTTCAAAATTGCTGGTTTTAGCCATTGCACCAGCCATGCGAATCGAACGCGGCTCTCTTTCAAGACCACAACATGGTTACTTTGTTTACGGAAACTGTTGCCATCCGCGCTCATCAAAAGTTTTATTGCTTGCTAGGAAATCGTTTGGCAGTTCCGGTTAGGTGGAACCTCTAGGTGGCAATTCCATCGGTACAGAAACTGAAATAAAAGAAATTCTGATCATCAGTTCGTCGTTTTCACTCGCCACAAAACTGCTATTCCTTCTAATAAAATGATAGAAAAAACGGGAAACTGGCGATTTAGTTGCGTCATTGAATGGAATCAGGAAATAAGAAAAGGGTTTTTGTTATTTTAACCTGCCTTCCTAGTGCACTTCTGAAGAGTACTTCGGTTTGCGGAGCAACAGAAAGCTCCGTTTATGTAAACTTTTAAGAACTGATAACAATGACCAAATCCATATTACCTTTGACCACTAGCTCAAGTACAACGATTTAAAAAAAAATCATTAAATAGTCAAGCATTTATTTTGAATGAAGTCATTTGCTTATTTTTTAACAGCATAATTTTTTTCATTAACAAAGATAAACTATTGAACTCACTAATTTGTGCTTCTGCCTTTTTTTTAAATATTGTGATTGATTCAACCAGTGCTAGTTAGGTTAGGGTGCAAGCTCTTTTGTCTGATATCATTTAAGTTTTTAAGCTAGTTGAAGATAGATATTTTGATAAAATGTTTGGTATAATTTGTCCTGTAGTCCTCGCGGTTACTGATTTCAGTGCCACTAAGTAATTACTCCTTCCGTCCCAAATTAGTCGCGACATATAAGTCAAAAATTATGTCGAAAATTAGCTGTTACATTTGACTACTTCTGTACTAAAAATTGAAACTAATGATTTTATCATATTATTTAAACAATTTACAGAGATTTCTAGATACTACGCTATCAGTCAATTTACTCACCAAACATTCCCTCCTTAAATCAGTACCAAACTAGTTTTAAAACCCCAGATATCGCACACTCTTAAGCCACGCACCATTTTGTGAAGACTCTACCCCCAGTACACTCAGAAACATCAGCTGACTTTCGCTTTTTCAGTTCGCGATTCATTAGATAGAAAATTACATTTCATACCAAATTAGTGTTACATTTAAATGTTTTTATCTAAAAGTTGAAACTGGTGATTTTATTATTTTATTTAAACAATTTCCCGAGATTTCTTTGTTCTACGCTATCAATCAACATGTACTTACCAAGTATTCCCTCCTTAAACCATCGATTACTGGTGGAAGAGTCCTTACAAAATTGGGCGTAGCCATCAGTAGTCACTGAAAACTACTTCTTGTGAATCGTGAATTGATTAGAAAGAAAACTGATGTTTCTGGGTAGACTGGTGGTAGATTCCTTACAAAATGGAGCTTGACTTCAGAATGTGCGAACTCCTGATTTTTGAAATTTGGTACTGCTTTAAGGAGGGAATGCTTGGTAAGTGATTGTTGTGATTCATGATAGTATAACACCCTGAAATCTCTAAAATGTATTCAAACGAACAGTATCAATAATCAGAACAAAAGTATTCAAATGAAACAACCAAATGGAGACGAAGGGAGTATAAAAGGAAAATATAAAATTATTTCTTTAGAAATACAGTTGAAAAGTGATAAAAATACTATGAATAATAGCAAAAATGCAATTAAATTCGAAACGTTGAGAAACCGAGAGGAAAATCCAATCCGCCGAAATCACAAATAGTGCAATCAAAATAATTTTCAATACAGACTGGTCATAATTTCATAAAAATAAATGAATAACAATTTTTAAAATTCCACTGAATTTTTCTTTCGTTAATTCTGTCGTATTCTACAAGTAACAATGCATTAGGTTTTTCTCTCCGAAATAGAACAACTTCCGTAGACAACAATCTGGAGCTAAATCTTTCAATCTATCTATGGAGCACATCTTTATTGATCCAGATGCTATTAAACCATCCTTCACTTAATCCGGATAGATATTTAGCTATTTAGATGTATATACTGTATAAATAAAAGCGACTTGGCGCAATAATATAATTTTGTAGGCTTTTAGTCCCCGAGTTTTCTCCGGTAAACAATGACACAGGAAAGAAACAATAAGACAGTTTGAAGCAAATTAGCAAACTTTTTCGACACTGTACAAAAATTATAAAAACAGGTAAAGTCAATAGGTATAATATTTTATGTTTTTTTAATGCTTTTTACGAGCACGCGTTTTAAAGAGCAAATGTCGCCATCCCATCATTTTTGTTATAAGCGAATTTTACTATATATATATTATTTTATGAATTTCGGAAATTGGAAACTAGCACAGATCTGACAGGTTTCATTAAAAGATCTATTCTTTTTATTTCTTTTAAAATATTATCTATTATATTGTAGAGTTTTTCGTTGAAATTTCTTTCAGATTAATTCGGATGAATGAATAAATATTTGATCGAAATTCCCACAAATGCCCTCCGAAATTTTAATTCTTATCCTTGGACAATTTGTTGTGCCAAGGCCCGTTTCATTTTGGATTCTAATGTAAAATGTCAAGCGGAGCGATCAAGCTTATAAACCACTAGAGTTGTCATTGCATACGAAAAGGATGTAACAGCACACATGGTTGAATTGCATAACAAATGAAGAAATTATTTCCGCATACTGCCAAATATAAACGTTTTGAATGTGTGTAAAATAGTAACATTTTAAAGTGGGTATTTTTGGTTATTAATAATTTTTATTTAGTTTAGGGCAGAGAAGTTTAGAATTCTGAAGGAAACTCACGATACATTTGTGCTGATTCGGTAAATATTTTCAAACTCTAATTTGCGTTGTGCCTTGATCCACATTACTAGCATTTTTTTTTCTTTCAAAGTTTTAAAAGTTATCCGCAACTTTTATATGAAAAAAAAAGGCTCCTATATTAGTCGCAAAAAGTTTTGTATTAGCAAAAAACTTTTCTTTGAAAGCAAGTAGTTAAAATAAAAAATATTTGCGGTTTTTTTTCTTCAGTAAGCTTCAGAATATTTCAGAATTCACACGATGGAATTTTCGAATAACTGCTCCCGCGTCAATTACAATAATTTATAATAATATCAATGCTTTGCCTGCTCGCCATAAAAATATTCTTACTGCCACCAAGATAAAGTACTGTAATTAATTATACATACTAATTAATGTACACAGCTCCAAGCAAAGAGCTCATTCATTCGTAAAGATTAATTCTGAAGTGTTAAATGCATTAATTTGTAGTGCTGCAGTTTTAATGTATTTAATCAAATTTGTTTAAAGGGAACTGAAAAAGTTAGGCAAAATGAATCAATTACTCAGAATTGACGAGTGATGTTTTCTAATTTATGCATTTTGATGATTGCGACGCAATGTATTCATTAGATCGTAGCATTTAGTAATCAATTAACTTAAACATTAATTAGCTAAGTAAGGATAAACAATGCCAAGGTTCACTCAGAAGACATGACGCAACAGTTAATCATATAAGAAATTTTGCTTCAATCCATTTTATTACTATGTACGTGCAATTATGACATCCAAATGGCAATTCTTATCTTCAATCTAAACATACATTTTTAAACGTGGTACAAGTGTACGCTCACTTCCTAGAACCCATAGCGGATCTAACTTCTGGTTTTGGAGATGTCATTGTCAGAAGGAGGGTAAAGTGCAATATTAAGGCACAAATAGGAAGTCTGGGACAAATTTTCCGAAATACAAATCCCTCAAATACATTTAGGCTTCATTTAGTCATTGAAGGCTGTATTTAGTCACTAAAGGGGAAGGAGGTCATGGAGGTCACGACCTCTCTGACCTCCCTCTGGATTTACACTTGATGGTACTAAAAATGACTCAAATATGAAAATAAACAAGCAATGATATTTACATGTCATGAATGTGGTTTCACAAACAAAGTACTTCGACCGCTAAAAATTGCCGCGAACGAGACATGAAATTACAATAAAATGTACAAGGTGATCCAAAAGCTATTAAAAAAGGAAAGTTTAAAAAAATAGGCAGTCCCAAAATGGAAACGCTTCTATAAGAATTCATGCGTGAAGAACAATAAAAATCTGATATTATCTCGCATCTTCCACCCACATAAGCATATCAAACGAGAGATTAAATAAATAATCTAAAAATAACATCAGATTGCTTCAGTCATTGAATTAACTTTTTCAAAACGTGTTTATTCTTTTAATTCTCCAAACAAAGTGTACCAGAATATGCTGTAAAAATGATAAGACAAGAAGAAAGCAGCCACCAACTGCATATTAAGAATGTCACTGAGATTAAAAAGTTCCGCCGCTATTTTCAATGTCACTGAGATTAAAAAGTTCCGCCGCTATTTTCTACTATTTGCATACATCAAACATAACGTTCCGCACGAAATCATGATGACCGCCTTTTTTTTTCTCAGTGACAATCTGCGCATTAAACTTATTTATGCAATCCAGGCACGCAAAAGGGTGGCAAGAAACACGTGGTTCACCCTTCCTTGGTAAGTTTAGCGACTTTATTGACCTTTAACCGTAAAGAAAATATTCCCGATTTTTCTTGTTTCTGTTTTATCTTACGGATACATTTAGGTGTTAACTTGCAACATGGAGTGCTATGAGAACTTTATTGACCTGTGAAAGAGAAAGTTAAAGTAAAGGATTAATGCTGTGTCGGGGAAAATTTGGCAGTCAAAATTATTCTTAGCTATCAAAATATTTTTTTGAGATTAGTTATTTATTTTTTCTTCTTGTTGAGAAAACAATTCATGATGCTTTGTTTTAGCGTTCGTTAACTGTGCTAACTTCACAATGCACGGTGCGTTATGACGGAATCAAAACTCCGTCTAATATGTAAAAATTCATACAATTGAAACCAAGTACAGGAGTTGATCTACGTGACAGCTTCCTTACAGCGTCCTTAAAGACTAGCGACAGCTTCCTTAAATTAAGCCCTGGTTGTAGATACTATTTATCCATATAGTAGTAGAATATGTTTTCATGGATCTTTTCCGAGAAAGATTTAGATCAAAATTTCGAAAGAATTACTTTCTTGTAATACGCTGCATTAATTTTCGAAGATTTTTCAATTCCTTCCATTAATTCACAAATCTTGTTGAAATCTTGCAACTCAAATTGCGCTCACTTCTTGTGACCGAATTCTTTTGAATTTTCGCACGTGACCTCAAATCCGATGACAATGCAATATTCGATAATAAAAGTAATTAACTGCTAATTATTTCTTTATTCTAATTTCAATCAACATTTTTGTATAAATCCTCCAATATGAAGACGAAAAAACGCTCGCAAAAATTAAAATTAAGCATCAATGGATTTTACTGCATCAGATAAAATTTTCCCTAATGTTCCAGGTTAATAAGAGCGTTAATTATATAGTAGAACCTCTCATTGAGGTACACTAATGGTACCGGATATTTTATCCCCTTAATAGAGGTGTCCCTTCTTCGGAGGTACTTTACTTGATGTATGCAAGTGTGTTAATCTAATTTTATAGCGAACGTAAACTTTTAAGATTTTTATTACGAACGTAAACATTTAAGATTAAATACTAAAAATGTTTCATAGTATATTAGACTAAGTAAAATCCACTCTTACTGAAATTTCGAAGTTTATGTTATTTTATTAATTAAAATTTAGTCAACAACTTTGTAACGACAGAGTTTTGTAGCATAAATAAATTATTTTGTAGTAGTTCATTAAATGGATTTGCTTCATGTCGTGTAATTACAATGCAAGACAATGTGAATTACAATTAGTGTTCAATTTTCAATTTATGTATATAAAGCTTGTTAGTTGCTGTGCACTTTTCATTGGCCCTGAGACTGCTTGAATAAATTTCTGAGCAGGCAAATCATACATGTAAATTTCAGCAAGACTTTTACAATACATACTTGTTTCCTTAACATATGTTAATGTTAAACTTTCTTCAATTTATTTTCATAGGGAAAGTGAAACTTCAGTTCCAGTAAATTCACTATTTCTTTTGCACTTATACATACTTTTTTTTAATTTTTTTTCTCCGTGACTGTCCCTTAAATAGAGTGACCCTTAATGAGAGGCAAATATATGGAGGTCCCTATTCAAAGGGACTGGAAAACAAATGTCCCTTAAATAGAGGTGTCCCTTAAAGGAGTTTCTACTGTAATTGTTTTTAAGTAAGTTCATGCTAAAATGTAGGGGAGACTTCAATTGGAAATTCATTGTTGGGCACGGGCATTGTTGAACAATGCTTTTATTAAGACGTATCTCCAATGCTTAAAGCAATATAAATATGTAAAGTAAAGAATAAATACCTTTGTGCTGAAAAATTAAAAAGTCAGTAATCCAACGTTATTAAGCACAAAACTTGCAAATAATTGCAGACACGTGTTTCGGTGTTACAAGGAACACCTTTTTCAATGCGAAGAAGTGTGAGCTTTTGGATGAAAAGTCATCCGAGAAAAGCAACACGGTGGAACAGGAGATAGTATAAATATCAAAAAATAGAAATTAAACAAAACAAAAAAGATAAAATGACACATGGAGACAAAATTTATTACATAATTCCATCAGGAAAAAACCGTTAAGTAATAAATTTTAAAAGAAAACCCATAAACAATGCAAAAAGTCCAAAAATGAAACCAATCTGAATAAATTAACAATAAATTTACCAGCGGGAAAAACTATGTATGGAAGCAATGTATCAAATGGAGAAATGCAGAAAAAACAGAGTTAAGGATAAACATATTGGAATTAGTTAATCACAAAACGAAATAAGAAAGCAAAAAATGAAAAAATAAAAGTAAGAAATGTACGACGTTTACATAAAAATTATAGAAAATCTAAACCAATTTTAACAAAGGAGTCCACACAGAGGAAAAATAGGGAATTGCAGTAAGATCGTTAACTAAATTAGAACGGTTCCTCAGGATGTGGAAAGATTCCCAAAAATCAAGATCCAACGAATTGGGGCATTTTTGGATAATTTGATATGAGTTAAAATCAAAAGAGTGATTCGATTCCCAACAGTGTTGAGCAATACTGGATTTATTCAGCTGTTGTTTTCTCACATAGCTTTGATGTTCTTTTAACCGAAATTTCAAAAGTTATTCCGAAGGCGCAGGAAAGTTATTCCGAATTTTATTTCTTTGAAATGTAACTTACCACGTTCTGTAAAAATTGATAAAGTTATTTTTCGGTCGAAATTGGCTCTACTTAGAGCTTCGATCCAAGAAACTAGGAAACGCCTCTCGTTTATTGAACGTGAGCTCTATGATTTGCATCTCTCTATTTCAAATTCTATTTCTGATTTTGATTATGTTGATAGAACTTCTTGGTCTAGAACCCTTCGTTCTACGGAGAATCATCAAGTTGTTTTGAAAAAGAAATTATCTAAACTTTGTAGAAATTCGAAAGTTGTTCCTTCGGAAAATTTACCAGTGGTAAATAAAAATGTTGTCGTTAATATTTCAAGTGTTCCTTTAAATAGTTCTCAAATTAATGCTCTAAAATGCAATGATAACTTTGCACTGGCCAGCAAACCTTCTTTTTCTAAGCTTATTGCTCCTATTGAGAAAGCTTTTAAATTTAGTGCCTTATCATCCAATCAAAAAGATTGCGTTAGGCATCTTATTGCTTCTAATGTGGACTTTAATTCTAGAATTTCCAATCCCGTCTTTACTAATACTGTTCGGCGTACTGTAAAGAATTTAACTTCTAATTCAGATATTGTTGTTACTAAAGCTGACAAGGGTGGTCAAATTGTTGTTCTTGACAAATCATCTTATGTTGATAAAACTAATGATTTGATTTCTTCTGGTCCATACTTAGAGATTTCTAAAGATCCTAGTGAAAATGAGTTAAAGACCATTTCTTCGGCTGTCAAGTCTGTTCAGTCTATTCCAATAAATGTTAAACGCTCTGTTATTCCTTCTATTGCTAATTGCGCTAGATTTTATGCTTTACCCAAGGTACATAAAGCTGGCATTCCTTTCAGGCCGATTGTTTCCAATATTGGTACGGCTTCTTATAAACTTGCAAAACATTTAGTCTCTGTGTTTTCTCCTCTTATGAGTAATAATATATTCACTGTAAAAAACTCTATCGAGTTTGTCAAAAAAATTCAGAATTGCGTTCCAAATAATTCTTTTATGGCTTCTTTTGATGTGAACTCATTATTTACGAACGTTCCGGTCGAGGGTTCATTGTTATGCCTTCAGAGTAGGCTGTCTGAATTTCATTTTACCTCTAAGGAAATTGAGGATTTAGTTTTCCTTACTCATACTTGTCTAAGGCAAAGTTCCTTTGTTTTTAATGGTAAATTTTATACTATGTCGGATGGTTTGGCAATGGGAAACCCACTTAGCCCCATCCTTAGTGATATTTACATGCATTACTTTGAGGTCAAGTTGTTTCAGAAACTACAGTTTCAATTCTATGTTCGCTATGTTGATGACTGTTTTGTTCTTATGAACCACGATCAACTAAGCATCGATGATGCTTTATCCATTTTAAATTCCATTGATCCTCATATTCAATTCTCTTGTGAAAAAGAACAGAATAATTGCCTTCCATTTCTGGATGTTCTCGTTTCTCGAACTGAGTCCGGTTTTGAAACTACGGTTTATCGTAAACCTTTTGCTGTTTCCTTACCCCCACATAGATTATCGTCTCACCCTCCTAATCAAAAATATTCAGCTTTTAACACATATGTTTATCGTGCAATGAATATTTGTTCTTCACCTGAGCTTCTTAATGCGGAGCTTAACTATATAAGAGCTGTGGCTGTTGATAGAGACTATCCGCCCACCTTAGTTGATTCCATTTACAAAAAACTTTGCAAAAAATCTCAAAATGTTGTTCTTAATAGAACTTTTAACACTAAGAATTTAGTTGTTCTGCCTTTCTTCCCTGGTATCAGTTTTCAGGTTGCTAAGATTCTGAAGCGATTCCAATTCCAAGTGGTATTTTCTCCTATTAATAAACTTTCTTTCTCTTCTCTTAAAGATTCTATTCACCCTCTCAATTGCTGTGGGATCTATAAAATTGTTTGCAATTGCGGACTCGGATACATCGGACAGACCCGCCGTTCTTTGAAATTTCGGTTAAAAGAACATCAAAGCTATGTGAGAAAACAACAGCTGAATAAATCCAGTATTGCTCAACACTGTTGGGAATCGAATCACTCTTTTGATTTTAACTCATATCAAATTATCCAAAAATGCCCCAATTCGTTGGATCTTGATTTTTGGGAATCTTTCCACATCCTGAGGAACCGTTCTAATTTAGTTAACGATCTTACTGCAATTCCCTATTTTTCCTCTGTGTGGACTCCTTTGTTAAAATTGGTTTAGATTTTCTATAATTTTTATGTAAACGTCGTACATTTCTTACTTTTATTTTTTCATTTTTTGCTTTCTTATTTCGTTTTGTGATTAACTAATTCCAATATGTTTATCCTTAACTCTGTTTTTTCTGCATTTCTCCATTTGATACATTGCTTCCATACATAGTTTTTCCCGCTGGTAAATTTATTGTTAATTTATTCAGATTGGTTTCATTTTTGGACTTTTTGCATTGTTTATGGGTTTTCTTTTAAAATTTATTACTTAACGGTTTTTTCCTGATGGAATTATGTAATAAATTTTGTCTCCATGTGTCATTTTATCTTTTTTGTTTTGTTTAATTTCTATTTTTTGATATTTATACTATCTCCTGTTCCACCGTGTTGCTTTTCTCGGATGACTTTTCATCCAAAAGCTCACACTTCTTCGCATTGAAAAAGGTGTTCCTTGTAACACCGAAACACGTGTCTGCAATTATTTGCAAGTTTTGTGCTTAATAACGTTGGATTACTGACTTTTTAATCAATATAAATATGGTTTTCACAAATGGGGGCAAACTTGACCTAAGTAGGAATTGATTCATTTTTTTATGGCATACCAGAGCGGGGTTCCCTTTTGTGTACCACCCAGTGAATGAACAGTGCGTCATTTTTTTTTTTTTAATAAGCTTTCAAAAAAAATTTTCTGAATAAATTCACTACAAAAGCGTTCTTTATTGATATTCTAATCTATCTGATACCTGATTGGTTACTTTGGATGCGTATTTTTTTTTTCTGGAAAAAATTTGAAATTTTTACTGCCGTGAATTGTTTTTACTCTCTTTCAAAATAATAAGGCTGATTTCGTGCTAGCAATTATTTTGACACATATTATTTTTATCGATAAATTTTATTTTTTAACTCCACGAAAGAAAAATTAAGTATACATATTTAGGCTACGGATTTAAATTGTTTCAGTCAATGCAGAATGCGTAGATTTTCAGGTAAAGGGGTGTTCAGTAGTCACTGGGTACGAAAAATTGCGAAAACCCAGTGAATGAACAATGGCAAAATTTTTTTTGATTTAAAAAGAAATTTGAAGTTTCTTTGAGACATTTTTATTATCGTACTTTTTTGTAATGCAGATAGTTTTATATGCTTATTTATTTATGTATTTCATTATATATTTTATAATTTCTTTATTTTTGCCTTTCTGAACAATGCACTTTTTACTGAGTTTTATCTTTTATCTATCTATATCTCTATCTGTATATTAACCTGCCTACATACATCTATCTTTCTATACCTTTATCTCTCTTGATAGATAGACAGGTAGATAGAGAGATAGAGAAAAAGAAATATATATACAAAGAGAATATATAGGAAGATATGTATGTATGTTTGTATATAGATAGATAGATAACTAGATAGAGGAAGATATAGAGATAGATGTGTAAAAAATAAGAGGTAAATAGATATATAGGTAGATAAATATATATATAGAATAGGTAGGTAGATAGATGGATCGATAGATTTATTGATAGATAAATAGATAGGTAGTGGTTAATAGATAGATAGGTAGATAGAGAGAATAATATAGAGATAGATAAGTGGGTAGAGAGACTGATATAGATACAGATAGTAGGTAGATATATAGACAAGCAGATTGACCGATAGATATAGATTGGTGGATAGATATAGATAGGTGGATATACTGATAAGGAGATAGATAGATAGGTAGATATATAGACATCAGGTAAAAAAGCAGGTAGATAGATAGATAAATAGATTGATTAGGATAATAGATTGATAGATATTTAGATGTACAGACAGATAAATAGGTAGATAGGTAGATAGACATATAGATAGATAGATGAGTAGATAGATAAGTAGATACGATATATAAATAGATAGATCGGTATATAGATAGATATATAAGTAGATAGATATATAGATAGGTAGATAGATATATAGATAGATATATAGATAAATAGATAAGTAGATAGATAGATAGATATATAGATAGAAAAATAGATAGAAAGGAAAATTGATAGATGGATAGAGATATAAAAACGTAGAGATAGATAGATATAGATAGTTATATAGATAGATAGATATAGATAGTTATATAAATTGATAGATAGGTAAATAGATATAGACAGTTACATATATAGATAGATAGATAGATCTCAAAGAAACTTGGTTTCTTTTTGAATCAAAATTTATCATGTTCATTCACTGGACCAATTTGTGTTCATTTACTGGTTCGAGGTGTTCATTCACTGGGTCGTTGTGCCATTTTTTCTTTAAACACCTAAAAAAGTCGGAAGCGGTACCATTTAAGTTCCCGCGAAGTTTTAGAGATATTTACATACATCAATTAAAATGTTCTAGCTATCACGATCTGTATAGTATAGAATTTACAATTACTTGGATTTTAAAAAAATGAAATTGTGCTTAACTGTTCATTCACTGGTCGGTCTACCCTATATGTATATAACTTGTTTTAATAAAAATGTCAAATCAACTGAACACTGTTCGAAAAACAGCAAGGAATGTTGGCATTTTCGAGATAAAATATCATAAATTTTATATTTATTTCGCTCTTCAATTTGCCTATTTTGCATGACGACTTGACAAGTAGTTTACAATCACGGAAAAAGTTACTCTATTAAACTCTTCACAACTTGATGGTTTTTTTAAGAGAGCAATTTCCGTCTTTGAGGTGTGTCTCAGTGCTGAGGACAATGTAGAAGACACTCCCAAGGCTTAATGTCTGCAAGTCAACTGTCATCAACATTCTTCTTTGAGAGAAACTCAGTGGAAAAATTTTCCTTAGACCAAGAAATTATGCAAATCGTCCACAATTCAGGCCGCTCCTCCTCCATGGAGACAGCAATTAGGATTGTCCTTAAGAAGGTATGACTTTATTGGGGCTTTATGCAGGTTCAAAAGAAAAGATTCTGTTGATAAGGTTAGGTCCCATATTGAGATATAATCTCGAAACGTTTAAGAGTTTTGTTCGAGATGGTGTTACTGTATTAGCAATCGTCTGAAGAATTATTATGCACAGTTATGTTTGTTTTTTATTCAAATTGTAATTGAGGCAGTGAGAAGCAAAGGGATATAAGTGGACCTCTTGAAGATTCGAGTAAAACGTGTGTAATCCTAGGTAGGCTTTCATTGAATTTTTTTTCTAAATATTACTATACAGCAGCTCTTACCAGAGCTACTAGTCTTTTGCCCAAGATAAAGGAAAGTTTCTTCTACCATTTGAAATAGATGGCTACAAATTTTAATTTTTACATTTTAGGCTGCAAGAAGCAAAGAGATGTAATTGAACTTTTCAAAGTTTTGAGTTAAAATGCGTTTAAAGTTCAGATCTTGGGTAGGCTTTCATTGATTTTTTTTTTCTAAATCTTGTTATACAGCAACACCTACCAGAGCTACTAGTACCATCCATCTCTTTTTCTATAACAGGAGTGAGGTTCTCCTAGCATTTGCACTTATTATCGTGAAGTTTTTAGTTTTAGCACTGACATTCCTTTGCTTTTCACTGCTTCATTTTAGCTTTTTTTTCCAAATGGCACTTAAGGCACTGAGAAGCACAGGGATGTAAGTGGACTTTTTCAAATTGTAACCAAAATGCGTGCAGAGCTCAAACACTAAGTAGGCTTTTATTGGGTAGTTTTTCTAAATCATGCTGGGTAGCAACACCCACCAGCGCTACTAGTATCGCTTTTTGCCCCAAAACAGAGAAAAGTTTCTTCTACTATCTGTACTAATTGTCTCCAAATTTTAATCTTGGCATTTGCACCCCTTTGCTTCTAGACATTTTCTTTCATTTTTACTTTTGTGGGAGAAGTTTTTTTTTTTTTTTTTTATATATATAAAGGATTTAATGCTTTATTTGACTTGTGACTAGTTGTCTCCAAATTTTAGTTTTGACGTTTGCATCTCTTTGCTTCTAGGCGTTTCATTTCATTTTTTGTTTTGCTTCAGTTCTGAGAAAGAAAGTTTCTTTTAATTGTTTTAATACTGTATTTCAAATTTACAATAGTTTAACTTTATTTTAGCGATAAGGTCAAGTGCCTTAAAACTGATATTTCACAATAAAGCAAATATTTCAAGTATTACCAATTTTCTAAAATATTACGAATGAATTTTTCTTTCCTCAGTAGAAAGAAAAAATCAGGATTCATATGCGACAATTAGAACATTTTCATTCAACCAGGATTCATATAGGACTTAATCTTTCCACGTACAGCCTAATGCTAAGCGGTTTTTTTTTCTTCAAAATAACGAAAAAAAATTCTAATCAAAAAATAAAGTACAGAAAAAAGGCGTATGGCCAAAATCGGCCAAGCAGAAGACTTTTTGGAATGGAACTATTTCTTCAAAAATTGTTACCTGCGCCTTAGTTTTATGCGCCATTTTATTTTAAAACATTGTAGCCCACGTTGTACTTGTAATTTAAAAATTAAGCACTCTATTTTCAGACATTCCTCGGTGATGTTTTATAAGTGTTACTACCAATTAAATACTGGTTTACCTTGCAGATTGTTTTTTTCAGGGGGGAGGGGGAATCTGCTTCGCAGATTTTCGGAAAAAAATCTTTTTATAAGCATATGGAATCGAACGAAATCATGTTACAAATACACCTATGAAAATGAAACGTGAATCTATCAAGAGCTTTTCATGTCTAGAAACGAGTTTTACGACATTAAAAAAAAGTTCTTAAAAAACGGTGATTAGAGTTTTAGTTTATGACGCGTAGCAATCGCAGACATTAAAGTGATTTTTTGCCACCTGTAACATAAAACTTTTATAGCCCTTTAAAGTGTTCATATATATTAACGGCAATTTTAACGGAATCATATCAAAAAAAGTTAGTAATTACTTTTAAAAGTTTTAACTTATAAAGAGTTTGTTAGAATTGTATTTTTTAGAGAGATCTTATTTTATTGCCAACATCTACTTCAATACATACATTGCAGATAATCCTTTGAACACTTTAAAATACCAGCCTGTCTCTACGAGAGGCAGTTTTGCATTTTTTTCCTTTCAGACATTATAAGTTACAATAATGGACCTTGCATGACTTCATTACAAAATTCATTTCATCAACGACACAATAAAATTTCAAAAATTATTGGTGTCATAAAATGCTCTTCAATTCAGATAGCACGTTTGTGAAAGATATAATTCGTAACTGTAATATTTTTTACTCAGACGTATGATCAGGAATTGAAAAAGTAAGGTAAAAAAATCAAATAATAATAAGTCAACACAAAAAGCTTCAAAAACAAAGTAGTTTTTAAATCGCTTGATAGAAATAGCTGTAACAATATATGGATTCAAACGTATTAAAGGTTTCATTAGATCTCAAAACGTCTGCTTTTTTCATAAGTTTTAATAGTTCTTTGTGTTTCCATTAATTGTTATTAATTTGTTTGCATTTTTTAGCAATATAAAATCGATAAAACTTGCTTGAAGTAGCAGAGGTTTATTGTTGTTCTAATTGCCCTTTCTCAGACACAAAACTGAGTGTTCGAAGAAGAGAAAAGTCCAATGCATGATCGAAATATTGTAACAGATCTGTTTCATATTATCAAGTTTTTAGGCATTGCAAGTAAGAATTGATGCCTGAAAAGCACCGCCAGCTCAGTCAATATCAGCCGAGGACTGCAGTTTCGTGCTTTTTAGCACTCATCAGCCCGGCACAGGAGTGACTGAGCTGGAGGTGGAAAACCTCTTTAGGAAGCCAAGAGTGTCAAACAAACTGGTAGCTAATACAGAATTAGCACTGAGCTGGTGGTGCATTTCATGTATTTCTGCCTTAGGGGCGGTAACTTACTGAATAAGAAGTGAGGGTAAGAATTGTTTAGGCTTCGCTAAAAATTTTCCTGTTGAGTTTCTTCCACAGAATACATATGTTCATAATCGCCGATTTTTTACTTTATTAAATATTTCATATAATATTTCATAATAATTTTTCAGGTAAAAGTAACCTGTACATATTGCTGTTTTACCAAAGATAGTTAACTAATAATAATAGAAAAACATTTTATTTCGTTATATTTATTTCTTCGACGAACAATATTTCGATCATTTGTATCTCGTTATAGCTTCATCTATAAAAGGTGCTTAATTTTTCCTTTCTTAAATGGAATTTATGTTCGAAAAAAGATTCTTATGACAAAAACTAAGCAGCTTTAAATCTTAAAATTGGGATTCTAATACTATAGTTTCTATAAGAATTAAAACAATATATCCATAAGGATTCCGAAATTTCGACCATCCTTTACACTGGAGCATCAGCGAAGCTACTTGAGCAGTTAGTCTCTCTTTTAGTGCAGTAAATAAAGAAATAAAATTGAAAATCTTCCTAACTCCACGTGAGCACCGCCCGACTTGCATGTTTCAGTAAGTTGCAAAACTATCCTCTAATGGTAAGAGATTTTAGATTATCGCTACCTGCCAGTTTGTCAGGAGTGGAGACCAAGTTTGTGGGAAAACTGCGTTGTATTAATCTCTTAATCATATAATAGCCAGTTAATTTAGCACATGTACCTTAAACTTGAAACCGTTGGGGGACATGAACAATAACCTGTCATCGTATGTAATAACCAACTTACTAGACTAAACCCAACATGTACCGTAAACTTAGACCGGTTGGGAAGTAAGATCTGTTATTATGTACAATAACCAAATAATTAGATTGAACTCAACATGTATTCTGAATTTGAGTTAGCTTGAGCTCATCTCTTATAGCAACCAATTTACGAGATTGAACCAAGATGTACCTTAAACTTGGCCCTATTGGAGAATGTGAATGTTAACGAGTCAGCATGTTTAACCACTTTACAACATTGAACTCATGCTCTGCACTTGCCCGCATCGCTTGTGGCTTTCGATCCTTTAATGTCTACTCATAAACCATGTCGATTCTTCACGTTAGCAAATATTTCCTCTGATAAAAAAAACAATATCTCTTTAAAAAACAATCTTCCAACACTGATAGAATCGACGTGCGATCAACAAACTTGAAAAATACATTAAGCGACTGCTGCATGAAATTCTTGGCTACCTCCTCAGCAAACGGGGCTCTAATTTGCAGTGCTCCAGTAACCAAATTCGTGGACAAGGACTTGGAAAACATTTTCTGGCCGCATGAACTGCTTCAATTTTACATGCACCGCTGGCCGCAGGTCCTCCTACCCGCAGTTAGGAACTAGTTCCCCACGTGAGCCCCGCAGTGCATTTTCTCCCCAAGGGAACCCTTTATCATTTTACTGTATAGCGTAATTATTAAACGCCCTTTCGTTGTTGCTGAAACACTTTGATGGCCACGTGATGAAAGATGGATGATGGATTGGCGCGAACGGCAGAAGAAGTAGCAGCCATTCGAAGCGGATAAGTAGGGTCTTACGCGATTCTTCTGTTTTTTAAAGAGAGTTAGAAGGAGACTACAGATTCCTAATTCTTAACTACTTACTCATATTTTTTTTTTTTTTGGGCTGTGTTGGATTTCAAACAATTCCTCTTCAATGAAAGTGGGCTCCATCAATTGCACAGTGGGAAAATGATAGTTCTAGAATTGCTACAAACATTATTGGTTTTTTATAAAGTATATAACATGCCCTGGGGCTTCCGTGGCTCTATGGTAAAAGCTTCGCTTTATATGCCGAAGATTGCGGGTTCGATTCCCACCGGTGCCCTGGGTGTTATTTCCTCTCTATGTACTAGGGTCTGGTGGGGGAAGTGGTCAATGGGGTAAAGTGGTCATACGTCAAAGAAATGGCTATAGCTTGAAAATAAATTTTCGAATGAATGTGAAAATTTTATTTTAGAGTAGAGAAGTTAGAAATTGCATTTTGAATACAAAATTTTATTTGGTAAAAAGAAAATATTTTGCGTGAATATGAAAAAATTTAAAATCTAAACACCTATTTTAACTTTCTTGGGAAATTTTGTTTGTTAGAATTAGGAACAGAATGACTGCACAGGAAGCTTCCTACATGTCTCAAGAACTCTTTCTCATTAGCAGTTAGCTGAATCTTTTTTAGATAATTTTTTAGAGCAATTTAAGTAAGATGGGGTAAAGTGGTCATAATATTAGGCTTAAACGAATATTGTTCTTCTAATGTCACTTAATCTTTAAGTATAAGGCAGATGCAAGTTAAATATTAATTTTACTTAATATGTATTGCTTTTACAGTAAACGGGGTTAAATATACGAGTATATGCGCATACATACGCATAAATATTCGTGTAGGCACGTACATAGACACATTCACATAAATGCGCCAATAAATACGCATATGGGTATCTACAAGTATTTTTTATCCATACAGCTATACATTCTACTATACACGTATATGCTCGCTTACACTCGTATATATATGAACATTTATATGCTCAGGTAGACACGTATATACGCGTACGTACTCGAGTAGACACTTGCATACAAGCATAAGAAATACAAGTATACAGGGTGAGTTTAAACTCTTGAGTAAATAATTAAAAGGTGTTAGAGGGAGGATAAGAAGCAAAAATCATAAAGAACATATCACAAATACAGTGCTGACGCGCTACATGCACGCAAAGTCAGAAACTGATGGATGCAAAAAAAAGTTACAAATTTATAACACAAAG
Source organism: Uloborus diversus (assembly GCF_026930045.1). Taxonomy (NCBI): domain Eukaryota; kingdom Metazoa; phylum Arthropoda; class Arachnida; order Araneae; family Uloboridae; genus Uloborus; species Uloborus diversus. The sequence continues at coordinate 109,165,904 of NC_072739.1, read as the reverse complement.
ACCATTTTACACAACATTTTAGGTCTTAAGAAAGTTCTAAAGTGATTGATGAAATTTGCAGCCTGTAGCTGTAATACACGCGTCGCATTCACATATCACTCTGCTGCAATAACGTGACTTTTGAAAAACTTTCATCAGCCGCTACTCCTTTGTTGCGATGCGTGTATTAGCGCTACTACAGGCCGTAACTTTTAACAACTGCTCTAAATATTTCTTAAAAACTAAAATGTTAGTTAAAATCATCTTTGTGCAACAAATTTGTGCCCTGCTTTGCATCCATCAGTTTTTAACTTTGTGTGCATGTAGTGCGTCAGTGATAATAACTTCCTTATGATTCTTTGCTTCTTATCCTCCCCTTTCACACCCCTTTGATTTTTGCTCAAGAGCTTAAATTCACTCTGTAGGCCGGCATGTGTATAAGCGTATATTCTCGTGTATATATACATGTACTGGTGTATGCACGTAAATGTACGTATATACGTCAATACAGGTATACAATCGTGTTTACACGTATACATACGTATATACTCGTGCTTCCATATTATATATAGGTGAGTAGACACGTACAAAGACGAATTGGATGTATCCACGAATTAACTCGTGTATGCCCGTATATATAAGCATGTACACTTGTATATGCATATGACGCTATGTAAAAAAGGTAAACCGTCGCAGTTAGTTTGATCTCCTCGCATCAATCTGTCGCAATTCTCTTGCTAAAATAGATACAAAACTCAAGCCCGCGAATAATGAGGCAGCAAACTTAAGTGTAACCATGCGAATGAATTGAAGCTACTAAGTAAATAAAGTAGTTTCAATATTTTTATGCAATTTCGAATGCAAATTTTGCAATGATTGTTTTTCTTCTCATATATGATTGTTTTATTAATTTACTCATTTTATAATGTTATGGATATCTTGCCAACGTGGTATTCCGGATGATATAGGTAATCCTTCTTTTTTTTTTTTTTTTTCACATAATTACAAGCAATAGATTTGACGACACTTCTCTGTTAAAGGACCACCTGGCATTCTGCGGCAAATCACTCTACAAGATTTGGGGGAAAAAAAAGAAGAAGAAGAAGAAATTAAAAACGTCAACTTTCTGAGGCAGTGATTCTCAACTTGTGATCCGTGAGAAAATTTCTTATGATCCACGATAGCCTGATGGTAGTTAATTTGCATATTTCATTTTATAGTTGCAAATTTATTAAAGGAAACTGTTGGATTCATCTCATTTCACCAAATAGATTGTTGTTGGAAAATTACTTCCATTGTATGGGGACCGCTTAAGATTCGGAAGGGTACCAAGTGGTCCTTAGTAGAGAAAAGGTTGAGAACCACTGGACTGAGGTATCGGAATAGTGCCAATATAGCTAGTATCCTGGCATGGGAAGAGCTTACTGACCAATTTTCCCGCTTTTTGTGGCTTTGTAACGTAATCCTAAGGCTGTGTGAGTGTGACTAGTGTGAGTGTGAGTATAACTGATGTTATCATTTGGCATTATTTCGTAAATGATGGTGTGAGTTGATGCAAAAATGCCAAGTGGATTTTTAACAGAAAAGTAGATTGACGATTCACTCTTACACAGCAGATATTATTGATTAAAAAAGTTACCCGGTTCTATGACAAATAATGTGAGTGCAAATAACATCATTGAAAACAATTTAAATGATATTTCTTTGAGTTATAGACTTACAAAAGTAATAATTCTATTGTTAAAACCGTAAAGAAGCAAATCAATTTATATTTCGTTAAAAATATTCCTGGTTGAAACTTTTAGCAGAGAATTCAAAAGAAAACAAAAAACTTTTGTTTGAAAATTTAAATTAGTCTCTGTTATTCACAAACAATTTTTTGGCACAACGCATTCACTTCCGAAAAAAGGTAACTTTCCCAAGGTTTTTGGATCCACATCGTCCTACTTTCACGCATCCCAAATCCTGAATTCAACAACCAAATCTTCGATAATCATCGACCTCCTTCCTGCTTTTGTTTATTGAGTAAAAGCGACTTTTCCCGACCACAACTACGATCAATTTCTTTTTGACTACAAAAGACTTTTTATTTGCTCGCATCATTTCTTTAGAGCAAAAACCATCTTAACTGAGGTTTGTTTTTATCCACGCATCTTCTAGAAGCAACCAACCAACTGATGCATCGTTATAATATTCTACCGAGCCCTAAATGATTTCAGGACACGATTCTTTTTTGTCACGAGAAAGATTCGTTAAAGGAGCGCCCAAGCCTTCCTCCATTTTTTCCCTTCCTTCTTGGCGAAGGTCAATTGGCCATTGCTCTCTCATGGATGATATTTCCATTCGATCAATGCATTCTAACGGTGTTTGGTTACATTACCACGTGTAAAGTTATGGGCGTATCAGTTTGGCGACGCATCGCACGATTTGTTAATGATAATATCAACAAACACATTGAGCTTTCGCCAACTATTTGACGACTAGTTGGTATGAAAAATTATATTTTAATGCTTCTTTTCAAACACAGTAGAGCCCTGCTTGTCCGAAACTCTCTTTCCGGAGTCTTATTTTACAGACGTCAGTTAATTATTTTACTGGTAAAAAACATCCCTCCAAGGTCAATGGAGTCGATCATCATTAATGCAGGCACCGTGCATTTCTGTCACTTCCGATTTTTTTTTCCAACGTCACCAGTAAATTTTTGAACATAAAATGATTCTATTATTTTTAAATACTATTAAATTAGAAGCGAGTTAGTGAATGAAATCATGTTTCCTTTTACTCCTGATACAATGGGAATAATCCCCCTGATACTATGGAAACACATTATCAGTTTGGAAGCTTAAGAAGTTCTACATCCACAATGATCAAGCTATGACCCAGAGGTCGTATATGACCCGCTGAATTGTCCAAATGTAATCTAACACCTAATAAAAAGAAAAATTGAACAAAAATCTTTCTTATGTGCTGAATTCGTGAAAAGTACGCATAAAGGTGTAATTTTTATTTGGTCCTAAAAAGTTGGAAGAATGAAAAACTTAAACTGTTTTCATAAACCCCAGTGTACAGAATTTATGAGGCAAGCACCTAAATCAAAATTAGCTGGAAAGTTGAAATTCATGGCTAAATGTTTTAAGTTACCTTCCGCACGACAAGTAAAATTACTTGAAACCAGTTACTTTGCATTTATTGAATTTCTGGAAAGGAAAATGTAAGATCACTAATTTTGAGAAACAAATTTTTCAGTGTCAATCTTCAAAAAATAATGACACCATTGCAATTGTTTGGAAACAGGCAGAACTTTCAGAATGTCTTCTACTATGTGATTAAGTTTTCACTCACCAACAATTTAATTTAAAAAATAACGATACGTGTAATAGTAGAGTTTGTTTCCATTTACTCTATATATTGCAAAAATGCGTAAACTTTCCCCATAGAGATTTATGTTAACAGCAGCTGTTTAAGCCTATTTTTCTCAGGTGCCGGTTTTTCGTTTTGCGTGCGTCATATCTCATAAAGTTTCTTATATATTTCCGTAAAACTTTTTATGCATATTTGTCTGGTTTTTTTTTATGATCTGATCCTAAGATTCAACTAAAATGAAATTTAATATTTGAAAAAAATATATTTTCGCTCAAAATTTCGGAACATTTTGATATTAACTTATGAAATTAAAAAAAAAAATAAATATTCTAAAAAAATTAAAAAAATAGGTTCAGATCATAAAAATAAACTAGAAAAACATGTATTAAAAGTTTTTCACGAATATATTAGAAACTTCTAAGGTATCAGACACGCAAAACGAGAAACCGGCATTTCAGAAAAAGAGTCTTAAACAGCTGTATAACTGAAATGTCTATGGGGGGAAAATTCCGCTTTTTACCACAACTTGAAAGGTTTTTTGCGTATGGTAATAAATAAGGTATCAAATTGTTCAGAATAAAATTATGTATAACATATATTTTTCCCAGAAAGTCGAAAATTTTGAAGGTTAAAGGTCCTTAGACACCTTAAGATTTTCATTCCAAATGAAGAAATGTCACTCAAAATATAGTGTCAGATGCGTTAAAAATACTAAGTTATTTTTCGGTACAGACATAAACAGGTAACTCAGAATAACAAATATAAGGGCTTACACTCATTTCAAAAGCTGAGACACATGGTGTCTAGACTAGACGTGACATGCTTCAATGCAAACATAAACTCAAAGCCGGATCTACAATTTTTCCAAACTGGGGCACAAACTTCAAACTGATACCCTCGCACACCTTCCCTCATGTTTTTAAATTTAGTTCCAACGAAAAAACCCCCCACAAAAATAGGACGAATTTGTCGCCCCCCAGAAGTTGTTGCCTGGGGAAAAGGCCGCTGCTCGCTTCCCCCTAGTTCCGGCACTGCATACACTGTATTTTCTGATACAAAGCTCTGTCGTATTTCATTGAATTTGTAACAGAGACGTATATTAGTCTCACTGTTAAGTCGCTAAATCCTTTTAAAATATACGTCTGGAAAGTTCAACGATAATCTTTAGTTTATGAAAGGCTCAAAATCAACTGGAAGAGTTGCAACGATGTTTTAAAGCATATTTGGATTCCATATCAACTAGTGACATTCGAAATTTGCTGTTAAATGTTCGAAAATAGCAAGTTGTTCTGTAGCATAGACTTAAGCAGGTATTCAAAAAAATAAAAATGTAACAGCAAACTTTTTTTTTCTCAGAAGCCATGATGTCTAGACTTGACTTAAATTGAGAAAAGAGTAACTCTATTCTACGCCAAACCGTTGACCGGTCAAGTGATTTTCCTTGTTCTTCCCGGTATGTCCAAGAAGGTATGAATTTTGATTTTGGTCCTCGAGTTTAAAAGAGGCGGGTCTTGAAGGAAGAAAAAAAGGTGAAAATTTGAGCAGATTACGGTTCGTACTTTCAGACTGAGCTCCTTGACCTCATCTCTACGTTGATATTTATTGTCAAGATGACAGGAATAAAATCTGCCGGCATTAATATACAGGAGAATCACGACGAGGAAGTTGGAAGAGTGATGGATTTTTAACTGAGTGGTATGTATTTAAAATAAGAGAATCATATAGAAAATGTAAAAAAAAAATAAACTCCAAGTTCACTCGAATTTTTATGCAGCACATAGTTCCCCTTGACGCCTTATCACTTGCCGAATATCCTGTCGCACAAGTCATTACGTTTAAATGTTGGAAATGCAAATACTGATCGATTGACGGACACGTGAAGTTACACACATTTAACCTTCTTTTCATATGAAAATTTACCCGATATGCAGTATTTGCATACGTTTATTACCATCACGCCCGTGGCGTAAAAGATGAGTCACGTATAAAGTAGTCTTTCCCCATCCCACCCATCTAAAAAAGTTATGATTCAAAGTACTTTGAGTCAGTTACAGCAGCATTAAAAAAATTATACTAATTTGAATTTTTGGCATCTTGAATTCAAGTTATGTTTTTCGCAATCACGAGCGTGTGTGTGTATGAATGCGTGTGTGTGTGTGTTTGTGTAGGCGCATGTGTGTGGGTGCGTGTGTGTGTGTATGTATGCATGTGTGTGCGTGTTGTGTATGCAGTGCTGTGTGTATACGCGCGCGTGTGTCTAGGCGTTCGTGTGTGTGTGTGTATGTAGGCATATGTGTTTGTGTCTGTGTGCAGGCATGAGTGTGTGTATGTGTATGTGTGTGTGTGTAGGAGTGTGTGTTTGTGTCTGTGCGCAGGCGTGAGTGTGTGTATGTGTGTGTAGGTGTGTGTGTGTGTGTAGGATGTGGACGCAACCTGGAGACGGTTTTCGCAAGAGGAGCAGCATCGTGAGGCCCGTCGACGCGACGGTGGTGCTGGCAGAGGGAGGTGGTGGGAAAATAAAATCATAGGAATTCAAAACAGTCAAATGAGAACAATAAGCAATGATTGCTCAAAAAAATCAATAAGAAAACTTCATAACTTATGCTCTCATAAAATATATTTTATCATCAAAAAGAATTGTATTGTTTCCTTAGTTAGTCTGAAGCAGGGAGTTAAACGTTAGCAAAAGAATAATAATGTTTTTTGAATCCTTAGAAAAGGATTATTTAAGTGGAAATAAATAAATAATACATGCTGCACAGTGAGGTACAAATACAATGCAAAAAAAGTCGAACTCCAATAAGGATTCGAACTTGTGTTTGATATTGATTAAGTTAAGTTAAGTTAATTACCTAGTTTCATGTTGTTGGAATCGGAAATTTATTTTAACCTCAGAAAATATCTTGACACATAAAATGCGTTCTTCTCAAATGGTCTAACGAAAATTGTACTGCATTGCAATGAAAACAAATTTATCACCAGGGCCACCGTTTTATACTTAACTGGCATTGTAATGATCCTTCAAGAGATTTTCAAAAGCATTTTTCACTTTGCAAAGTCCTCAAACAACATTTAACTCAATATTTTCTCATTGTTGGATAATAGGAAAGCTACCCATTTAATTATGCGTTGCAAAAAATTTTGAAATACTTTTCTGGTTTAAGAATGTTATTATATTTTGATGCAGTAGTAGACTCTTAAGATATATTTTTAAAATTCAAAAACTTGATAAACCTCTTAGTCAATATAAAAGGCAACGTTAAGCCGTAATGTATTTTAAGAGTACAAAAGATATTTTTTTGAACAATCAGGATTGCTTATTGTTCTAATTTGACTGTTTTGAATTCCTATGATTTTATTTTCCTCCCGTCTCCTTCTGCAGCACCACCGTCGCCCGGCCGCCTCTCGATGCTGCTCCTCTAGCGAAAACCATCTCCAGGTTGCGTCACTTACTTGCCTACATTTACACCTACACACACACACAAACACATACACACACGCAGACATACACATACCTACACATACACACACAAACACATACACACACCTACACATACCCCCCACACAAACACACAACTCCCCTCACACCCACACCTACCCATCCCCCCACAAACACACATACACACAACTACCCACGCACACACACAAGCACACATGCCTGCACACACATACACATAGCCACCACACCCACAAACAAACATACCTCCCCCCACACACAAACACACACGCCTACATACACACACTCGTGATTGCGAAAAACATAATTTGAATTCAAGATGTCGAAGTCCAATTTTTTTTTTTTTTTTAAACTGAACTCGCCAGCACAAAATATTTCCTATACTTCTTAGGATCCTGATCAAGAGACCAAGCAAGCAACTCTAAGTACACATAACTTTAAAGGACACTATTAAAATAGAAGGGCAAGAGATAAGAATACGTCAAGATCCCTTTAACCATTATCATGCATGAACATGACCTAAGATCAATAAGTATTCTGAATTAGACCTACGGTAGAATCAATGACGTCGTGTCACTGACTTAAAATGGTAAAAGCTTTGATTTAGATGTGAAGATCATGATGGCTACTAGTGATCCAAAACGATGTCTTTCCCTGAAGTTCTTCCTGATGAAATCGGTTTTCACGTTTCCTACGGGTCGTGATATCATGAAAACCACTTTAAAGGCTAAATCGAGTTCGTCACTAAAATGAACTTGCTTCACTGCTATGTTCCAAATTTTACTGCACACGCACGTATCATTTTTCAAATTGAGGGTAACAATGTATCTCTTTATTAAAGTTATGGGTAAATAAGTATCGTGAATATAGTGCGTCTGGATTTGTCTAACGAATTTTATGTAATGATGTCAGAACAGAGCATTTCGATTCATTAATCTAAACGTAAATTGCTATAAAGTCAGTGATGCTTCCAAGCTCAGTCACATTTCTACTTTATATGAAATAAATTATTTTTTATTTCCCTTCCCACACTTTTAAACACTTAATAAGCCTTTTTTTTTTTTCAAATAGCTATTTGACGATTTATTGATGTAACTAAACTGCATATCTTAATACTATGGGGTAGGGTATCCAGGGGCGTGCTCAAGAGGAGAGAAGGGACTCCTGTTGGCCCGGGCCTGAGCCTGAAGGGCTCCCAAGATTTTTAAAATGAGGGGTGAAATATATGTTGGGACATAGGAGCAAATAATATGGAGAAAGGCCGTAAAGATCACACGTGACGAGCCCCAAAATTCCTGTGCACACCCCTGAGAGGTATGATCAATAAACATTATTGCCGGGGTAGGGTAGCAAAATATGAAATGCATTTCAATTATTTGACAATAATTTTAAAATCAAATTTAAAAAGTTGAAATGGATTTGGCTGCTTCGAGACCTTTTTTCAGATTATGATTTATATTTTGGGTGGCATCCCAGTGAAGAAAAACTTTATAAAAAAGAAAAAGTCTTAAAAAAAGAGATGTTTATGATAAAGAATCAGGATTACATATCGAATTTACAATTAATTGCATTTTGTTTTAAAACCAAGTGACATATAATATTTAATCAGCTGTGAAAATGTCTTAAAAATGAACGTCCTCTAAATAAACAGCAACATTTGAAAATTACATTTTATAGTTAACCTTCATGCTCGCTGGAAGAAATGAAATAATATTTTTAATAATAATTCTTATCCATCTTACACTTCTTAAAATAGTATCTTCACCAAGATGTAGAGAAGCAGATGATGTGGAAAAGAGTCCCAATATTTCCCCTTGCGATTCACTCATAGCAGATAATGGAAAAGCATATAATCTTCTTCTTAACTTATGCATTTAAAATAGGCTTATCGGACAGATACAAACCATTTTAATTCATTTCATTGGTGCAGTTAATCTTTGCAATCTCTGAGAAGGAAAATCTGATGCAAATTTTAAAATGATCTAAAACACAATCTTCAATCAGTAACATTATCATGTAACCTTTCCTCACCGAAACCCAAAACCGAAACTGATCGGGAATGTTGTCTGATGCGGCATCTTAACCGGCTTTTAACACCTTGCTCTTTTGACTAGATTCTAACGATGCTTTGTTCTTTGCCGGGGAGAAAAAACCACATGGATAGATTGCTCTTGATGGTAAAAAATTGCCCAATGTTAAGAGAAAAGTGGTTTAAGCTATGTGCCATACCTTAATGTTTACCATTTGATCCTCAGCCATTACTCAAGCTGTTGAAATATTATGTTACCACACATCATTTGTTGAGAACTGTTAAGAATAATACGATTATAACAAATCAGGTGGAACGAGATTTATGTTGCTATAAATAAAAAATTGTTGTTTTCTTTGTTACTTTTTCTTTCAGGAAGTTTGCACCAATTTTATGGACGCTTTTTTTCAATAGACATTTAATCACAAGAAACAGCTTTTTAAGCGACAACAATGGTATTGTCTAAATTGATATAGTGACAATTTGTCTGGATTATAGCACCTTTTTGTGACCTTTTGAACGGTTATTATTATCCGTAACCATACGTTATGCAAATTTAAACTTTAACTTACTACTGGAACATAGTTTATGAGCTTCTTGCGGTTTATAATACAAAAAAAAAAAAAAAAGCATGAGGGAATAAATAAAACGAAATAAATCTTTAAGACAGGAGTGACTACTAAGGCGCCATAGATCCGTGGGTAGATCGAAATACTAAAAAAGAAAGTATGAAATGTATATTTTCAAAATCAAGAAATTGTATTAGTATTCGTATATGATGGAACACTATTTTCATTCAGTGACGATTAGAATTCTTTTTATTCTTTTTACGGTAGTTATAAGTTAAAAAAATTATATATTAATGAAATAATTTATTTAACAAATTTTTTACAGTATGGACTACATTCGTATTATGATCACAGATGGCAGTCAAGATCATAACATGAAGAACATCTTTGTATGAAATGTCAAATAGTATTCACTTAGACTGCATAATTTTTTTCGCGCTGTTAATTGACGAAAATATGCTTATGATGGGAAGAAACTATTTGTCTAATTTTTAAAATTTCCGTTTTCAAAAGAGATAGCAGATATTATTTTGTACTCTGAGATACATGGTTATATCAATAACATATTTAATAGCTAATTACCTTAATGATAATTTTAAAGATGATAATTTTTCATAAATTCAATTTAAAGTTTCTACATTACTGAAGTCTGAGAGGTTTTCTTCATACAAAAATTTTTTTACTAAAGCTTCGCTCACAGATTTTGTCTCTATTTCAATGATTAGGTTCTGAATCTTTTTTTTAATAATAAAATACATAAATTAAGTACCTGAAACTATTCAGTGTCACTCATAATACAGTGTCCTTCATATTTTCCATCTCCCTGTAGACACAGTTTTTACCTCTATATTATTTAGTATATCATTATTTGAGCATACATTACAGACAATAAAACCTTTCGGAGTAGGAAAAAATATTTTGAGCACATAAAAGAAAATATTTTTATTCTTTTTTGTAAATGAACCACAGATAAACGTTAACTGAGTTTGTTGTATCTCGTTAGATAACTGCAGTGGCAACTTACGAAAAGAGTAGCGACAGTTTTGAAGATACTTCGCCTACCAATTCTGGAATTCCAATACAAAGATAGTTTGACATGTGAATCCTTTTTTTAAAAACCTTTTTTATAAGTTTTTACCCCTATTTATAAGAATGGGGTGGTTTCTTTCAGTCAAAAGTACTACTTTCAGTCATTGAAATGGATAGAATGAGCAAAAAAAAAAAAAAAAACGTGGACCCAGAAAATACTTTTATTTTTCCAACAGGTTTTTTTAAATTAATTTTTTTTTTATGTCCGATTTTTCAAACAAGGCGTGGTCGTTATGACGTCACAAATGATGCACTACGGCGCATCTTTCTACCGCATTTCCACGTTATGATAATCAAGAAGCGAATTAAAATTGCGTTCTACGCTTGCTACGAACCATATCGTTGCCAATACACGTGAATAAAGATGCGAATTAAATATTTTGTTCTGTGAATGGCAGCATTGAATGGCATTTCATCATTTCTGATATCACACGATAGAAGTGTAAACAATGAAAACGCACCGATTTAAGTAATTTTTTTAAAAATATTAACCTTAAATAAATTATTTAAAAAATGGTCAGATACGATGTTTTTAAGCATGCTCGTTCAGAAAAAAATACTTTTAAAATTTTGGAAACCACCCCATTCTTCAGAACTAGTTTCATTGAAGGGGGAGAACACACACGCACACAAACATTCAAAAAAATCACAAGCATGATTTTTTCGGTGGTTATTTTCTATCTTTGCCCGTGAGCTGAAGATTATGTGCTAACCACTAATTAAAAGACCAATGTTACTCGCGTTTGAGTTAATTGGGTCATTGGGAAAAAACTACAACGGTAATAGCAATATCAGGCCCCTAACTACAAGGATGGTCTGATATTATATTTCCGAAATTATCATACAAAAAAAAAAAAAAAAAGCATTGCTGTTGATTAAATGTTATTCCATTTCGCTATATCGTAATAATAATATACTGAAATAGCATCACACTTAATTAACATCATTTAATACGTAGTTTCTATGTAGTATCACATCTGAAAAAATGGCAAACAAATGGCTCCAAACAATGGCTATAAAATGGTCGTTGACCTCCGGTCTAGGAAGTTTTTACTATACATTCTATTTAGATAATATTAATAATATCTATTAATAATATTATATATAGCATGTGTCCAGAGAAAGAAAAAAATCTGCTTTTAAGCATTATTTAAAGAAATCTATAACTATTTTCTTATTGTCCATAGACATTCTAGACTTTTTCAATAAACGATTCCGTAGAGAATAAATGGAGAATGGGTTCGCCGTGAAACTGATATAATGCGTACAAGATGTATTGGGGATAGACCAAACCTGCTGGGATACTATTTCTCGTATTTCTTGAAGAATGCTTTGAGGAACGTATGATGTTTTTCCTGCTGTGTAAGCCAAATAGTCAAAGCTGAAAACAATCATCCATTTAGAGAGAATATCAAAAATTACTGCTTGAATCGAAAAAATTATGGCGCACTTCATTACCTTGCACCTCATTCGCACAACAATTGCCATTTTGAATACCAAGTTCAACGATCATTCTTTCAAGTCAAAATGCTTCCGTCTCAACAAGTGTGGGAAAATCAATGAAAAATCACTTGACTTATTATCGTAATTGTGTTCAAAGGCCAGTTTAGAGTCCGAGGACTTACACCACTGTACCACCAGAAGCAAACACCATAACTGCACCCTAGATCGAACGCCACAACAAGCTTCGATAACAATCGTCCTTTAACGTAAAATGCAGGGTCATGTCCGAAGCAGAGCTTTGTGGGTATACCTCAATTAACTCGGCCCCCATCAAGCTCAATTGATATTCTCACCACGTAAGGGTAATTACATATTTACTCTAAGTTTTTTTTTCTCTATGTTTTTGCGGGTTCCGACCATCGAAGTTACGGGCGTGGTAAAAGAAGTTCTGTCTCAGAAAAGTTGATTATGAACTGAATGTAAATTTTTTTGTGTTTTGAATTGTTTTTCACGTGATTATTCTTTCAGATCAATACAGCGGAGGTAACGAATTTTGTGTGTTTAAAGACACGACTCGAGGTGTGATCGCACAGCGAGACCACCTCCGGATGCTGAACAAAGGTTAATGCGTTAATTGGAGATAAGTGAATTAGGTGTAAAAAATGATGCGGAGACGTGACAGCGTTCAGCTAGAAGTATGAGGGATAAAATTTATAAAGATTTTGAACCTTACAGTTAAGGGTATGGTCTCCATTTCCTGAAAAATAATATCTTTTGGGGAGTAAATTTTTTTTAAACCTTTTATTTAAAAACTTATTTTGCCCCTATATGAATGCGTAGCCCACGAGCCGATAATTACCATCTGCATTTAATTATCATCTGTAGCTTTTGTTTTCCGTTATAATTTACTTGAATTCAAATTCGCAGCTCCAATAAACTATAGGGGGCGTTGCAGCCACTGTCTAATAGAGGATGAAAACGGTAAAACAACAAATGCCGTAAAGTATAACTTGCTTTGACGCTTAGTGAATGACAGTAATTTTTCATCGTGTTTGTGGGAAGTTTTCTTTTCTATTCTTCTGAAATTACACTACACCATAAACTGTCTGAAGCCTGTAATTTACCCCAAAGAAACACGTGAAATGGAATATTTTACCTTTATCTTTAGTATAGTTAATCGCCACAAGGTAGCATATTCGAGCTCTGGAGTTGCGAATTGGAGTTAAATGAATTGGGTGCAAAACATGATGCGAAGACGTGACAGCGTGCAACCAGAAGTATGAGGAATAGAAATAAAAAACCACTTGAACCTCTGAATTAAAGTTATGATCCCTTTTTTGGAAAAAAATATTTCTGTAACTAAATTTTTTTAAACCTATAATTAAGAACGTATATCGTTTCTGTATATGAATACGTTGCGCACAAATCTACCACCGTCTGTATTTAACTATCCTCTGTTACTTTTTTTGACGTTATAATTTATTTTAACTGAGCTGACAGTAACTATCTTGATCTTGATTGGCAACACTCAATTCTTAATTCATCATTTTCTAATTACTTAGGCATGTTTTTTACTGAAAAGAATACCATTCATAACTTCTTAATATTTTTAGCATGGAAAGTTTACTTCTAATATTTTTTTCTTTAAGCATGTAATTCTGTATTATTCAAATGCTGATGTTGTGTCTATAAATCCTCAAACATACGTGGTTTTGAATGTCTCTGTACTATTTATATTCTCGTTTACATTCACTGAAGCATACTATCATTCTTTTATACAGAATTCGAATGCTTTTGTGCGTGGCCACTTTGAGTTTTACAGTCAACAAATAAGGTGACTCGAATTGTTTTTTTTTTAATTGTTAATTTGACACACTGTTACATTTGAATTAATGATTTAAAAAAAAATTTTCACTTGAGAAATTGCAGATTAGAATTTTTTTTAAAAATTTTATGCTGGACCTGTAACTATAACTTTTCTATAAAAATTGAAATTATTTTAAGTCTTATTTCTCCACTCTGTTATACTAAGTGGTAAAATGTTTAAAAACTCTTCATAAAATATGTATACGAATCATTGATAATTTATTTTACATAGATATACGGAGAATAAATACAAAAAAAAAAATGATTAGATGTAAGAATTTATTTAAATTGATAAAGAAAACTCGACAGTGAAGTTTTGGACATGACGGATTATTGCATTTTCATAAGAATAACCCTAGGCCATTTTTTATAAGGGCTATCAAATTTAGAATAACAGAGAAGTAATGCTTGAACTAGGGTTCTCTTTTAATTAAAAAAGTTCCAATGCTTATCGTTCTTGAAAGCAACTGCAGACAACATAGGGTCTGGTGGGGGAAAGTGGTCAATGGGGGAAAGTGGTCATAATTCAAATAAATGGCTATAGCTTGGAAATTAATGTTCGAATAAATATGAAAATTTTATTTTAGGGTAGTGCATTTATAAACTATATTTTGAATACAAAATTTTACAACTAGCAAAATTTTATTTGATAAAAAAAATATTTTGTGTAAATATGAAAATTCTTAAAATCTAAACACCTTTTTTAACTTTCCTGGGAAATTTTGTTTCTTAGAATTATGAACAGATTGACTGCACAGGAAGCTTCCTACATGTCTCAAGAACTCTTAGTCATTAGCAGTTAGCTGAACCTATTTTGAATAATTTGTTAGAACAATTTAAGTAAGATGGGGTAAAGTGGTCATAATATTAGGCTTAACGAATATTGTTCTTCTAAAGTCACTAAATCTTTAAGTATAAGGCAGATATAAATTAAATATTAATTTCACTTAATATGTATTGTTTTTACAATAAACAGGGTTAAATATACGAGTATATGCGTATGTATACGCATATACACGTGTAGGCACGTATGTATACGTATTCACATAAATGCACCAATAAACACGTATTTGGGTATCTGCAAGTATTTTTTATCTATACAGATATACATTCGACTATACACGTATATTCCCGCTTATATGCTCGTATATATACGAACAATTATATACTCAGGGAGACACGTATATACGCGTTCGTACTCGAGTAGACACTTGCATACAAGTATATGATATACATGTATACAGGGTGAGTCTAAACTCTTGGTCAAATTATTAAAAGGTGTTAGATGGGAGGATAAGAAGCAAGAATCATAAGAAACATCCAGAACCAAACTCAAGGCTGACGCGCTACATGCACGCAAAGCCAGAAACTGATGGATGCAAAAACATGTCACAAATTTATTACACGAACACAATTTTATACAACATTTTAGGTTTTAAGAAATTTTTAAGTTATTGATGAAATTTGCGGCCGGCAGCTGTAATACATGCATCGCAATCACTCTGTTGCAATTACGAGACTTTTGAAAAACGTTCATCAGTCGCTGCACCTTCGTTGCGATGCGTGTATTAGAACTACTACAGGCCGTAAGTTTTAACAACTGCTCTAAATATGTCTTAAAAACTAAAATGTCGGGTAAAATCATCTTTGTGTAGCAAATTTACGACCTGTTTTGCTAACGTCAGTTTCTGACCTTTTGTGCATGTAGCGCGTCAGCGACGATAAGTTCCTTATGATTCTTTGCTTCTTATCCTCCCCTTTCACACCACTTAGATTTTGCAAAAAATCTTGGAATCATTCTGTAAGCATACATTTATATTAGCGGATATACTCGTGGATATACGTGGATACATGTACTGGTGTATACACGTAAATGCACGTATATATGTCTAACAGGAATATACTCGTGTTTACACGTAAACATACGAATATACTCGTGCTTTCATATATATTTACGTGAGTAGACACGTACAAACATGCACTGGATATATCCACGAATTAACTCGTGTTTACTCGTATAAGTATGTATGTACACTTATATATGCGTATATACGTCGACAGTACACGTATATACTCAGGTATGCACGCATATACTCGAGATACAAGCGCAAAACACGCATATGATGTTCTTTTCTACACTTTACTCGCATATACACGTGACACGTATATACTCATGTAGACACGTCAGTGGTTGGAAAAACTACATTTTTTTTGTAGCGAACTACAACTACAACTACTTTATGAAAAATGTAGTTAACTACAACTACAACTACTTTTTTCAAAATGTAGCAACTACAAACTACTTTTGAAATGTAGTCGCTACTTCGCTACTTTTTAAAAAATAAATAAATAAAAACACACACATACACACCGTTTGAGGATTGAACAAAAAGAATTCAAAAAGTGGTTTAGACTAATATATTGGCTCATTTGAACATGGAATTTTACTAAGAATTATTTATTTTTTCCTTCCTTTAATTAGCCAATTTGTCATTCGAAGCATTTTTTACGATTTTTAGTAATACAGTAAAACCTGTGTAAGTTGGCCACTCGCGGTGCACTACTTTAGTGGTCAACTTAAACAGATGGTCAACTTAGAGAGGTTGATTTATACGATAAGGGCTAATTCCGTGCCTGAAAAAGGAGGTCAACTTGGACAGGTGGTCAACTTCACAGGTTTTATTGTATTCGCTTCAGGAAAGGATTAAAAGTTGAAAGTCAATAAATGGAACGGCGTCAATAGATGGAACGTATGGCACCAAAATAATATGTTTGAGGTTAGCTCGAATTTTTCAGAGTCTTACAAATTTGATTGGTACAAGTTATATTTGCGTAAAACTTGCACCCGTCAGATTCGCTTGAAACATCTTTTCTTTCCTTTCTTTTTTTTTTTTTTGAAAATTTATTTAAAAGTAGTTTCTAGAAATCGCTACAAACTACTTTTTTTTGTATCGAACTACTCGCTACTCTACTTTTTTAAGAAAGAAGTGCGCTACACTACAAACTACTAAAAAATGTAACTACTACAGTAGCGTCGCTACTTGTAGCGCGCTACTTCCAACCACTGAGACACGTATACACTCCTATAGGCAATCACGTATACATGCGTGAGTGTATACGTGTATACACTCGTGTATACACGTATATACTTGAGTAGGCATGTGCATGCATCTGATGTATACATGTATCTATTCATATATGAACATGTTTACTCATGTCTACACGACACGTATAGTAGACTCGTGTATACTCGTATATACTCGTACATATACTTGTAACTATAAAAATAACCGAAATATACAAAAATTAGGGTTATTTGTAACGGTTTTGCAGTTTTTTTAAACTATGACCACTTTACCCCATGCTATGACCACTTTTCCCCATCCCATGGGGTAAAGTGGTCATAAATACAAGGGGAAATGAAAGTGTTATAAAACTACTTAAATTCAATATTTTTTTTCTGAAATGCAATGTACCGTGTTCTTTAATAATGCAATGTAAAATAACAACAAAAAAAGTTGAAGTGTTTAAAGAATTTATTGTTTTTATTATCCACCTAAGTTCAAAACCTACGATTTTATGACCAATTTACCCCACCAGACCCTAGTATATTTTTTTGCGCATAGCAATTAGAATTCTTTGAAAATAATGTAAGTTGGACTGAAATATGGTTGATTTGGATGTCTAAATTATGAGAAAAATATAACATCAAACAAAATGTTAATCCCTAATCTTGCTAACGTTCAAATTTAATTTCATGTAGGATGTAGGAATGTAAATACTGTCCTGTTTCATTCTAATTCGAAACTATGCATGTTTAAGTTTTCTATAGTGTAAAATGTGATTGTTAAAATAATGGGGTTTTATCTCTCTCCCATAAATAAATGCTGTTATACACATTCAGTGCAAACTACAACAAAACTCGTATTTAGGAAAGTGGCTTAGAACCGAAGCTTATTACTTTTTAGCAGCAATTTTTATATAGCCACCTGTGTGCATAGTTCTAGAAAAAGAATAAGAAATTCAAGTTTGTTTCTGGAAAGGGAACAAGAGTTAAAAACGAGACATTTTACTATTATTTCTGTTATTATTATTATTATCATTATTATCATTATTATTATTATTCTCATTATTATTATTATTATTATTATTATTATTATTATTATTATTATTATTATTATTATTATTATTATTATTATTATTATTAGACATTAAACTCCATGTACGGGAAATAATCAATCATTCTAGCTTTACATGACTGGGTGATAACTATACAATTTCTATAGAGTTTTCTATTTATTCTAAAAAATATGCGCTTCTTCTAAAAGAGTAAAGTAAATTAAAATAGCAGGTTACAGTAATTTATATCCTTAATCAGAGTTTTCATATTATTCTTGCAATGAATTACACATTATTCATGAACAGTATGCCGTACTTCTAGCAGAACAAATCTAAATTTTGTTAATTTAACACCACAGATTACAGTAATTCATGTTCTTAATAAGAGTTTTAAAGTAATTCTTCGAGTTTATTTCATAATATTAGGGAAAGTTATAATTTTGCAACAAATTACTTACTTCATTTTTTTAGTAATACGCTGATAATTTTAGAAACCGAGAATTAGAAATACAGACCAATATGTTCAGCCGTCTGAAGCCATATTTCAGCTAGTTCTTTAATACCCCAAGGTGATAATAACATTTTTAGTCTGATAATAATGATAACTATTATAATAATTAATATTAATGTTATAATAACCCTCTCTCTTGTTGTAGTGATATGGTCTATCAAGCCTTCACATGCTTTACCCCACAGCAAATGTTTCCCGTCACGTCGCCTTGGCTGCATTACGACTTTATTCGAACTCGTATAGCAAAAGGATAGGTTGCGGAGTCGAAGGAAAAATGACCGACCCCAACTCCAACAATTTCAAAGCCCTCGACTCTGACTTTTTTACCTCGAAATCAGTCCGACTTCGACTCCGCAAGCACTGGCAAAGTTACGAACTTTGAGGGAAAATGACTGACTCCGACTCTTGAAATTTTAAACCTTCGACTCTCGACTCCGACTCCTTTACCCCAAAATCAGCCCCACTCCGACTCCGCTGCCCTAAACAGAACTCAATACTGATATTTTGTCACTGATATTGTCTGATAAGCAAGCGTAAATACCGGCTTTTTTATTGCTTGTTTTCCACATCATACAATATTGCAAAAAATTTTGACTCACCGTAATATTCGTGAACAATATTGAACTCCATTGAAAACAAAGTTTAAGAGTATAATCGCATAATTTTACATTCTTAACGAATTGTTTCTTAATGTCATAAAATCTATTTTTAAAAGCAAGAAAAGAAGATTTATAAGTCACGATTTTGATTTCTCAAAGAAATCTAACCAAATATTGGCAACTATACCAGTAAACAACGCAGGGCATCGGCATAGTAAGAATATGCACCTTTAGAAGTAAATAAACCATCATTTGTGAAAGTTCTTCATTAGTGCGTTACCTTCTGTCCCTCGAGGAGAAAATAATTACAAGATTTTGTAATCGAACGTTCATATTCGTGGCATGGAATACCGGGATTAATGGTCGCGGTGTTAGAGTTCAATTGTTTCCAAAAATGTGGTAAGTGGTGCTCTTCATTTAAAATGCTACTTTCAGTAGTTCACTCACCCTTATTACTGGTGTTTTGTTTTTGATTGAAATTATGAGCTGAAAAATTGGCGCCGATAACCAATTGCAGGAAGAGCAAAATCAAGCAGGAAGTGATTTCTTTTACATAAACGAAATTAATCCCGTCACTTCAAAATTCTTACTGTTATGAATCTTCAAATTTAGAGTAATTCCAAAGTTGGAATTGCTTCTTGTACGGAACTAGTTTATTTTTTTTCTACTATTCCTGAAAGTATTGCTTGCTTTGTTTCTTCCTACACTGTCAAAAATGAAACGCTCAATTTTGACGATTTGGCAATCCTCGAGCACTATTTCGTTATTTTCGACGATCCTTTCGTCACCAAATCACGTGCTATTTGACAATACCAAAAATCTCAACTTTTTGACGAAATTATTTCGTCCCGATTTCGTCATATTGCAGTGCATTCTGGGAGTTTTCGTTTCAGTCTTGTACTTGCTCGTTAAATTATCCTAAAGGATTCATAAAAAAAGGTTAGTATTTATTAAAATTTGTATGTGCAATGTGCTTTTTCTTTTATTTATTGTTACATTTTTGTTTAGTGATGTGTTTATACTTGTGTTTAAAACACATTAAAATTGAAAACGAACCGTTCGATTAGGTTTAGAACTCTGTGTGTTTTTTGAACTAACTTTGAGTCACCTCCACGTTAGGCTTAATTAGCGTTGTTTTTTTATTTGCAAAAGGAAATATTGGTTTATTGACATTAGTTTCCAAAAACGTACTTCCTTTATTTCGTTAAAAAAATGTCAAACATGACCTCGGAATTTGTACAAATTTAAACTTACAAAAAAAGAAAAAAAAAATCCACCGTAGCTAAACTAACGCAGATGATAAATGCAGCGTTTTTATAAAAGGCATAGAACTTTGAAGCTTTTAATTTCAACGTTGAATATATTGCATGATTATGTGTTTTCATTCTTCTCCATGAATTTTACAAAAATAATTCTGAAAACAAAGTTTATTTTTTAGTTTAATAGTTTAAATTTTTTTCACTGTGCATTTTTATATTCTTAAACAAATATGTACCCGTTCTCCAATAAGTATTGATATTTTTTCTTCTTCCACTCTACATGTAATTCAATGTTATAATTTATACAGTTGCTCCCAAAAGTGTTCGTACGCTTATCATTTTCAATGAAATATTGCTCTACCCATTAGTAAAAATTAATATTTTGGACTGGGTAAACAATATTACAAAACTACATGAAATATTTTAATAGCAAAATAAAATATGATTTTGAAGAAATTATTAATCAAAAGTATAAAGAACTTTATAACACAAAAGTGTTCGTAGAAAATATTTTAAAATAATTGTTTAGCAATCTTTGAATAAAACCGGTGAAACTCGAAGAAAAAAAGCGCTTGATGCAATAAAAACGCTTATATCAGCTTTTGGATCCGAAATGATACCCTCTTTTTTTTATGCTCGTAGACAGGACTTATAAATGCTTACCCCGTGTTGTTTATATAATCTCTTTCCCTACGGCAGATGTTTCTAGCAATAAGTTCATTATTTGTCGAGCCTTTTTTTCTTACTTGCATAAAACATGAAGTAAAGTAAATATCAATTTAATACAAATCATTTTAAGTTAGAGAAGATATTAATTTCCGTAAAGAACTCTATCTTTGTGCTTGATATTTCAGCAGAATATTTTCAATATTTTTTTTCAATTTTTCCGCAAATTAAAGAAATTAATGAAAATAGAATTTTAATGTTTAACCTCGATTTATTAAAAAAAATACATATATAGAAGCATGTTTTGAAAATAATAATGATAAGCATTTTTTGTTGTTTATTTCCAAAGTTTTTCTATGTCAATTTGTGTTACATGATTTGTGATAATTATGAGTTTTTCTATTATACATAGTTTCTACGGCTAAAATTAATGCAGCAATAATTTTATTGCCATATTTCACGTTTCAAGGTATTGTCAACTAAAAATGAAAAATCCGGGTCTACATGAAACCAGACTAAGATGCATTTTATAGATGAACTACCAATCAATCCAAATGTAAATTACAGTTGTGATTTTTGCTGGATGCAAAGTAAAATATCTGAAATTTTAACCGAACAGCTATACTTTAATTAAAAAATTGAAAGGATAATCAAAAAAAAAAGAAAAGAAAAGAAAATCCATCGATATTTGACAATTAGTTCTCAAGACACAAACAAAGAAAAGCACTATGTTATTGGATTTCCCCTGTCTTTGGCAACTCTTCTCCCTTGGCGTGTTTTTTATTTACTGCGTGAAAATGACATATTTTAGAAATCAAATATGCTTGGGGAAACGGTAATACTTCCTTGGTAATACTCTCTCGTCTCAAACTAGTAGAGCGACGTTTGAATATTTTTGTACCAGTGATTAATTCTGACGCTTTTATGATTTTGTTTGAATATTTTTTAAAGATTTCGAGGTACTATACTGTCAATCAATCGAGTGTTGGAGCCCTTGGTTTTTGACTCTAATTTGGTAGTGGTTTAAAGAGGTAAGGCTCGGTAAGTAAATGTTACTTATTGATAACATAACACAATAAAATTTCTGAAAAAAGTAAAAATAAATCATAATCACATCAGTTTCAGTACTACTTAATTTGTTATTATCTTAATAGAACTAATTTGTGGTGGAGAGAGTACTTTAGAAAACATTCGTCAAGAAAACTGCAAATCTGAAAACGAAAGTCGGGAGAAAACGGTGTATTTTGGCTGTCGGCTGAAATAAAAAATAAATTTAAAAAAAAATCACAGATCAACAATTGTCGCACCCTTGATTTTTTTTTATAGCTCGAAAAAAAAAAGAAAATTCACGACTTGATATGCAAAGGAATTAACTAGTTTAATGGCTAAGTAATGCTGATTGTCGATAAATTGAAGAAACTCTAATTCCAGAACGCTATTCAGAAATTAATTTGAGATACCAACTGAGAAATCATTGTCTGTCTGAATAAATAAAAATTTTGCCCATCCGCTGTAAAAATTACTCACTCTTGCAATCTGCTTGGAAAAATAGCTGTCACCGTCAAAATAATCATATTTTGAAAAATATGAAAATGAAATCAGATGCTCCTTAAAGTCACAAGAAAATTGTAGCTTTTTAACTAAAGGGGAACAGTTGAAAGAAATTGTGGAAAAATGCTTTATTTCAGAAATAAGCTGCTGCATTTAATCGTAAAACTTGCCTCGAAATAGAAAAAAGATCAATGTGCATGAGGGCATACACCCATGGACTTACACATTTACTTATTATACATATATTTTCTTTTTAAAACTCTTTTAGGATGAATCCAACATCATGGAGATAATCAGAACCAAGACAGACGAAGATGTTTTCCATAATTATAGCAATATTCAGAGTGTTCATATATTATACATTGATTTAATGTTACACATGTTTGGAAATAATAATAAAAACTTAGGGGTAAAAAACAAAGGTATATTTTATAATTATTTAATAAACATTACACTAAATTAATTTTATCAAAAGATTTATTTCACATCTGCATTTTTTTAAGATTCATATTTTCAAATACCTTTTGCAATTTTGGCAGAGAATTTTTTTCAAAGTATGAAGTATGAAATGCATGCAGTAATAAAGTTCCTGTATTAAACATAAATTTGGCCAAATAAACATTCTACATACAAACAAAATTAATAAAACAAATAATTGATTGGAAAAAGAAAAAGGTAACCTTTTTCTTAAGATAATCTAATTTTACTTACTGTATCTAATTTTAGAACAAAGATATACTAACTTAAAGTTGTCCATTTTATTGTACTTTTTCTTTGAAATTTGTGGTATAAATTGGATAAAAATCTTTTCTTTTTTTTTTCTGGAATTTTTTCATGCAATGCAATGAAGAAGAAAATCCCCAGCAAATTTCTCCCGAGCATATATCGATGTAACTGTGCATAAAAGTGGCACATGATTTATTTTTCCAGAACCCAATGTCTGCTGAGGAAGTAGCACTTTTATATTCCCAGTAGGACAGGGCGATGTAGGAATTTCTACATCGTGATGCATCGCCATCCTTACATCGCGATGCATCGCTACATCGCGATGAAGTCCATACAGTTTGAAATATTCTTCCCACTTTAGGGGCACCCCCCCCCTCATTAGTGGAATTTTCCTTACAAAAATCCAGGCTTTTGTCAAATCTTTTTCTAATTTCGCACATAGGTTAATTTAATCACATGGGGTAGTACCCCATATGAATACTACCCCATGGG
The DNA here is from genome assembly GCF_026930045.1 of Uloborus diversus. Lineage (NCBI taxonomy): Eukaryota > Metazoa > Arthropoda > Arachnida > Araneae > Uloboridae > Uloborus > Uloborus diversus. The sequence continues at coordinate 109,142,186 of NC_072739.1, read as the reverse complement.
AAACTATCCTATGTGGATTTCCAGCATCAAAGGACATCTGGACCGAATCTGGAAAAGATTCGACGAAAACTGGATTTTTATAAGGAAAACTCCTGTGGGGTTTGGCACACATAGCGGTACGAAAACTACAATATGGGAATTCCCAAGCATCAAAAGACAAATGTACCAAATTTGGAACAGATCAGACGAAAACTGGGTTCTTATAAGCCCCCCCCCCCCCGACACACACATGATTTCCCACTCTATAGCGGGACGAAAACGGGAATTTCCAAGCGTCAAAGGACATCTGTGACAATTTTGGAAAAGTCCTGATAAAACTGGTTTTTTATAAGAAAACCCCCCATTTGGTGGTTGTCTCCCATAGCGGCGTTCGAAAACTACTTTATGAGAATTCCTGAGCATCAATGAACGAACCTCTATGCCAAATTTTAGAAAGATCCGACAAAAAATGAATTTTTTTCAAGCAAAACCCCCATCGGGGTTGCCCCCCCCCCCCCATAGAGTGACGAAAGCTAACCTCCGTGAATTCCTGAGCATCAAAGAACCTCAGTGGCAAATTTAGAAAAGATCGGACAAAAACTTTTTTTTATATAAGGAGAACCCCCGATGCGGGGTTGCTCCCCCCCCCCCATCATGGAGGATTGAAAACTACCATGTGTGAATTTCCGAGCATCATAGGACCTCTGTTCCAAATTTGGAAAAGATGTGATAAAAACTGTTTTTTCATAAGAACCCCCCCCCGTATGGGGGTTGCCCCTCATAGTGGAACGAAAACCAGCCTATGAGAATTCCTGAGCATCAAATAACGAAACTCTGTGCCAAATTCGGAAAGATCCAACAAAAACTGGATTTTTTGTAGGAAAACTACCATAGGGGTTGCCTCCCCCCCCCCCAAAGAGGGATGAAAACTACCCTGCGTGAATCCCCTGGCATCAAAGAACCTCTGTGCCAAATTTTGGAAAAATTCGACAAAAACTAGATTTTTTCAAGGACCCCCCCCCCCCCCTCTTTATAAAGTGATGAAAACTACCCTGCGTGATTCTAGAGCATCTAAAAACCTCTGTGGCAAATTTAAAAAAGATCGGACAAATCGGACAAAAACTTTTTTTTAATACGGAGAACCCTCAATGCGGGATTGTCTGCCCCCCCCCCCCCCTCACATAGAGAGACATAAACGACCTTGTGTGAATTCCCGAGCCTCCAATAACGAACCTCTGTGCCAAATTTGGGAAATATGCGACAAAAATTAGATTTTTTGAAGGAAAACCCCCATCATGGGGGTTTTATTGGATACCATGGGGAGTTTAATCTGCAATGATTTGTTTTACCTTTTTTAAGAAGTTGTTTGTTTGCATTTTTACATAAATAAAAATTTGCTTGACATATTTTATGTGCCTCTTTTTTCAACAATTACTTGTTTTTTTTTGATGGGGGGGGGGGGGGCTGCAGGCCCGTTATTTCATTTTTTTCCCAAATATGGCAAAGAGTCTGTACTAGATAAAATTTTTACAGAAAACCAAGTAAAACGACGGCCAGTCATGTGTAAAAACATGAATGTTCAAAAATCAAGACGGGAGGGGGGGGGGGCGTCAATTGACTCCCTGACCCCATAAATGACGGGCCTGTGAAAGTGACTATACGCTTTAAAATGGGAAACTACGGTGGTAAGCTTCTGAAGTTACGATTTGATCACACGCACACGAATCTTATAAAATACAGTCAAACCTCGTTATAACGAACTTAAAGGGACCATTAAAATCGATTAAAAACGTGGTTCGCTTTATCCGAAAAACAATAAACAATAAGACAAGGATTGCAAAAAAGTTCATATCAGCAGTTATTTGTTTTAAGCGTGTTCGAATTAACGAGGTTCAACTGTATTCTGAAAAAAAAGAAAAAAAAAACTAATGTGCTCCAAGATAAAAAAAAAAAAGGAAATAAATTTTCTTAAAAATTTACGAAATTAACGTTCTCATATATGAAGAAATTAATTTGACGAAACTAATGCTCTCAAAACTACGAAAATGATTGTTAATTTGACGAAACTAGAATGAAGAAATATTTTGTTACATTTGACGAAATTCGCATCCTCAAACCACTAACAAAAGCAGTTTCTTCAATTTGACGAAAGGTTCGCTCGGAGCATATCCCTGGAAGTGGTTTCGTCAAAAACGAAGAAAATTTCGTCAAATTTGAAAGTCCATTTTTGAGAGTGTACAGCACATTTACGAAGTTTTTCATTATGAAAACAATATTTTTGACATTGTTATCGATATCTCCTTTAGGTCAAATGAACTGAAATTCGACACAAATTGAAAATAGACACCAATGTTTTAAAAGTTTAACAAAAATATTTTCAAGGGAAAAAATAAAAGCGACGCGTCTCTTGAAAATTATTTTATCCGACCAGGAAATTAGTAATTAGTAGATTAGACAGACAAACCGACTAACCTTATATAGCTCTCCACTTTTAAAGTGCGAACTTCTAAAACTTTCAATGTTTGATTTTGATTTGAGTCTTTTTTTTTCTTAGTTATTTTTTTCGTTGTGACATTTCAAAATAAATTTAGCCAAACTTTATAGTGCTTTCACTTTTATCATTTATTTATATATTTTTATAAGCATTTATCTTCTTATTAATTTATATTTATTTTCAACAAGAAAATAAGGTTGCATCATTTGCTTTAATGTTTGGGAAAATTATTCAAACGTAGTATAAAAAACCTAAGTATTCTTTAGATTTAAGATACAATATCATGCTAAAAAATTACCTTCTTCCCATCGTTACCCTCCCCCCCCCCCAAAAAAAAACATTAGGATAGTATAGTTTATGGTAAAATGAAAATCGCTTTTATAAATTGTTATATAAATGCAATCCTAAAGATCGAAGCGATGAAATCGCTGTACTTACACGAAACAAAAATGCTTTAATATAGAGTTGATCAATATAAAAGTAGTATTCGAAATTGTTAATAAACAATAAATAGAAAATTTTGATCGCAAGCAGAGAATCATACATCCATCATTTTTGGGCATTGCTATCTATAATTATGTTTTTTTTTCTTTCTGTCGCGCAACAGTCAATACTTTTCCACCATTATGAATTGATTCGATACTTTATACTTCTCATTATGAGAACTTTTTATTTTATACTAGTGGTACCCGCACGGCTTTGCCCGTAATAGAAAAATTTAAAGGTCTTTTGGTTCGCCTGTATATTTACAAATAATGTGTGGTGAATTTTCTCGCAATCGGCTTGTTCCCATGTTACGGTTACATGTTATGATAATTTCGTAATTTATTCGTCCATCTTATAATAATTTTGTTCTTAAAATTGGAATACAAAAAGAAACACATCGAACATTCAAAAATTCGCTTCGAGGTGCACACTCTCATGCTACAAACTAACTTTGTGCCAAATTTCATGAAAATCGGCCGAACGGTCTAGGCGCTATGCGCGTCACAGAGATCCTGACAGACAGATCCGGACAGAGAGAGATCCTGACAGACAGAGAGATCCGAACAGAGAGACTTTCAGCTTTATTATTAGTAAAGATTGCGACTATAATTTCTGCAATTCTTTGGCACAGTCACCTTCGGAGAGCTAATAACGGTAGTTGTCTGGACCTGTCACTGTGTTTTGATATGATATAAGTCTGATTAGCCCTGTCGAATACAAAATCGGAAACAAAAGCAATTACATAATCTATCATATAACTGGACAGCTAAGGTATATCCTCTTCCTGTTTTCATCCCTGGTGTCACTGCTTCCCTTATCTTCCGTCTTTTCACTTTGGTTGCCTTTCTCAAGCCGTCGATGTCACCACACGCTTATTATCAATTACGCAATTCGCTGACACTTGCGTGCCTTCCCTATGTGAGAACGAACTGCACTTAATAAATTCATTCGTGCCAACAGCGTTCGTTGAGGTTGGAATAAATCCCATTGTTTGGCCGGTTTGGTTGACAGTGTCTTCGCTTACAAGTATGTTGAAGTTTGGAACTGCTCTGATAATGATCCGGGAGGAGTTTCCCAATTATTTTGGACGGTCCAAACAACAATTTCCAATATATTCAGTTTGGACTTAGCTACGCTGCAATGAACATCTTATTGCAAGAAAAATAGGAGAGAATAACAGCATAATCCTCTCTTAATCGGAGGGATTACAACAGTATTAAAATGATAAGCTTTCCTGCCTCATTTAGCAAAAAGTCGTGACAAGTTCATAAAATGTGGTGAATTAAACGTAGATAAGTTGAAAATAGCTATTCGTTGTGATTGCCAATCATTAAATAAACATTAAATTATTCAATTTGTGAGCTCGAAACAATAATTACATTAAAGTTGCTTAGCAAATGTTTGGACAGGATTGTCGTTAAGCGCTTGGAATCGATATTTTATTGGTTGATAATTTCCTGTGCCACTTTGTAAAAGCTATCATTAGACTCATGACCACGTCGGTGGGCTCTAAGGACGGGTGTCCATTGTTGGGTGACTAAGAAAATGGCTTCAGACATCAACAAACAAAGAAAACTATAGCTATAATGTTGTCATAAACGTATGCGCATTATTCAAAGTTTGTGTTGATCAATGGCAAATGTAAAAGATATCTGGTGTAAATACTTAGTTAGAAAATCTCTATGCGAGTATTTTACAAGAGTTTAATGCGCACAGTTAACAATTTTTCATAGTCAGACACTAAAAATTTAGTACCTAAAAAAAATATATCTCAAAATGTCGTTTTTTTGCGAACCTACAACAGGATTGTACGAACTTGATATTTTTTATCCTTATTCAGATGAGCAATTGAAAAATTTTTTGTGAATGATTAATGTATTTGACTTTTCAACACCAAAAAATATTCATAGTGTACGAATACCACATTATTTTATTTAAAAAATAAAATATTGAACAAAAAATTTTTTCAAAATTCCTTTACAGTAATATTAAAAATAAAATTCAAGTGTAATATAACTCTTTTGTTTAAAAATAAACTTTTATTAAAATGGTTTTTTTTCCCATTTTCAAACATTTTTAAAAAAACTGAATTATTGCTATAAAAAATTTATAATAATATTTTTAAATGTAATTTTTCAATATTATTAAAAGAACACAACTATGTACTGAGTTTATATTTTATGATTTTATCAGCGTTACGGAGTCAGAGTCGAACTTATTTTAGGTAAAGAATTTGGAGTCGGGAGTCGAAGGTCAAAAATTCCAAGAGTCAGAGTCGGTCATTTACCTTTAATACTCGCAAAGAGGCGCCAGTGGGTGTCGTGGAGTCGGAGTCGGACTGACTTTGGGGGAAAGGAATCAATGTCAGAGTCGACTGCTCTAAAATTCCTAGAGTCAGTCATTTTCCCTCCGACTCCGCAACCCTGGATTTTGTACATTCGCTTGGCTAATGACAATTAAGTCAAGTAAGCCTCCAGCAGAAATCATGCGTAGACTCTTACTAAGAAAACAAATGTTTTTCCACTTCATTTACAATACCTTTCGTCCACACTGCACAACTCTGGAAAACAACTTTGAGTCTAATAATTTATCATTGTTCAATCACAGACTTCTCTTTGATTGCTGAAGAGCTCCTTGATTTCGCACGACTAAAAGAGTTAAAGGTGAGAATGAGCACTCCTAATTGAGCCATCTCGTTTCTTGTATAAATAACTTCCCTTTGATGTATCAGGTATCAATGATTTCGATTGTCTTCCTTGCACATCGTGCTGTTGTAATTAGTTGCCCTATCACGTACGTTTTTTCCACGTGGTCACATAACAATTGTAGAAATACAGCATAAGAGTTATCTTGCAATCAAGAATTGAAAACAATAACTCTTGCGGAAGAGTGGTTCCCTCTTTGACCTAGCGATACCATCAACCCGGGGTTATGTTTATGTGATTTCAGTTCGGAAAAGTTTGCCAGATTTTGAGGTAATTATTTCAAATGTTATATGGAAGCAGAAAATGTCACATATCTGCAAGAACGTTTTTTGTTTTCCTATTTTTAAGAGTAGGGAATCAGCAGTAGTTAAAATAATGGAGAATATTTCATTGGCGGTAATGTTAAGTTTACTTTGTTACGTTTCGCGTTTGTTGGTATAAATATATTGCTTAATTTATATCTACAACTCTTAAAAGGATGAGAAACGTTTGTTATTTTATTAGCTGTACTGCATAATTAAAATGATTTTTGCTTGTTGTTGATGAATATCGGTTTGATAATTTACATCAATAGGCTAAAAAGAATTAGCAGCGTTTTAAACTTCATTAGTTTATACTGTTCAATCAATATGTTTTATGTTTGTTCTAGTTGCTGAAGATTGGCTACGTCGTTTACATCTACAATGTTCTAAAGCGGATGAGCAGTCTTTTTTACTTTTTTTGTTTTTTCATAGAAACGTCAGTCGTATGTAGATTTCCAATGATCCACACTAGATTTTCTTCTCTATGTTTTTGAGCAAACTGATGTTTAAAACTTTTCTCTCTTGCCCTATATATGTTTTAACATACACCTTTATTGATATGACTTAGATTTTCAAAAACAGGAATGACGAACAGGATTTTATCAAATTGACTAAAGGAATTAAAATTGACATGTAATTTCTTTCGAGGGTCAATATCTTATGTTTTCTTACATAATACCTATACAAGTATTTTATTTATACGCATAGAATATATTATTTGCTCAACGTTAGAAATATTAAAAAGGGTTATGAATACTTTTAATTGAAAAATAAACTAACCTCTCGCTCTCTCTCTTATGACTGGAAAATAGTTTTCTATAATTTCTTATATTTTCAAGATTTTAAACTTTAAGTTGGTATGTTGGCGATTGCAAAAACATACATACTGTGTGCTGCGTTTTTCTGCAAGTCTTTTTATACAAGCGTGCCCACGAAGGAAGAGAAGGGGTAATGCGTAGACTAAGCAGTTAAAATTTTAGTGTGTGTTTTACAAGTCCTTTTCTTCAATTTTGGGGTTCTTCGTTCTTGGGGGACCTCCGTACTATTTGAGAAGGAGCATAATCACACTGGTTTATACCTATGAAAGCAAACTAATTGCTGCCTGTTTTACTAATGTTACCGGACTGTGGAAGCAAATTTTGGCTTGGACTGCATCCTCTGGGTAATTTAAACAGAGTAATAATTGAAAATAAGTAACAAAAAGTAAAAGTGTGTATTTTGCATCATGTGTCTTCCTTTTTCGAAACACTTTTCACCAATCATATTTTTCTGCATTTTGAAGACATAAATAAGTCAAAAATAACATGAATAAGAACAGAAAATTTTTATCTCATGATTATTATTAGTAAAGGAAAATTTGTACATGAGTGTTGGTTGTGCACAAATTTATACATAAGTTGTAACCCAAACGTTCAACCATTGTGTGTACGTATATTTGTCTGAACATGCCGAGAGAGAAGTGTCTCCATCAATTGCTGAGATACCTATTAATAAAAACGTGATCCGAACCACTAGAACAAGATCAGAAGAAGTGCTACACCGATCATTGATATCCAGGCACCTTACTGGAATTCAAACTCGGGTCCTCAGAGCGAGAAAATTTTTCTTTCTGCTTTTCCACCTCTGACATTTCGCGGGTATTTATTTCTTGCAAAAATCTTTCCTAAATTTTCTCGTTGTTACCTAGTGCAAATTGATTGAGTCAAGTTGAAGTTGTTTGTTATTTTTATTTGAGGAAAACAACTGCAAGAAATGGACAAAACATGAATAATATAACAATCAGATTTTGCCATAAAAATGCTGCCACCAACAAAGCCAATCTTCATCCCGAACCAACTCACCATTACATTGTTGGTGGCAACGCATTTTACAACTCAACTCAGCTTGATCGTAAAAATCTATGGTAGCTTGCCCATGCATTCATTGACAGCTTATTTTATGGAGATAACACTTCAGACAACAAAAGTCTTCCAAAATGATTTAAAGCGACCACAGTCCTTGTTATCGACGCTATATTTTCGCGACACGTCCTCTTGGAAGTACAACACCATGCTTAATCCCCCCGAAAGATTTTTATTCGATCGTCAACCCCTCTGACTTTCCCTCTTCCTTATAAGGCACTTTCCCTTCCGTAAGTACATCCTTGAAGAGTGTTAATCGTAATTCACGCTTAGTTTGTGCGAAGAACGCTACAATTAAAACAAAAAGGGAAAGAAATTCCGGAAATATCTTCAGGCCATCTAAACGTTCTATTGTCTGGAGTATTTTTTATGGCGGTCTATTAATACATGCTGGACAGAACTTTATTTTTTGTTACTTCTCACACGAGTGTCGGCTTCTTCTCTCTGCTTCTAATAACATTTGGGTCAACGTTCCTAGTGAGTGCTGCTGCATGTTAAGAAGGTGAAAGTGACATTTGAATGTCACATTAAATATCGGATTAAATTGGGAAGTTAATAGCTGTTGCTGTTGCAGATTAGGGAATAAGTTCTGAATGGGAATTCTGATAGTTCCCAAGATGTTTACGATCACCTGTTCATTTAGTTGGATTAACATGACGGAACTCATGTTCAAAAGTGATTACCGATATCATTGATACGTCTGAAATTGAAAAAAAGAAATCAAACAAAACCTCTTTTATTATGTTTTCAAAGCAGTGATTAAATAAAGTTGTAAGGACTTCTTAAAATTTAAAGAGAGTAACTTATGTGGTAAAAGAAAGGGACGATGATACTAAGTTAATAAAGTTGCAAATTCGAAAATAAGAGTATTTTGTTGTCAATGAAGCTAGTCCTTACTTATCATAAAAATATTTTTGGCTTTATTTAGTAACGTGGTAAGATCTTCTAAATTTTATTTACACTTCATCTTGGTTAAAATATCTTTGCACTACATCTTCATTAGATGAAAATTATAAATTTTAACCAAAGTCAATAAGAATTAATGTTTTTAAAAAAATATATAAGAGTATATATATTTCAAACTGTTACGAAAAGATTTTAAAACCTTTTTCATTTTCAAAAACGCATTTCAATTTTTTTTCTGTATATTATTATTGTAAACTTTTAAAACTTGATGTATAGTGATCATATATTCAATGTCTTTTCATTCCAAGCTGTGTTATGAATTGAGAAAATCATTTCTAAAAGTATTGATTTCCTCGATGCAGATTAAATAATTAAATAAAAAGTAATTTTGTTGAGAGAAGTGTAATTTTAAATATTATAATCAGTGGCTTTATTAGTTTCAATTACTACATTTTAGGTCACGTTAATAATATATGACTATTTTCTTCATGAAGGATAAATGTTTCATTCATAAATATGGAGGCACAGTTTCAAAAGTATTCGATCCATAAGACAAATACTTTAAACGCATGGTAGAATTCGGTGTTATTGGTTAAAGACTAATTAGTTTTGATTTTAATAACTTAACCTTTTTAACAAGATTATAAGATAATGAATACGATTAAAAATGTCTAATTTTATGCTTGTAGAACAAAAAGGAAAAAAAAATGCTATGATTAATAATAAATATAATAAAGTATTTTAATCTCTAAATAATTTAGAATTCAAAAAAGAGAGATCAGGAAAAAACTTAGTGATTAAAAACGTTTAACTTTGTATTGTGTCATGGTATCTCTAGAAAACTTTTTCCGGGAGCAAAAATATGTTTCTATTAAATATCCTAAAAATAGTTCATGCATAAAAGTTTCTGTAATCCTCAATTTAAGATCTGAAAATATTTGTATTTCTTTCCTCTGCGCATGTGTATATTTATACATTTTACAAATATTTGGTTCATAACACATTAACAATAGATAAAATTGGCTCCAAATTTTAAGTTTTGCTAAAACAATTTCAAAATCTGTATGTTAAAAAGAGTTAAACTAATGGGTTTACGTAATTACCATGATGGACGATCTATGCGTAGGGTACTTTGTATTACCAGAAGCAACGGTGAATCACGTAACAATAACTGACGGACCTATGATGGAAATGCTCGCGAGGACAGAGCAGATAAATTTGAGATTGAAGGGTATGTCAGTAGAAGATGGTCTCGAATGCCTTTATTAATTACCCGTTATCGACTGCAGTATCTCAGCTGGGTTCATAAACATATCGATTGGACCCTTCTTTTTAATGACAAGACAAAGGTTGCTCAGTCAGATTCCCTGCGATTGCAGTCAGTAGATGCTGATGGCAGGATTATAATGTTGTAAGACCCCCATAAGTCATGAACACAAGTTTTTAACAATGTGCTTTGGAAGTCGATGGTGGTTCCTTATTGCTAGCAGTTGCTTTTAGATGCATGGCATTGGCAGAGATACTTCCAATCAGTTTCGGACATTGACTGGAATTCGCTCTCTCTTAGCCCTTTTCAGTTAATGATCAGTCAAACTGAAAAAACTATTGACTGAAAATAGCTGTACAGTAAAACTTGTAAAGTTGGTTACCCTTGTAAGTTGACCACCTGTCTAAGTCTACCGCTTTTTTGGTACAGAATTAGTCCTCTGTCATATAAATCAACCTCTATAAGTTGATCACCTGTTTAAGTTGACCACTAAAGTAATGCACCGCAAGTGGTCAACTTACACAGGTTTCACTGTACTTAACTTCTGTGGGATTATCTGCAGCTATTCAACGATGTCAAATGCAAAATGTCATTTGGCTCGTGAACCATTCTTATAAATCTTTCAAGAGGATAAATTTTAAAGCTCCAGACTTGAAAGCCTCCTCTGGTACATGATTAGTACAGCAAAGACCGCCCTGGTAGCAAGCTTAATTTGAAATGTGTTAGGTATAAATCGGGTATAAAAATGTACTATACCTGTACCAAATGTAACACCGAACAGACCTTACTTGGACCTATCCAAATCTGCTTGTGTTTGGGTGAAGAGGATCGTTGTGCTTTCTTCATAATAAACTAAATACTACTTAAAAAGCATTCTTTCCTAACTATTTTTTCCACATTTAGTATTCTGAAACAATATGTTATGGGGTTGGGTTTTGTATTCTAGATTTCTATAGTTCATTTTTCTGGGTATCTTCTACATATTTGTCTGTTCCTTCGCAAGCATGTAAAACGAAAATAAACATAATAATAATGACGGGATGATTAGTTTGTGGAACGATTTGTTTTCAAGGAAATGAACAACTTATTTGCAGAACAATGAACAAATTTTCATTGAACCCATTTTGCTATTTGAATTTGGTTGTTTTTTAACGATTTCGTCGACATTCAATCATCCAGAAAAGCAATTGTCATGCTAATGTTAACGTTCAAACATATATATCTTTTGATTGTTGGTGTAATAAATCATGTGCGGATTTCTGAAGGGAATGGCACAACGAGTTGCCTTAAAGAGAAATCCACTATAAGCAGTACTATCAGTGAAGAGTTTACGGAAATTTTCTTATTCCGTATTTTTCCTTAGGGTGTTAAATGCTAACAGTTCTTTAGGCCGTTACGTATAAACAAATTGAATTTCAATTAAGATGGTAATGCAAAATCAAGGAATTACCATAAACTGAAAACAAAACCACAATCATAATTTCAGTATGCGTATGCTTCTTAGAAATTATACATTACGGCTATAATTTCAAACAAATAGAGCATACAAGAAAGAATGACCGTTCTCTAAAACGGAACTTGATGACAATGGAAAGAGCTGCTCCTGAAGCCATAAATATTCAGTATTTGGTTTTAATTAAGAACGTACAACAATGAAATGGCTAACAAGGTTGATACAAGCCTCCTTGGCAGCACTTAGATAAGATATAGCCCGAACATGGACATCCGTAATAATTGCTAAACGCCCCGAGCCATGGAATCTCAAACGCTTGCAGTAATGGGAAGACAATGCAGATGAAAATTCTGGAAAACAAAGGGATATTGAGGAATTGAAGTTCAAGGCACCCTTTGGAAGCGGAAGTAACAGCAGGGATGATGTTTTGGATTCGGAATGATGGTGTCACTTAAAGTATTCGATCGTAGTGATAGTGTGTTAATTGCATCGTGTGCAGAAAAAAAATGTTGAGAAACTGTTGGGCAAAATAAGTTACATAAAAATAGTTGTTGCCTGTAGCCAGTGTTCTGCAAATACTGATCTGAAGTAGTTAACTACCTACTAGTAACTGTTAGAAAATTATCAAGATTCAATTAATAGTTAACTACTTTTTCCCGGGACTAGTTTGCAAATGGTAAATAAATATTTTAAAAAAGCTTTTAACTACTCTTCAACTAGTCCATTTCATTTCCAATTTTGATCTTGCGTCCTCGTGTGTGAAACAGTTGCTGTGTGTATGAACTGAGAAGGAAAAAAAGGGGTTGTAACGGCTGGTTAGGTCTTTTTCTTTATTTATTGTTCTTCGCTTCAGATTGACTTGTTACACTTAAAATCTGAGCAGAGCCACGAACATCAGTTGATATTTAAAACACAACCGACCTTTTATAATGTATAAAATAAAATTATTTATTGTGTTGAAAACGGTATCAGACGGTACTGGTTTGGCGTAAATTTTGTTTAAATATTTTTCAACAGATCTTTTCGGACATTGAAACCCAGTGTTTAAACTTATAAAAGAGGAAAAAAACTAAAATATCTATTAAGAAAGAAACAACAGAACAAGAAAGTAAAAAATTTTGAGTTTCATAAAAATTCTTTCGCGTTTGACAGAAGACAAAACAGATAAATAGTAGTTCACACGGAAAATCGATTGTTACATTTCCTCCATCTTAAAAAGCTAGTGTTATCAAATTTTTTGTATTTTGATTTATTGTACTTTTCCTCGTACAGTCAACTATCAATAACTCGAAATCCCAAGGGACCGGCTAAAACGTGCGAGTTATTGGTAGTTTGAGTTATGGGAAGTTTCCACAACAGTCTCAAGAGTTTGGGACCCAATAAAAACTTAGAGATAAAGGAATATTCGAGTTATAAGCTTTGAGTTATCGAGATTCGACTGTACTAAATACAGTGAAACCTGTGTAAGTTGACCACTTGCGGTGCAGTACATTGGTGGTCAACTTAGACAGGTGGTCAACTTATAAAGGGGGGGTAATGATTTTTTTTTTTTTTTGTTATTTCTTGCACCATGTATTCATTTTTTGACTATTTGACACTTACTCTTTCCGTTCAACTCACTTTCATTGTTTAACATTACTTTGAAACAATAATTTAAAATATTTTTCAAATATTTTTAGAGGTTATTTTCTCAGAATGACGTATAATGTGCCATGTAAATTTAAAATTTCAGTCAATTGATTAAAAAAAAATCATTGTTTATAAAAAATTATTTGATATTAATAGTTATTAAAAATTCATAGCTAATCAAAAACAACAAATTTTTCGCTTATTTTTTTTTCTCATTTATATATTTAATACATTTATAACCATGATGATCTATTTTTCAACAAAATAACTCCTTATTGAAGTTTGGCGCACTTATTCGACACTAGTTTTGGAAATTCCATATGTCTCAGCTAATTTTCTCTGGATTTTTCTCTTTTCAATTAATCTTAATACTTCATACTTTTTATCAATCTCAAGTTCAGCTAACTTTCTTTTTGAAGCCATTTTATGTAAAACTACTAACACAAAGAGTAACAAGCTGGACTCTCATAGTTCTAAAAGGCAGTTGAAAATGAAAATGTCCTATTTCTTAATCCCTTTCACCAGAAATACTCCAATGCAAGTAACTTTTACTCTAGCACAATTCTAGTGTTGCCACAAAATATTGCAACTGGAAAAAATACTTTGTACTTCTCTACTGACACATGTTTTCATTGAACAGAGAGTATAAAAGGTAATCTCAAATAGAACAACAAAAGAAAAACAAGTTTGGAGAATAAAAGGGTTCTTAGTAATTTTCCAATGTAGTTAAACTTACAAGGAGGTTTAGTTATGCTGCTGTTTTATTTAGTTGGTAAAATGCTGGTCTGGCATCAAATTTTTTTTTGGAAAGCTATAAAAAAATAATAAGATAAAATAATTTGCTAAATTAAGTTTAAAAAAATAAACCAAGTGGTCAACTTACAAAGGGTTTTTTACAATACTCCAAACCAAATTTGGGGTACATTAGTGGTCAAGATAGACAGGTGGTCAAGATAGAAAGGTGGTCAAGTTAAGAAGGTTTTCCTTCATTATACAAGATAGGACTAATTCCGTTCCTGACAAAAGCGGTCAACATAGACAGGTGTTCAACTTACAAAGGTGGTCAACTTTACAGGTTTTACTGTAATAATTTCAACAATTATTCTCAAAAGATTTTGAAGTTTTCTATTTCCTTTGAAGTATTTTTCAACTTTGCTTTGATATTTTAACAGAAATGTAATTTGTTGTTGTTTAATAAAAAGAAGAGAATATTTGTAAATTCTAAAAATTGTGTTTATTAAACACAATTTCAGTATTTCAAAGATACCCATTAGTATTAAAATTATATGATCTGGATTAAATATCTAATCATTTTATATACTTTAAAAGAAAGATAACATTTGTGAACATAAATTGCAGACTAACTCCGTTCAAAGATTACAGTAAGTTATATCGAAGCAAAATTACCCTTTGTAAAAAATTGAAGCAACAAGTATCAAATACTGACTTACAAATTAGGTATTCAAAAATCATTTTAAATTTTAATTAATTTCTTATTGTTCATTTTCGGCTGAATATATTTTTAAATTTTATTCTCTCCTTCTACTTTGCTTTTTTTTCTCTATTTTTTTTCCGTTTCATATTTTGGTTTTTCGAGTACAAAGCTATTACCTTCATTTAGTAATCATTTTCGAAATCTCATTGACCAAAAATCTCTTTCAATGATATCAGATAATAGCTATTAGGAATTTAATTTACCCCAAGTTATGATTAACAAAATTTTCTCAGATAGATTTCCTATTTACAATGCCTCGTGTTGTTAGGAATATTTACCATTTGATTAAGTATGACATGTTTCCGATAAATCTAAACCGATATTTTAAAAATAAAAAAGTTTATGAGAGGAATTTATTCCTAAATTGCACGTTCTGATCTTTATTGTGATATAAGATTATCACAATAAGTTTTAGTTTTTTTTTTTTTTCCGGAAAAGTTCAAATGCTTCTTGTTTATTTTGTTGTTTTCTAAATGCAATTAATCATCAGAGTAATCCAATTCATATTTATTAACCATCCGCTTCATTTTTTTTTTCCAGAACATACTTTCTACGAAAATAATTGTTCCATCCCCATTCACAAATGCTCCTTTTTCTCATCATCAAAAACGAAAAAAAAAAAAAGTTTAAAAACAGAAATTCCCAATTAATCGATAATGGTGTTCAACATCCGGAAACTTACACGCGCCAAATCGCCGACAAAAAACCGTTCTTTTTTTTTTAACTTAAAGAAAGCAGAGAGCGTAACTGCAACTGCAGCTGCGTTTGTCGTAGCGATCAAACAGCAAGATTCCACCAAATGTTCCGAGGAACATTGTCACGAATTCTATGTACAAAACGCAAAGAAAGATTTATCGCCGGATACCACTTTCTTCGATAGTCTGCCGGATTCGGTTGCAAGCGAATATTGATGAGTTCGATGTCGATGGAGTGGAGTTGAGGAGCACACAACATTGATGACCTTGGAAGGTTGAATGAAGGCTGACAACCCAAGAACGGGTCTTTAGCCATGCAAAGTGAGATAATAGCACGGGAAAAAATAAAAGCACTTTTAAACAACTTATCTCAAGGTTTCTGACTTCGGTTGTCTCAGCCTTAATTATCTACATCATCATTTAACGCATGGGTCTGTTACACTTTTCTTGGCTTACTTTATCGGTTAATGGAATCTTGGCTCAATTATTGGCTTAGCTAAGAACTATTTACATATTTTTTAGTTATTCGATGAAGGCTACAATTTAAAAGCGTCTAAGTACGAATTATTTTTAAGTGGGACTTTCAGTTTCAGAGGCAAAAAATATGTTCTTTTCTTCTTTAAAAGCTCATACTATAATCTTTGAGAGAGAAAGTTTTTTTCCCATGCCTGATTGTGTTTGCAGTTTGTAGCACGGTTTTTGAAAGAAAAACCACATTGTCATCTATTAATATATTGTATCAATAGCTCTGCCAAAATCTGCCACAATTGATTACAGAATTTAAAAGGAGAAAGAAAGATGTTCGCACGGAAATCAAGGAAAAGTATTTTTTTCTGAGGAGTGGAAACGTTTCTCTACTGCATTCTTTCATTTTTTCTACTAAAATCAACTATCTTAAAAAATGGTCATATAAGTTTTTTTCAAATAATGCTGTAAAGCTATAGGAAAATGTATTATATCTTTCTAACATACTCATAAAATATTGTAACAAATGTGAGTAGATTTTAATCTTACAAAAAAATTTGATCCGATGTGCAACGAAAACTTAAATGTATTACACATTTTAAAGCGCATAGAAAAGTACTATTGATAAAATATTGTCACATGAATATTTTTCCTTGCGTTTAAAAATGTATAATGCACTTAAGTTTTTGATGCGCATCTAATCAAAAATTTTTGAAAGATTAAAATCCGTTCAAGTGTATTTTTGTTAGGATCCCTCTCTCTCTCTAAAGTTAAACTTATTTTGGGCTGTTGCGGCGAGAGTAAAAGTTCAACATTCAAATGAAGTAGTGAGATGGAAGTCCTATTGGCCATCAATTCGACTTATTTATCTCCTAAGCGCATCACTTCAATTTTTTAACTGACGTTTCCTATTACAACAAATCAAAGGGCGTAAGTGTTTAAAGGGTTCTTCTTTCACTCTGAGGCGCTTTAATATTGTACTTTTGTTCTTTTTCTTCCATTCATAGAAGTTGTTTTTATTGATAACTCACATTTCAGCCACAAAAAGAAAAAGAAAAAAAAAACATAAGCGTAATGATAGTTTAATTCACAATAGGGAAGTTTTCGATTTTTCAATTTTATTTTTATATGATAGAGTAACATGTATGAACATCATAGGTGAAAAAATTTTTGCAATACGATAAGTAGTTTTTTTTAAATAAATTTTTAAAGTTCAAGCTCTGGTAACGTCAAATGGCATAGGAAGTGACGTCATCCCCTCTTTCGATAGGGGAGAAGCGAAGGTCACGCATTCGACTTCAAAGACGAAACGTAAAAGGCTTTCTCCTTGCATTTAACTCCTCGCGTTTCTGGAACATTAAACCTCTCATCCTCTCGAAAATATTTGGATATCTCATTGGTGTTACTTGAGGAAGATTATTTAGATTGTGCTTTAACGAATCCAGCCTCCATAGTGTGTTCAAAAGGATTATTGAATTTTTAAAAAATAAAAACATCAGCACGCTCAAAATGTTCCTAGCGAAAACAAGGGATCTTCGGCGGAAGGCTGCCCATTCGCGCCCTGTGACGTAGGCTCGTGACGTTTCAGAAGCGCGCACTTTTGCGCGTGGATTTTTAAAAATTCATTAAAAATCAACCACGGTGTTTTAAAATTCGGCGATGGTGAATTTTTTAGTTTTGAGGGTCAATTAACAATATCCAATAGCCAAAATATGAACATTTAATAGGTTGCAACTTCCCTATTGTAGTCATGTGTTCTGCATCAATTAATATTTCTGATACATAATCAATGGAAGTACAATCGGAAGTTTTGCAGCGGAAGCATTGGGTCATTACGTGTGGGTTAGTATGCATATTTTCAGAATATATCTATTACATCTTTGTTGAAATACAATACTTTAATTTTTTTACTTTCACACTTAATTTTAAACATTAAAAGAAAAACACAAAAAAAAAAAAAAAACAGATGAAGAGAGAAATGGGATAAGTGTGTGTGGCGGGGAGCGGGTGTTACAAAAAGTAAAGACCACCCAAAGCAATATACAATAGTAATGTTTGTTATAGGAACTAGAAACTCGCGACATTTTGTAAATCTTTTCAATCATCGGTACTTCTGCAATGCATATAATTTTTTATATTATTTTATTTATTTAATTATCGTCTGCCCTTTTTTTTTGTAATTCGCAACTCCAGAGCTCGAATACGCTACCTTACGGGGATTAACAATACTACCGAAAAAGGTAAAACATTCCAACCACGTGTTCCATTCCACGTGTTTTCTTTGGGGTAAATTACAGGTTTCAGACAGTTTGTGGTGTAACGTAATTTAAGAAGAATAGAAAAAAAAGCTTACCACAAACACGATGAAAAATTGATGTCATTCTCTAAGCGTCAAAGCAAGTTATAAGTTACGGGATTTGTTTGTTTTACCTTTTTCATCCGCTATTAGACTGACTGCAGCACACCCTTATAGTTTGTTGGAGTTGCGAATGGGGGAGGCAAAAGAAATGAGATAGAAAAGTTGAATTATTATAATGGAATGTGAATGTTGTTTTTCTCTATGATTTGTTCTATGTCGGTGGAGGATTTAAATTATACTTTTACGTAATTAGGTAATTAAGGTCTTCTTTTATGTAAAAAAAGTGAAAATTATGATTTATTTACTTTTCTTATAAAATTTTGAGACTCACGCTTCCATACTCTGATGTCATTTTAACAAATCCAAGTGTTTTTCAAATGTATTTCAAAGAAAAACACTAGTTCGACTACCAATGACTCTTTTTACGTGAACCTGACCCACACTCACAAAAATTAATCCTGCGACATCACAGAAGATAAATGCCATGCCACTTTCAGAGTAAGTTTGCCAGCCATTCTATAGTATTTTCTTGCGAAATCATTTAACCAGGTGGAATCTCTAAAACACTTTTATAAGATGTAGTAATCTTAGAATAAAAGACATGGCAAGATACCGAATGCACCCTGTAGGTTCTTTCTCTTATTTTTGGTGTTCTCTTCTACCTGTAACCTCTCCCAGAGCGGAACGAAAATCGAACAAGGTGTTCGGCGAAGAATTTTCGCACAGGGTCACGATACTTTTTTTTTTCTCTTCTATGCACATTGAACTTAGCAATGTATGTCATGTTCCTTACTTAAGAAATGAAAACACATTATTTTTATAAATTGCAGGAACTTTGCCCTGCAGCAGATTTTAGGTGAGCGGCATTCGCACAAGTGTGATTTCCCGTCACTCCCCGGGCTGCCTTTTGAGTTCAATAGTGAGAAAAAAAAAGATATTGCTCGTTACTTATTTTTTCCAAAAATCATATCGCGAAGGGGTAGCGTAATTGATTGGGATGGCGATTCGTGATGCTACCATTACCTGTCGTTAGGCTCTTATCTTAATCAGCGCAGTGCTAAATAAGATCGAGAAATGAAAGAAACACGCCCTTTCAGCATTGCTCTGTGCTTTCGTTAATGAAATCGAAAAGCTTTGGGCGTAATAAAGGAGTTAGTCACACGTTTCTTTTTTAAATAAAACTTTTTTGGATCGACACTTTCTCACAGGCCAGCGGAGTCGAGTCGTACTGATTTTGTGGTTAAAGAGTTGGAGTTTTAGTTAAAGATTTTAAAACTCCAATAGTCAGAGTCTGTCTTTTCACTTGGAGTCTGGAACTTTTCCAGGGGTGTGGAGTCAGAGTTGAAGCCTTGGAGAAGGAGTCGGACTGATTTTGGTGTAAAAGAGTAGGAGTAGGCAGTTAAAGATTTCAAAATTCCAAGCTTCGAAGGCAGTCGATTTCTCTTGGAGTACGGAACTTTTTCAGGGGTGTGGAGTCAGAGTCGGATTCTTGGAGTTAGATTTAGACAGATTTTGGGGTAAACAGTAGGATTAGGGAGTCAAGGGTTCAAAGTCTCAAGAGTGGGAGTCGCTCATATTCCCTCAGAGTCCGGAACTTTTCTTCCAGGACTTCGGAGTCAGAGTCGGAGTCTTTGAGTCGGACTTATTTTGGTGTAAAAGGGTCGGAGTAGAGAGTCAAAGATTTTAAATTCCAAGAGACGAAGTCGGATTCGGTCATTTTACCTCCGAGTCAGGAATTTTGCCGAGACTGGGGAGTCAGAGTCGGAATTTTGGAGTTGGAGTCAGTAAAGGAGCTTGGGTCGCTGTCGAAGACGCTAAAACTTTTAGAGTCGAGGTTGGAGCTGGAATCGGTAATTTTCCCGTCGACTCCGCTTTTTTAGCATGATTCAGCATTTGGTTTATCGAGTGTGTTAATGGGTTTCTTTAACCTTTATTTAATAACTGCAGCGTTGAATGAGACTCAGGTAAAACTATTCAGTTAGATGAGTCTCTCAAAATAATTATATGAAAGAGCACCGACTTTAGTGCAATGATCTTTATAATTATACTAGCTGTACCAGCACGGCGATGCCCGTGCTAAGAATTTAAAGGAAGTCCGTTGAATAAAAAAAATCCACTCCCCTCCCCCATTTTTACGCCAAGTTTGACGCCTACGGCGGTAAGCAATTGCGATTAAAAATCACGGAACATCTAGAACAAAAAGGAAATCCCGCAACCTGTATGAAAAATTTAACTTTTCTATGAAAGCTTCTATTTAACTTTCTATAACTTTTCTATAAAAGCTATGTCTGAGAAAAGGACCCCCCCTCCCCCGGTCTGATGTCAAATAATCAGTAATCATTTTTTTTAACTAAAATGCGTGAACACCCTTTGAAAACCTAAATGCAATCCTTTGAAATCTAAAATATTTTGCGAAATAAACAAATAATCTGCAACTACATTGTTTATCGCCTAATTTGCCAAGCGACTTTCAAATTAAAAAGAAAATCAATTAATATTCGTACAATGAATTTAACAAAAACGACAACAGCACAACCAAATCAAGAATTCACCGGTTCTACTATTCGAACGCAACCGTTACCGAAGATGACGTCACTGCAGAAAATAAATCCAGTTTAGCCTTGAAAAATTGGCTCAATTAGGATCGCAATTAGAATCGCTTATATCTCCTGTTCTAATTAATTGAAAGAAATGGAACATCATCTTGTTCGGAAAGGATAGCTCTTTTTAACGACATATAATGTTAGGGGGTGGGGGATTTTTTACCCCCTAATTAGACAAAAAAAAGTGAAATTTCAGCTTTATTAGTTAATTATGAGAAAAATAATTAGAAATTTAGAATTCGGGCTTCGAGGTGCAGACTCCCGGGATACATTTGATATTTTGTGCCAAGTTTCAGAGCTGTAGGATGTAGGTGCTATGGGGGCTTCTAGCTATCGGGTACAAAGAAACAAAGAAACACCGTCTGCTTTATGTATAGATCAAAGAACATCTTCTTTAGACAATGGGGTTGTTTCCTTCAGTCAAAAGTAGTACTTTTTGTCACTAAAATTGATAGAATAAGCAAAAAAAAAAAAAAAAAAAAAAAAAAACATGGACTCAGAAAATACTTTTATTTCCCCAACAGTTATTTTTTAATTAATTTTTCAAAATGTCCGATTCTTCAAGCAAGGCGTGGTCTTTATGACGTCACAAATGATACACTATTGCGCATCTTCTACCGCATTTCCACGTTATGATAATCAAGAAGCGAATTACAATTGCGCTCTGCGCTTGCTATCGACCATATCGTTGCCAATACACGTGAATAAAGATGCGAATTAAATATTTTGGACCGTGAATGGCAACACTGAATGGCATTTCATCATTTGTGATGTCATCGGCAGAAGCGTTAAACGGTGAAAGAGCACCGATTTAAGTAATTTTTTAAAAATATTAAATTTAAAGAAATTATTTAAAAAAAAAGTTTGATTCTATTTTTTTAAGCATGCTCTTTCAGAAAAAAATACTTTTAAAATTTCGGAAACGACCCCATTATTTTCACCTGGACTGAAGTGTTTCTCCGAAACGTGTGTAAGCGATTTTCATTACAAAAATATGCCAAACACTGGATCTGCTGGGTTTTATAGTAGGAGCAAAATGACTATTGTTGTCGAAGAGTCAGAGCCTTTTAAGTTTATAACAAATATTGACGCTGAATCTACGAATGCTTTTCTCAAAGAACAATTGAGTTAAAATCCAATTGAAATATTTTCTAAAGCATTTAAAAGTTTTTATTGTAATGCATTTGTAAGAAGTGCACATAGCCCATTGAGGCTCTTTGTTGCAGATAATCTAATTATATTGTTTTCTGAAGACTACGAGTCAAAACTACTGCTGTTTCCTGAAGAAGTTGTATATCTTTTTCGTTATTTTGCAGATAAAACAACACAAGGAAGATTTATAGCACAAAGAGAGGAAATAACACCCCAGGCACCAGTGGGAATCGAACCCTGTCTTCCCGCATATGAAGAGAAGCTTCTACTAAAGAGCCATGAAAATCCAACTGTAATTAGATTCCTCAAGAAATAAAGAATATCGGTTGCATTGGTTCTCTCTAACGTAAAACATAAAATTATTGGTAAATTTGATTGGTTAGAAATGTTGTGTCTTGTTTTTTTTTTTCCAGTACCATTTGCTATTTATATTTTACCTGTTAAGACAGTTCGGAAGTTATTTATGCATATTTTAGAGTTTTATGTTAAGACTTTCAGCTTTACAGAAAAAATAAAGTTTGAGTATTTTTCTGACTTTAGTGATCATAACATTGCTCCTAAGCTGTGTAATAAAAAAATGAGCTTTTGTGCTTAATGTCTTTAAACATAAAAATTGATGCTAAAAAATAATTTCAAAGAAACAATAAAACGCGGATGTTAAGGTTCCTTGGAAGACGGAAATTGTCGAAAGATTTCCAAGAGATAACAGCACACTAGCTGGGAAACGTTGATTTTTCTCTAAAAGTATTCTACAAAATGAACAGCTTTAAAATCGTAGATAAGTTGGTTGTAAAAAGTCGCTAAAAATATGCAATTAACATTAGCAAGGAAACACTTTTAAAACAGAAGACTGCAAATACTTGTGGAAAATGTTGCGTCAAACTGGTGGTTTAATACAGTCATTTGTGGTGGATTGTGGAAAACTGCAAAAATAAAGGAAGCTTCAGTAAAAATACTTCTGTTTCGATACCATTTCGTTACAGAAGCTTGCAGTATTTTCCGCAGTTGATTTCTCCACAAATGACGGTTTTAAATCAGCAGCTAGTCGAGAAACATGAGCAGCGCAGAATGTGACAAAAATTGTCAAAGAAGTATTTTTCTGTATTCTAATAGTGTTTCGAGAAGTAAAACGTAGTTGGAAGTTTAAAATATTAAATTTTAGGGGACATTTTTTGTGCGTGGTAAAAATCTGTATTAATGTTGTAAACAAAATGTTTCAATTTAGTGATTGATGAAGATTACCTATGTATTGTTGGTTACTTATTTATTCATTTTCGTTTCAATATTTTTTATGTATGTTTAAAATCGAAAAACTATGTAAAACACGTTTTTGAATAATTTACTTAAATAAAATAATACTAATTTCAATAAATGACAAATTTGGGGAAAAATGCGCACGAGAAGTATTTTCCCACACGTAATGGAACAATGCTTCCTCTAAAAAATTTGAAAAAATAATTCACTTTTGTTTTTAATTCTTCAAAAAATGCCATTGATTTCTTAGATTGAAAAAATCGAAAACGATTCCGACAGATGTACATATTTGTTAGATTCTTTCCTGCTCCGGTTGTAGTTTTTTATTTCATGATGAAACTGAAGGTGCAAAGCGTGCCCTCAAAAAGAGCAACCAAAATCAATGGAGCGCGAATAATGATCACTTCTTGTTGAAAAAACTTCCCGGGGAAACTGCGATCTCAGCCAAACAAACAAATTGCACTGCCCAACTAGAAGTTGGATAAATATTGTTATCCCAACACAGTCCCAGGAACAAGCCCTTGAAATCCACTGAAGGTCACGGAGTAGATGGAACATACAGACACATTTAATACACATTTTTTTGCAAAAAACGTAAATTTAAACACGCTGAGTGGTTATTGAGATAAACTTGTGCACTTTCTAGTGGAGATGTTTTCTAATTATCTGTGCGCGGTCGACCTTGAATTTCTTTCACTATAAAATTACAAGAAATATATACATATATATATATAATATTTAATTTAATAATGTTATTTAACGAGAAAGAAAAATGTTCAGTATTCCTTGTAAAAACACTTCCGTTTTAGTTTCGAGCAAATATTTTGGTGTATGACATAGTCAGGGATGCTCCGAGCGGGGGGCGGGTCTCGGAAGGTCACTGTGATCTTCCAAAAATTTACTGATTTGGTAAATTTTGTCAGACGATTCGGCAAAATTATCATCTTTTCGCAAAATTTGAAGTTCTATTCTGCAAAATTATCACCATATTTGGAGAAATCACGAAATTTGGAGTTCCACTCGGCACGTTGAGAGTTTCGGGCCCTCCCAAAAAATTAAGTTCGGGGCGCCCCTGGACATAATCAACAAATACGTAACAAATGTTTTATTTATTCAATAGTGCTCACCCCCCCCCCTCCCCAAAAAAAACAATGGCACGCCAACTTTCCCCCAATTCGGCGAAAAAATCCAAGAACAAGAGCTCCCCAAGAAAGAAAAAAATCTGTGGAACCCCCCCCCCCCCCCTTTTTCAATAGCGCACTCTGCGCCATCACCCCTCTCTCCTGACGGCCACTCATTTATTTCACATATTTTTAATATTGCATTTATGATAATGGTAGAGAAACAGCTAGAAAATGAATATCTTGTTCTTGGGTTTAAGGTAGATTTATTTATCTAGGGGAGGGTGGCCCAAAGCGGGTAGCTTTTCGAAGAACGTTCGAAAATTGTAATTTTTGGACTTTTATCGCAACAATTTCGGTTTTATTTTCTAGCAGGGTTCTTGAATGTCAAAATAAAAAGTTACTTTTTTATTATTTCAAACCCAATATTTATTTATTATCAAACTTTACAAACATTTGAAAAACCCGCTTTGCCCTCTACTAGGGACCCCAAAGCGAGTAAGCTTAACTAATTGTGGTTTGGTACAGTTGCCAATCAAATATGAAGTTAATGATTAAAATAATTGACTAGATACCTGCCATTACATAAAAAAAATAAAACAGTTATACTTATCCAATTTAAAGTCAGAACATTTGTTTATAAAGCATAAAGAAATTACTGATTAAATTAATAGACTAATTAATTGCCATCCTAAAAAATAACTTTTTAAAGTTATACCATCCTATTGAAATAGAAAATCTAAGTCAGCACACGAAAATAATTAATAATTAAGAAATTATAGATAAATACATGATTAAATCCTATACCCGCTTTGCTAAAAAGCACGTTTTTTATTTCAATAATTATAACCTTAAATTAATAATGAAAAAAATGGAATAACCATCATAGCTTATAGGTGGATGGTGTCAAAATAACGTATATTATAGATAATAAAAATAATAATAAATAACTCGACTAATCACAAGTTATAAACTTAATACTTTTTTTAGAAATGTATCATTTTTTAATTTTAAGCCGGTTTGCGTCATGCCGCTTCACTGCTGCTTCGCTGGGACTGATAAAAACTCGGGAGGGGGGGGGGACTCATGTAAACTCGACATATGAATGCATCACCGCTTACATACCATAGGAGGGCATACGAAGGCCTATCCGCTTTGGGTCACCCTCCCCTACGTAAATCTATCTATTGTATGCAAATAAAGATAGGTCATTACACGGTCAACTCTCGATAAATCGAAGCCTTATAAGTCAAATATTCCTTTATCTTAAAGTTTTCTTCATTAAGTCTCAAACTCTTGAGAAGGCTCATGGAACTTCCCATATGTCGAAGGTTTTAGCCCGTTTCTTGGGACTTCGAGCTATCGATAGTTGACTGTATCATAATTTTTGGATCGGATAACTGAATAAAAATTATATAATAATTAAATATGTCTTGTATGACAATTTATGGTTCTCAATGACAACTGAAGAACTTAGAAGCAAAAAGGTCTGTAATTGTCAAACTTGAAAATTTTGAGATAACTACTAGTACAGTTGGTAGAAGAAAATGTTATCCGCTTTGGGAAAAAAGATTGCATTATTTGCTCTGGTAGAGGATGCTATTCAGCATAATTAAGTAAAACTTTTTAATGAAAGTGTACCAACAGTTTGAAATTGCCTAGAAGGGCGCACTTCTGGGGGGTTACGGGAGGTCACTGCGACCTTCCAAAAATTTGCTTACTCGGCAAATTTTGTCTGACGACTCGGCAAACTTTGGAGTTCTATTCGGAAAAATTATCATCATTCGGCAAAATTTGGACTTCCATTCATCGAAATTTGGACTTCCATTCATCGAAATTTGGACTTCCATTCATCAAAATTTGGAATTCCAATTGGCAAAATTATTACCATTCGGCGGGAGATGGAGTTCTATTCAGTTGAGAATTTCTGCTCTCGAAAAACTGTAAGTTTGAGGCTCACCGATCTGCCTCATTTGTACGTTACAACTGCATTCATTTGCCGTCAATGATACCTGCACCAGTGAAACCGTTTTCATTTGCTGTCAAAGATATCAGTTCAGCATTTGGAAGTCGCGTCACGTTTTTTTAACATTTGTCAAACATTCTCTTAAATAGCTCAATGTTGAAGAGGAACTGTTTTGTATATGATTTATTGCGGTGTATGGCGAAAGGTAAAGGAATATGTAAATTGCGCATTATATTGTAAATCTTCGAAATAAACAAGAAGCCATCTTAGCTGTCCAATAACTCAAGATTATTCTGATTCTTTTAGATGTCTACTGTGTGGTACAATAGTGGTTTAGCTCCAATGCATTCAAGCGCAACTAGCTGGAACGATCACTGTGTTATTCAGTTTAACAAGAAATCTAATATTTTAATGAATGAAGATTACCAAATGAATTCCCTAACAAGATGTGTATTCAATTTTTCTATATTTCTATTTCCTGCACTTTTATTGCATATGAGTGCCTTAGATACATACGACTAAATTCCAGATCTATCTGATATTTTCAAAGAACTGCTATGCTGAGACACTATTAAGTCAACGATCTGTACTAAAACAGCATATTAGGAGAAATATTTTGAAAATTTTATCTACTTGTAAAAAAAAAAGATTTAAAAATAGTTTTCGTCTTCGAAAGCGCTGTACGCCGAACCACATCAGCAAGATCCATCACGTGTCATTTTTAGCTGCAGTCATTGTTCAATTCTCAAGCGTTGCCATTCGATGAGTTGCAATGAGTTTCTTAGCTTCCACGTACAAGTTTTCTATCTATCTATCTATATATATATATATATATTTTTTTTTTTTTTCTCAACCGTCTGTCTTTTTTTTTAGCCCTGTTTGTTATTTTATTTATTTTTTAAAAAGTATTTTTTATTTATTTATTTATCTTTAATTACTATTATTATTATATTAGAAAAGTTTTGCTTTACGCCAATGACATATACACGTGAAGACACACAAACTAAATAAATAAATGAAATAGAATATAAACAGAATAAAATAAACAATTTTCATAAAAAATAAATCAATGAATTAATTTAAATAAATGAAGAAAATAAATAAAAATCCTCCCCCCCCCCCAAAAAAAAAACTATGATGGCACAACTTGCGCCATAATTCCCCTCCCCCCCATGGTTGCACCCCTGTATTTACATCATTTGAAATTTGCTAAAATGTGGGTGATCGGCTCCTGAGGAAAGAAGAAAAAATGAACAAAACAAAAAAACAAAAGCATTCATTTCGGAGAAATTCGTATGATATTACTTCTGTCTCTGTAATAAAATACCAAAAGAAAAGGGCGTCGCAAATCTACAAATCTATGCGTCCGCCTTTTTTTTTTTTTTTTTTGGAATTCGATTACAATTCCCAAAAAATTTTCGCCAACTATTTCTCATGAAAACTCATTATTTATTCTATTTTCTCTGAAGTTTTGTAGGCATGTATGATCACAAATCAAATGTAATTACTTTTACTTTTATTTTGCAATTTGAAAGTCTAAATCCACATTAGGAGGGGGGGGGACTCAGAAACACTTTCACCCTGTTTCAAAAAGCAAAAGTGCTTGCGTTTGGAAGATGGTCGGTAAAAAGTTTGAAGTAGAACGAGTTAAATGAACAAGAAATGGATACACTTTCAGACACTTTACTTGTTTCTGGAATTTATTTATTTATTAATTAACTAAACTTTTGCGGTGCATTAATTTTCGATTAAAAGTACATTACACTTTTAATATAATTCTCGAACAATTCTTTTTTTTTTTTTTTTTATGTGAAAGCAAAGCTTTGTAGGAAAATTAATATTGTGTGAGAAGTTATATATTGGGAAATTGTTTTTATGTTTGGGTTAGTTGGTGAGGGACCTCAGACACTCGATTTGTTTCAGAAATGTTTTTATTTTTTAATTTTATAAACTTTTGAAGTGCATTGACATTACAAATTTAATAGAATTTTTTCAAACACTTATTTTTTTATGTGAAGACATAGCTTTGTAAGAGAATAGATGTTGTGAGAGAAGTTGTATTGTAAAATTGCTTTTGTGTTTGTCGGTTGGGTAGTTGTTTTGTATTACTACAGCACTCTGGTATGCCAGAACAGCAGCAGCTAAAATAAACAAATGAATTACTTAATACACCAATTAAGAGTTTTCGATTAATGCTGTGAATGTTTGCATAAAACACACAGCATTTTACTCCATTCATTAATATATTTATGTTCTATGGATCTGTTTTGTGTATTAAAAAGGAATATGAAATTTTAAAATTGATCAGTATAAATATTTTTATAGCTTTTTAAAAAATAAGCGGAATGGATGTGACTAATCCGTTCTAATATTTTTTTGCGTGCTGGTAAACAATAAAATTGGGAAGCACTTTTATTTTCTTCCTATATCTTGTAGAAAGAAGTAAGTGTTAGTTTCGTGCAATGGTAAGGACTAAACTGTGTGATAATCCAGATGTTCTATGTCGATAACAATATCACTCAAAACTGAAATATATTTAAGAAGAACTATTATATTTCGAGCAAAACTAACCTGGAAGAGCTTGTAAAGTGTGATTAGAACAAGCAAGCCTTCCCAATGTTATCAAGTTAGCTTTGCCTCAATTACAGGGTGAGTTCTAAGTTTTGAAACATTTAACAAATGTGAATTTTAGCAACGTACTGTTAGAGTATGTAAAATGCGTGTATTTCAACGTATCTTAAAAAATATGCAATGAATTTGAAAGGAAAAAACGTTAACAGGCATTTAATTCGTATATTGACAAAGCTTTATATTTTTTCAAATTTGTTCTTCATTCCAAAACATTTCATGAACTAGCATTAAAAAAAATCTATATTTTTTTTTTCCTAAAAGTTCATCGCATAAGAATTTTCAAGTGCGTAAAAAGTGTGAAAAAAATTGAGGGAAAGGGTATCATTATTATTGAGGGAATTTCAAGAATTTGCAAAGTTAGCGTTATATTATTCGTTGAATAAATTCATTCGCAAAAGACTCAGCTCAATAAGACTTCCTGTTTAAAAGCTGTAGCTCACTTCCTTCCAAGTTAATTATTTGGCTTATAATAACGATAGAAATAAAACAAAAAGTATTCGATGTTACAAGTTTCATTTTAAATAGACTGTAAAATAAGGGTTTTAACAAAAAATCAATCAAAAAAGGTATTTTAAGTGTATCTTCAGGCATTTGTATTTTGTTTCTTGAGGTAGATTTTATTACTTCTGTGGTTAAAATTCTTTGTGTTTGTTGCTAAATGAAAATACTTTTGCAATAGCGGAATTCAACCCTCGCTGCACTGTGAACCGTGAAATCTTTTCTTCTTGTTGTTTTGTCTTTCATTTCAATAATTTTTTATATATGTTTTTAAATGATTTTTTTTTACTGGTTTGACTTGTTTCGTTTATTTTAGTTTATGTTAATCTCTTGTCTTTTTATGGTTTTCGTTCGCTTAGTTTTCTTTTTTCTTTGTTCGTATAGGATTTCAACTCATATGAAATTATTTCGCCATTTATTTGCTGGTGTTCGAGACAAAAAATGGCAACAGATCTTTCGTCTCAATGAATTTCTTCATGCTATAAATTTTAATAAAAGCATTGTTGCGGAAAGGGAATTTAGGGGCTGTCATTATCAGCTTGTTGAGGTTCTTTTATTTTTTTGCAAGCAGGGTTTTTCTCATTGACTACCTTAATGAATTCAATTTCTTTTGCACTTACAAGATAAACAAGCCAGTTTGATTTGTTATAAGTATCGAATTTGTGAATTTGTCTCCTTATATGGTACTTAAGGGTTTTGTATAAATTTGTTGCTTATTTTGGTTCTTGATATGTGTCATAATTGCATGCTGACATAGTTTATCTTCGAAGCTGAAATTGATTTGCTAGACAAAAGGGCATGATACTTCAGCAGCAATTGAAGATGATATATTATATAATGTTGCACTTGGGGCATTAAAATTTCTTTTTTAATAGAAAGTTTTGCACAGAAAAGGATAATTTGAAGTTAATACTGATATTATTTAGATAGAAATAAGTAAGAAAAACATCTAAAATATCCGAAAATACACTGACTCAGAATTATCCCACTAAACTGGGGTATAAATCAATACTTTTATGCTAACTTTTTTTAAAAAGAAAAAAAAAATGTAGGTATCAAAAGCTTAGACCATTTGCTAATAAAACAGCACCAACAAAACTATTCCTTCAACAGTGTTTCACTGACACGAATCTTGAAAAAAATCATGCTTTCCCGAGGCAATCTTTTTTGAAGATGTTTTTATGGAAGTGTGAGAAAACTCTTTTTTCTCTCTTATTCACTTCACTGTTACATTGTTCTTAATCTTGGTATATGAAAATTGGATATATAAGGATGACTTAGCACATACATTAGTTTTTTCGCAAAAACACTTTTTAACAATAAAAAGTTGGTGACTATTATTTACCCCGGAAAGAAAGTGATCCATAATTCCCCCATGTGAGCCTAAAAGCTTTTCACCGAATTGTAAGTACTAGCCGTATGCCCTATGAAACAGCCATGGGCAAGTAAACCGCAGTATCAACAAAAAGGATTTTAGATATTTAAAGAAACGCGTTCTTTAATTCCCACAAACATTGTAAAATTTTAAAATTTGATATAATTTTTGTGCTTTGTTTTCAGTGAAGACCAAATAAGCACATTATTGCAACAAAGTTAAAGTAAAGTAGAATGAAAAACGAAGAATTTGCAGATATTGCTGTTTATCTGCCCAAGACATTACACTGCACTGGTTGTACTGCCGTGCTAAGTACAAAAGTCGCAACTGCACTTTTTACCAAAATTGAATTACTGTCACCAGGTCGTTCTTTGACACATATGTCACCTAAGTACAAAGTTTTTAGGTGGTTTGTCAATAAAAATTATTTTTTAAGAAATCTGAAAGATTTGCATCTGGATCAAATACATGGAGGCGTAAAACTTTAAACGGCAATGGGGTCGTTTCCAAAATTTTAAAAGTATTTTTTTCTGAAAGAGCATGCTTAAAAACATAGAATCTGACCATTTTTTAAATAATTTCATTAAGTTCAATATTAAAAAAAATTACTTAAATCGGTGCTCTTTCATCGTTTAACGCTTCTGCCGATGACATCACAAATGATGAAATGCCATTCAGTGTTGCCATTCACGGTCCAAAATATTTAATTCGCATCTTTACTCACGTGTATTGGCAACGATATGGTTGATAGCAAGCGTAGAGCGCAATTGTAATTCGCTTCTTGATTATCATAACGTGGAAATCCGGTGGAAAGATGCGCCATAGTGCATCATTTGTGACGTCATAAAAACCACGCCTTGTTTGAAGAATCGGATATTTTAAAAAATCAATTAACAAATAACAGTTGGAAAATGAAAGTATTTTCTGAGTCCATGTTATTATTATTATTATTATTATTATTATGTTGCTTATTCTATCAATTTCAGTGACAAAAAGTACTACTTTTGACTGAAGGAAACAACCCCATTCCTCATTTTGAACTGAGCTGTAGATAAGACTTTTGATGCTTAGCATGGCAGTTTAAGTCTCGTAAGGGATCCTTAGATGAAAAGAAAATGATTTAAGCAGAAATTCAGTTGCACCCTTCTTCCTTAGTTGGGAAAAATAGTGGCTCAGAGTGACATGTAAAATGGTGAGTTTCGCAGCATACAGGCTCGTACTCGTGGTTTACCAGAGCATGGCAGTCTAACACATCAGGATTTATACAGAATAATAATTAACGATCGAATCTAATCAGCATTCCTTTAACGTAGAAGCAGTTTTGAGATTATTTCTAAGTATGATGGTAACAAATTGTTCTGTAGAAAAATATTTTTCTCAGCTGAAGAATATTAAAAATGCATTTTGAAAACAATGAAAAAGATAAATCATGTCGATGACAGAAGATAAATCACCATCCTCACTCAGTCTCATACGCATCGAAAATCACCAACTAAATAGTTTAGTATTTGATGACATCATCAAGAACGTGTCTCTGGCAAAAACAAGAAGATAAATATTTGGGGTAAAATAATCCTTCAAAACTTGTTTCAATGGTTGTGTAAAGAGAAACATTTGCAAAATGTCTTTAAATTGCTTTCTACCCAAGTTGGTAGTAGTACGTTTCTTATGAATAAAAGCGATTTTTCATTGAAGATAGGGTTTCACTATCCCTATACAGGGCTAAGTTTTGCTATAAATTACTTACTTTAATACATCAGTAATGCATTGTTAACTTTAGAAACCCAGCATTCGAAATACAGGCCATCATGCTCTATCGGCCATCTTTCAGCCAATTCTTCTGTACCACGGCTATAGTAACATTTTATTATGATAATAATGAAGGCAATCATAATCTAGTTAATAAATGATATGAATGCCATAAAAACTATTTTGTTGCAAAGATGGGGTTCACCAAGCCTTTAGTACTTTCAGCACAAAACATGTTTCACATTCACAAGGCAGCGTTCCAGCGAGCAAAAGTTCTCCAATCAACTTAGTTTGACTAGTCATCTTTAACACGTCCACTCCACACATCGCTCATCAGAACTCAAAGGTATTTTGTAATAAACAAGCTTAAATACGTCTTCTTCTTTTTTTTTTTTTTTGGTTATCTTCCTCTCTTTACGTACATGCGCACACATGACCCATACACAGCGAAAATTCACATATGTTAATTAACTCAACAAAACTTATGACCTCACCTTAGTACTTCTTTAATGTAAGTTGAGTTATATAGGCATTAGAGAGGATATTTTTTACCGACATACGTACACCATACGGATTTATATAGAGTCCCAATCTCAAACAGCTTAACGGTCTTACCAAGTCTAAGTCAGTCTCTGAGGATTAGTAAAGCATATTGCATAACGATTGGTACAAAAAACATCATTTCCTTTTTTTTTCAAACCTCTGACACTTCAAAATTTTGTTCCGCAACAAAATGTCCTTAGCTTCGGAAGAGCCTCTTCCCTCATTCCCTTGACCGGCCTTGGAAGATGACCGATATTCAGTCATAAGACAACTAAAGACAACTCATAGCTATATTGATCTATGCTCTACTTATATTTGGCTCTCTTGCCTTATATCTTGGCCCAAGAATCTTGACTTTCTTTTTATAATACGGAAGTTCTTGTCAACAGAAGATGTGGAAGTAAATAATGTAACGTTTTTATCGGCAAACAAAAACGCTTTTACTACGAAACGCCGTGAGGTCAAACTGTTTTGTGAACTCAGAGCGGGTGGGGGGGGGACCTCTTCTTATATCATTCTTCACAAAAGTGTTTATTGATCTTTAGTTTCCCACACAACTAAATGCTTAAAAACAAATCTTTAACTGATACAACACGAGTTTTTTTAACGAATCTTCAAAATCAAATAAATGAGTAAAAAAATAAGTTTCATAATACACCTGACAGAGTTTCCTTACATTAAATATATTGCAGAGTAACAGGGAATACTTGTGCATCATAAAAGCAATATTTAATGTAAGTTTGAAAGATTTGTTCTGATAAATTCAATTCTGCTTTCAGATTTTCACGGTTCCCCCTCCCCCAAAAGGGGTTGAATTTGCCATTGTATTATTTTCCACAAAGTTTATTCTGTTTATAACACACAGAAAATTTCTCCTGATTGAGTTATTGTATTACTTTAAAGGAACTTAGTATTTTTTAGCTTAAAAATTTGGTTTTTGAAATTTAAATTGTTATCCACGGGAGTAAAATACAAACACAAATACAAATAAATAAAAAAAATATCATTTTTTTAAAATTTCGTTATTTCTATCAGTCAGCTTATATTTGTACATAAAGATGGAAATTTTGACATTTAGGACATCACAGCGCTAGGTTCTGGCTCGTAGAGATTTTTATTGGGGGAAAAATAATTAAAAATCCTTTTTTAGCTGGAATTTTTGGTAATGGTTCTCCTTTAAGACAATCTACGCTTTGTTCATCATATCTGATATTTTCTCTCTTGAATCATTACAGGTATAGTGAGTATAGTGTACATTAAAGTATAGTGAGTGTTTTGCATCGCAAATAACTGTTTCGCTTCCAATTTTGAATTCATATCGACCATATGAATTTAAATCAACAGTCAGAACTGTTTCAAGTATCACATCCATTAAGTTATGACTACTTCAATGGTCACGAAAAGGGCGATGGAAGCATTGTCATTCAAAGTAAGATTTTATCAGGAATATGAAAGAATCTGGAAAGAACACTGTGCAGGAGATATAAGTTAGAACCTTTTTTTGTGTACACTTTTTCGATCTTGGTCATCTCTAGAGAATTCCGGTTATGAAATTTCACAACTATTGCCATCATAAAGGGCAAATTTCAAATTTATTATCTGATCCGATATCAGAGTTAAGTTACGTTGAGAATTTCTCACTATTACCCATTCTTCTTTCGGTTAAAGGCAAACTTAAATAGAAATAATTATATTGTGCATAACCCTGAATATATATGTCCAAAAAATATTAATAAATAAATTAATTAATCAGTTAAATTAAATTAAAATAATAATAATAATAAATAAATGAATGAATAAGGAACAAAATTTAAAAAAATCACTCGACGTTTGATGCCTAAAGTAAGAAGTAAAAGCTGTTCTTAACCTGGTTTTACAACACAATCTTCCCTGAACTACTACAAACATCTATTAGAGGTTGGAAAAAGTAAAAACGATCAGAAATCCTAGCAAATCAGTGGATTGTGTAAAAGAATGCATTGCCCTAGTGACGATCCAAACGGTTAAAGTCAAACTGTTTTAGAAATATTGCATAGGTATTTTAATTTCACGTATTTAACCTTCGTTAAGTAAATGCTATTAATCACTTTAAAAACTAAGGGAAATTGAAAAAAAATATGTGTCTTTGTCGTAGTGGGGCTTTTAGGCTATGTATAGCTTGCATAGCTCCAACGCAGTGATCCGATGTGTCGCGGGATATGGCAAGGTACCGTGAAATGTTTCCAAGTTTCCCCGACATATTTCGGAAGTAGAACAAAGAAAAAAGTGGTACGAATTACGATAAAGATATATTTAGCTTTGGTTATTGATTATAAAAAATGATAGCAATTGATAGCTATCTGAAGTAATGTTTTATTTTTGAACACTTTAAAACGGTATACAGAAATAATTATTTTTTTCAAGGAACCATGTAATATATATATATATATATATATATATATATATATATATATATATATATATATATATATATATATATAACTAAAAAATGTTTTTTTTTCTTTCTCAGAACATCATGTTCAGGTTGCGTCCATATCCTACATACACACACGCACACACCTACATACACATACACACACAGTCATGCCTGCACACAGACACAAACACACACGCACAAGCACATACACACACACACTCATGTCTGCACACAGACACAAACACACACACATACACACACTCATGCCTGCATACAGACACAAACACACACACATACATACACATACCTATACACACACACATACCCACACACTCATGCCTCGATACAAACACACACGCCTACACACACACACACACACACACTCGTGATTGCGAAAAACATAATTTGAATTCAAAATGCCATAATTCAAATTATTATTATTATTATTATTTTGTAATTTTATTTACTTTGTCTTATATTTTGGTACAAAAGTTTACTCTATTCCAGCTAATCTATTCTTTTTTATGATGAAGAAAAAAAGTATAACTCAAATTAGAATTTATTTCGAGCTGTAAATCAATGCTGCCTTGGGTAGGTAACTTCAAATTTTTCCTTTTTTATTTTTGCACTTTTGTTATCTATTGTAGCTTTATTGTGTTGTATTTAGCTTTACTGTACAAGCTTGCTTATTTGGTTCCCTCTGAAAAAAAGCTCGAAAAAAGAAAACCACGTCTAGTTTCAACATTTCCCAGTTACTAGCATTGAACATAAAACGCGTTTCTTCAAACATCTCGGAACTGATTGCTGAAGATACTGCCGTTTACCTGCCCATGGTAGAATAAAACACCAGAAGCTTGCCGTTTTCTTACGTTTCAATAAAATAAATAAATTTCATTTGCATATTATCATTGATAATGCACTTTTACGCAAAATGGAAAGTAAAGAGTTTCTTGAAGCATGCGAACTTACCGCGAGGACTGCTGATATACATAAAGGCCAACGTCTCGGACCCATGGTCTGAAAAGAAACAAAAGAGTTATTAGCATTCAGGTGTTCAGATGAAAGGGTCGGCATTTGCCCTTTTGTATGAGTAACTACCAATTCATTAAAAAAGCCTATCATATGTGCTGGAATTTGAAACGAAAGAAGATTCATTATTCATTTTCTGCTTTGAGCGAGGAAACTTATAGTAGTTTACAACAAAAGTATTTCTCCTGACACCATATGGCTTCGGTTTAGCGCCTGACGTAGAATAAGGAAATTTTCAATTTTGTGTTCCAGAAGTCAAATATAACAACAACAATAATAATAATAAAGATTATAACAATAATAGTAAATATAATAATAAAAGTAAATAAATTAATAATAAATATAATAATAACAATAATAAAAATAATAATAAATGTAATAATAACAATAATAAATATAGTAATAATCGTAATAATGATAATAATAATAATAATAATAAACATCATAATGACAATACTACTACTACTACTAATAATAATAATAATAAATATTGTAATAACAATAATATTAAATATAATAATAATAATAATAAATATTGTAATAACAATAATAATAAATATTGTAATAACAATAATAATAAATATTGTAATAACAATAATAATAAATATAATAATAATCATAATAAATATTATAATAACAATAATAATAATAACAATCTCTCCGTCTTTTATTAATAGCTACGTTTGAATACTTTTGTATTGATGTATTGATACTGAAGATTATCCGATTTTTGTTTGAATATGTTTTAAAGATTTCATGGAGCTATGCTATCCATTAACAGTATACTTACTAAACCAGCACTCCCTCCTTTAATCAATGTCAAATTATGGGATCCTTCAACTTGATTAGAGCGAATTCTATCTACCAGTATTGTAGCGAAAAATTTCCTTATGGGTGGGACGAAGGAAATTTCTAACTTCGCAATTGGTAGATACAATTGCTCATATTCGATTCGATCGAAATCTTTGAGGGTTGAATGAGCACCTTAGTTTTAAAAATCCGCAGTTTGCACACTCTTAAGCCATGTCCCAGTTTGTAAGGACTGTACCACCAGTATACCAGAAAGATCAGGTTATTTTCTGATGGTAAATGAAACAGAGGAGGTAAAAGAAACCAGACTTTTCATCACTTATAAATAGCCATTAAATCACATTTTTCGCGAGTATAGTTATTTACACTTTATACTACATTCCAGGGTTCCTCGTACCTACCACAACACGTGGTTTAACCGGTTGGATGGGGACCTGAAGAGCGCTACTGTTTTTTGATCCAGATCAAGAGCCGTGCAACCCCTGATCCAGCACACCTATAGGTATTGATTTGGTATGGGAGGAGAACTTAGTGACCACAAACACATTTATTGTCCCCTCAGTCGCCATTAGTGCACACGGATTATCTTCGATCAACTGGAATCGAACCAGGACCCTCCAGTTACGAGTCCGACGCCTTATCGATCAGACCACCATGCTTTGTTACAGGTATTTTCTTGGATGCAGTGCTCACCATTTTATTCATCAATTCATTCAGAAGAGAAATATCTAAAGTTAAAAAGTTGAAATGTTGTTTCTAATTACCACCACTTTAATTTTGGCACTTTCACACCTTTGCTTCTAGGAGGTTCTTCAACTACCCTCATCAAAAATCCCTCACCATCACGTTAGGGAAAACCTAATTTCTTAGATTTAACCGTATAGTGAAAGACCTTTTAGTGCATGCCACAAGAAATTCAGGAGACCCATCAAAATTTTAGGCAACAAGAGTCAGTGAATGAATGGAAGGAATAGTTAATCCTCTCGGCTTGAGCGCTTTATATTAATGGAAGACCGACAGGAAACGTAGGATGTCAGCAAGCCAATCATCGGCGGCATCCTAACGTGTGTTGCTTTATCGGTTTTTGACCTCCTGGTAAAATCGTCCTTGACGTTGGGGTCCATTTTCGTATTTTTTGTTCTTCTCAGGGCAGCGAAACTTCATTTCTTCTAAATTTAAACGAGAATTCGACTAGAAGTTCCGTTAACAGCAGCGTTCACATCACTTTGAAGGAAAAAAAAGAATTAGTTTTAGATAAATAAGAGTTTTCGCAACCTAAGACTATTTCCACATTTTTAAACTTTGTTTTTTATTTTCTTGAATTCGGGCAGTGAGAAGCAAAGGGATGTAACTGGACTGGACATTTTCAAGTTTTGAGTAAAACGCGTTTAAGGCAGGCTTTCATCGAAATTTTTTTCTAAATCATGCTGCATAGTAGCACCTACCAGAGCTACCAGTACTATCTCTTACGTCATGACATACCTACCATTTGTACTAGTTACCTAAATTTTCTAATTTTGCCAATTTCATCCCTTTGCTTCTCACTGTCTCGATTGTTCTTTTTCTTCTTTTTGAATTTCATGCTCATAAAAAATTTTTTGCCTACATTTCAGTCTATATATTTTGATTTTTTATTCGTACTAAATGTCATACAAAATTATTTTCAAAGTAAAAAATTTCATTTACTTTGAAAGTTATATTTTATTTTTTGGCATTACATATAGGGATGAGTAGAAGCCTCTCTCACCATCATCTTGCAGACGATCCCGACTCCGTCTTGGGCCTTTTTCCCCAAAAGGATAATAAATGGTAAGAGTTCGTCAACGTATCAGTAACGTAACGCAAATCAGAAATAATTGAATCATGGTCCCTTATCAGTTCTATGTGAAAGGAAATTTTTTTTTTAAAGCAGTACGGGAACAACTTTTCGGTACCGTTTCACCCCTGATTTATAGATCCTTAACGACGTCATCTAACCATTTCCTTTTTGGTTGCATATTGACTTCCAATATATAAATTTTGCCTCTCAATTATCAGTCTGTCTCGTGATGATGCCAAGGCAAGGTAATTGTTTTTTATTTATTTATTTTTTTGCACATTCGATCAACTTTAGTGACTAAAAGTAGTACTTTTGTCTGAAGGACAAACCCATTCAGGAACCTTTTTGACACAGATACTTGATTTTCTCAGGAAATGGATGAAAACCTGTGAAATCCCGAAATATTCCACGGAAATAATCAGTGACGTTTCGTTTTTCTTTTACAGTGTAACTGAGTGTTAATCGCTGCTGAGCTTTCGTTACCAGAATATCGAGTACGAAACTATTCTTTTTGAGTACATGCATAGTATGCGTGAACGACTTCGCACTCTGCTCGCTTGATTTTCCTCTATAAGGTACCGGTTTCCGAAAAATATCCATAAATTTGGCCCATTTGACGACAAGAGCCTCAACAAAATGACACTTCGGCGGAACTAATCCCCACAGAGATGTTCTCTTAATCTCGTAATTGGGTGGGGTTCTTCGTTCCTGTTTGTAGTTTCTGCATCGCTTGCCGCGGCGAAGAAAAAGGTTCTGGAGTACGGATGGCGTTGCGTTTCACGTCAAATTTACCACTGGTGTTGCACCTCTAACGAGCCACTTGGAAGACGCACTAATATTAGAGCAAACGTTGCGTGATAATATCGTGCGAACTAAATATCGAAAGGCATAAGTATGCTCAATAATAACAGTAATGAATTCCACTAGATTTACGCCATCACAAAATACCTAAGCAAATCCGTTTGTGTTCTTCCAGCTAGTTTTCTACAATTGCTACTCTAATGGATTTTTGGTCCTTCACCAAAAATCTCGTATTTTTTCAGAATAGATAATGTCTGTCATTGGCATATTTTAAGCCAGTGGCGCCCAACCTTTTTTACCTGAAAGCCTCATTTCATATTAAGATAAATTTTGCGGGCCAGAAGTTATAAAATTTAAGTATATTTTATTTTTTCTCATGGGAAAACACGGAGGTTAAAAAGAAAATTGAAATGCAAGAGCTGTTGTTATCAAGGTAATTATATCACTATTTTTTTAATACAAAGTGTCAATCTGCTTCTCAGAAACCAATTTCTGATAGTTTGACTCCGTATTTGCAAATAAATTTCTCAATGCTAAGCAAAGATTATTGATTGTTTTGGAAGTTTCCAGAACTTTGATTCCTAACATTGAACATGACAACGAGCCACATGGTTCAGCTTCATATCTGGCCCGCGGGCCGTAGGTTGGGCACCGCTGTTTAAAACCTTCAAATGAGACAGTGAGAAGCAAAGGGATGCAACTGGACTATTTCAAATTTCGAGTAAAACGCGTTTAAAGATCAGATCCTAGGTAGGCTTTCATTGAAAATTTTTTTCTAAATAATGCTGTATAGCAGCACTTACCAGGGGTACTAGTACAATCTCTTGCCCAAGACGGAGGAGAGGTTCACCTACCATTTGTACTGGTCATCTTCAAATGTTAAATTTTGCCACTCGCATCCCTTTGCTTCTCACTACCTCAAATGTTCTTCTCATTTCAGAAGCTTTATTTCCACCCGTTGCTTTATTATTCAGAACGTATGCATAATCAATTAAAACAAAGTTTTTTTTACAGTACGCCGACTAAAATATAAATCTATCTACGCAAAAGTAAACAGTGACCCATCCTGCTAGTTATTCTAATACCTATTGCAATGCCGTACCTAAGGGCAGGCCAGGGCACTTGTTCCGGATGGCATCTTCTGGAGGGGGGGGGGCGGAGATTCATCCTATTTCTGTAATTTTTTTTTGTTAGTTCTCGTGCTCGTGTTCTGGTTGCAAAATATTAAATAACGATAGATCAGGGAGACAATTTCCAGATTTTCCCCGGTTCGGAAAAATCATAAATCCGGCTCTACAATATTGGTTAATAGTTAAAGCTGTTTTATTCTGCTATGTGGAGTTGATTTATTTTCTGAGATACCGAATGCTTGAGAAACGAAGTGGTTTCTAATAGAGTTAAATGACTTCAAAACCGATAGTATTTATTTACAAAGTTAAACATAAAAATTCATAAGTAACAGTCTGCTTCTACATATGTTACCGTTTAAGTATGAAATCCGTTATTTTATAGAATACCTAGTCATTTCACGGAATAATTGATCGTGTCTGTTAAGGCGTAAAACTCTCTTGTATTTTATGGTTTAACTAGTTATTTCATAGAATAACAATCTACAGCCCGTTAAAGTGTAAA
The DNA here is from genome assembly GCF_026930045.1 of Uloborus diversus. Classification (NCBI taxonomy): domain Eukaryota; kingdom Metazoa; phylum Arthropoda; class Arachnida; order Araneae; family Uloboridae; genus Uloborus; species Uloborus diversus. The sequence goes on along the minus strand of NC_072739.1, from coordinate 109,100,651 downwards.
AAAATCTATATCATATATGTTGCACGACAAATACATTTAATTTCCACCCCTGTGTTACCCCCAAAATGTTCGTGTAATACCCAGTGTGTCAACAAAAAATGCTTTTGTTTTAGAACTAATGTTCTTTGTAATTCCAAGTGTCATTTTGGTAATCCTTGTTGTAACAAATGATTTTATGGTACGTTTCCACAAATACCATTTATACGCTGCATAAATTAGATAAATTGCTTCTTTTTCATTTCAATTGTCTATCATTAGTTTATTTATAGAATACCTATAGTAATTTCATTTTAGATAAATCGTTTATTTTACACATTAACTGTCTCTCATTAGTTAATTTATAGAATAACTAGTTATTTCATAGAGTAACTAGTTAAAGTGTCAAATTAATAATATATTACACACTTTAACGGACACGATCAGTTATTTCATGGAATAAGTAGGTATTCTATAAAATAACTGCATTATATACTTTAACGGTAACATATACACCCAAACCTGTTTTTGTGCGGTGGATAGGGACAGCATAAAAAAAATTGCATAAAAAAAGTTCGTTTGTTTTATAAATAACTTCGTCCGTTTTATAAATAACTTCGTCCGTTTTATAAATACTAACGTCAATTAAGTCCCAATCTGATGGAAATTTTCATACACCGCACAAAAAAAGTTCGCACAAAAAATGTCGCACAAAAGAAAGACGGCACAAAAAGAGGTTTGGGTGTAATGTACATGAAGACTGGTTATTTATCAAAAACATTTGAAAATGGAACAATAAATGTCACAACTAATTTATTTCTTACGAATATTGACTTAATATACCATTCATAGTAAAATGTTTCCGTATATCAGTCGCTAAAAATATTTCAAAATATTTCCGTTCCAATATATTTGCTCAATTCAAACAAAGAAATACAGCAACGAAGTGATTGTTGAAAAGTTCTAAATGTTTGAACGTTCCAAAGACGCAAGAAAATTAGCTTTTGAACTTTGAGGAAAAGACTAAAAACTGTGTGAAGATGCCTTCTACTATATACGGAAAGCAGCGTTGCAAAAATGTTTAAAGAAGTTTCATAAAAGACTTCATCATAATCCGCATTAATGCGATAATAGAACTTCAAAATTAAAGCCATTAAAAGGAAAAAAATAGCTTTTTCGTAACTTTTTGTACTTCCAGAAATTGTTGCACACAAAGGACTTGCCTGCCCTCCTGGTGAAGTAAAAAACTGTTAAAAAGCATAATCCGCTTTGATTTTTTTTTCATTGTAAAGTCAATAACATAAAATATTTCTTTTGTGAAAATGGCAGCACATTTATCTCGAAATAGGTTTAGCAAATTCTGTTCTTTTCGTATAGCGGCCAGAATTTCAAAGAAAACTATAGAGACTGAGTTATGTGATTAAAGGTTAATTTCGGATTACTTCTTTACAAATCATATTATTTTTAGTGTATTAAAACTGAACTTTGAGTATCTATTATCATAATCCTCTTTCTAGTGAAAAAATATAGTGTATTTTAAAATTTGAAACAAATTTAATTATTTAAACTTCTGATATCTTAAAGGTAACTCGTACGATGCAACATTTTAATTTATAAATATCTTAAATTAAAGTTGAAGTATTATTACACAAGTGTGTAAACACAATGAAACAGTTGTAGTTTCATGTTAACTGGAACAAATAAAATTATTTTTAGCTAATTATCCCAGTTTTCTCAACAATTGTTTGAATTGAAGTAAAATATTTTTTGCCTTTTTTTCTAAGCTTTTGTTGATTTTCATTAAAGAAATTATAACTGAAATAATTTTCAAACAATATTGAATTTAATACGTGTAGATTTCTTGGATTTAACATACTAGAACTTTACTGGTTGTACGACTCGAAATTAATATGTGACATCATTTTATGTTTTTTGTACCCCTGTGCAATGACACAAATTTAACTGAGGATTTTTGGCGCTTTTCTAGAGAAATATTAGAGATAGATCATGAAAAAAAAATGAATTTACTACTGACAAATTGAAATTTTATCAACTAAGTATTGCCGTTTTGAAACACTTTTTACTAATTTCTGAAACGGTCTTTCTTTATATTTGGAACAACATCTAACAATCTTAACCGAACAAAATCAGTCCTGGCAACGAGAGGTCGCTATAACGCAAGTAAATTGAAAAATGCATGTTTTTTACTCGTATTTAAAAGTATTGAAATATCTTTTTCAAGTTTTGCTTCATTTTTAAGTAGAATCAAGAAGCTAGCAAAATAATAAATAATTGCGGCTAGAAATCAATAAATACTCTTTTAATGACAAAATACACGGAAAATAACAAACATGAATAAGTTAGTTTTTAATTTAGAGATCTTTGCTTGCTTCTGTGCTGTGTCCCCCCCCCCCCAGAACTATTAGTTTCTCCTCTTATTTAGGTTATGTACGAGTAGAAACTTTCCGCTTTTTGATGTTTTTGAAATTAAAAAAAAAAAAAAATCCAAATGCCTAAGGTTTGTGTAAGGTTTTAATCAATTCTTAGCCCTTTCATCATCAAATAATTTCTTTCAATGGAAATATTTTACCTTTGAAAATATGAATTTGTTAAACATTAGTTTTAGAATAGATAATCTTAAGAATTAAAAATATGTTGAAACTTAATTTTGGACGTTATATTAAAATGAGCGATTCAGTTTGAACGTTCTAACGGACGTTAAAGTAACATTGCATCTGCGGAATACCAAACGGGACTTCAAGCATCGGTCGTTATAACGGAAGGGCCGAAGTAATGAGGAGTCGTTCTAAAGAAGGCATATTTCAGACTATCTTTTCAGATCTTATTCACACTACATATGATACGAAAAGCTATTAAATAATTTTAAATATTTATCATAACACTTCAAGCAATAGTTAAAAAATAAATTATCTATCATGTAAAAAGTGTGTACAACAGTAATATTAAATGAAAAATACATTTTTTGAAAATGTAATATACTGTAAAAACGCCATTTCACTGCTCCCGAATCTACGTTTTCCCCGCATTTAACCTTTTTTGATTGCGTCATATCATCAGTTTTGTTGCTGTGTGCCGTTTTTCCTGTATTTTACGTTTTTTTAAACCCAGTCTCCTGAGAAACGTAAAATCATGGTTTCACTATGTAATATGCATCCGGACGACCACTTAGATGTATGTACTGAAAAAGTAAAAGGGGAGTTAGCGCAAGAATGTATTTTCGTTGCCGTATTTTGTATTTTTGCGTAAAATTTTTGTAATTTTCTCTCATGTAAGTATTATATTTCATTTTCATGAGTTCAAACTGCGTACATTACTTTGTGTAAGTACCATGGCTTAATATAACGATTATTTTGTTTAATTCATCTTTTCACTAATGCGGACTGCATGAGTGTCCTTTTAGTCCGTATTGATGAGGTTCTACGGTATTGTCGAATAAAACGTGTGCTGATGTTTCGCGCTTCCAACTATACGGTTCACTATACTGATGTTGGATTAAGGCGTCGGAGCCAGAGTCTAAGTCGGAGATAGAGTCGGTCATTTTCGCTCTGACTCTGTAGCTCCACTTAACACTATTCGTGGTTTTACCGGTACACTGGAAAACATTTGTGTAACCTTGCTCCATAAAAGTGGTGGCAGGTGGATGCCTCAATAGCAATGGAGTAACTTAACTGATAAAACTGATGTAAAGTTACGCATCGTCCATAACGTAACACCAGTTGCATCAGCTGCAATAATACCAAATTATTAGACTAAAGACGTTTTTTTTGTACACTATTTGTACTAAAATACTATTTTTTACTGTTAAAGTACAGTACATATTGTACACTGAATATTACGTTATTTTAGCATAATTTAATGTTTGCAGGTGGCAGCACTGTCTGCTTTGTTTATGTTCTTTGTTTATCTACCTACCAGGAACATAACCGCAATCAGCTTAAACAGTTCACTAGATCTTTTTATTAGTGTGTTCTGTTATATTTACAGTTAGTTTTAAATAGTTAATCAATATGTATATGTGAGTATATATAATAGTGAGTATAAACAATTTTTTACTTCCTCTTTTAAAAAGTTAAGAAATGATGTAAACCTTGTGAAAAGTATGCCAAAAAGACTGAAAATGCTCATCAAGAACAAGGGAATGTCACTGTTCGTTAAAGTGTCTATAGTTATGTAATTAATAAAGAATTTGCTTTTAAAACAGTCTTAGTCTAATAATTTGGCCAGCACTGTAGGTTACTCCATTGTTATGGAGAAATCTAGCCACCGGAATAAGATTACACAAAGTGCAGAATGCTGTCACCGTATTTACGGAGTAAAGTTACGAATTTTCTACAGTGCAGAATGGAGACCTGAAGGCAGCTCTGTTTTTAAATCCACACCAGGAGCCAAGTAACCCTTGATCCAGCATCCCCAGATGTCTTGATTTGGAATGGGAACTTGAGGACTTTTCCCCCAGCAGCATATAATAAGCACGGAGGACCTTTGACCGGCTGGTATTGAACCCGGGACCCTTAAGTTGAAGGATTATATATGTTATGGTACTAATTTGCACCTAAACACTTAATTGATACCGTTTATTTATCAATGTTTAGTATAACGTAATTAATCAATAATTTGAATCAATTTTGTTTATCCTTTTTAAGAGCATTTAATGCTTCCTGTATCAACCTACAACCTGAATTTACTGACAAAATGTACTTTAATACAAACGAAACCGCGGGTGGAAGCTAGTATATGTATAAAGAAAGCTTTGAGAACGAACATTGAAGCATCAAAAGAAAGATCACCCTCTACTCTAGAAATCAAAGGTTATTATAATTTCAACCATTAAATAATTTTCCGATCTTTACCAGGAAGAGTTTTAGAGGTCGTGTTGAGCGTGCGATAGAATCTAAACAATCCTAATCGGCAATTTAGGCGGTTGAAGTTGCTATTGATGGATATCATTTGAGGAGAGGTATTTGGTTTGAAGTTTATCGACGTTTGTGATCTTAAACAGTTCAAAGCAAGACATTTTTTCAGTAACTAAGTTTTTGCACCGTACTTGTTAATACTTTTTCAGTACTTTAGTAAAACTTACTTCCTCAATCAAAATGGTTATATATTGATGTATCTTACAGATCAATCTTCTTATATAAGTAATGCACTTGTGCTTCTTGGCAGACCTGATATTTAAAGGGGTCAGGAAAGGGCAATCGTCCTTTCCTGAACCCTCCCCTGGTTTGAGAAATCAACTCCTTTACTTAGGGATCGGTTTTCTTGTTTTTCGATACAGTATGCTTACTACCAAACGACACGACCTTGAAGGTCACATATCTGGATGAAATTCTGGATTTGGGTCAGTTCGCACTAGATATGAACCCAGGTAAAGCGGTTTGACTGCATAGGCCCTAGCTTGGCTGCAACGGGGATTCAAAGTTGCTGTTTGATCCAGAAAAGCAATGGTTTTTTCTTTGAAATTAAACTTTCTTTACCGTTTTCTTGATTTGCATTACCGCACGTGTCAATTAAATGCATTCACAATATTCCCTCTCGCCCTCTTTGTATTGACAAGAGACGTCCAGTGTCTTCGGAAGGTAAATATCGTCCCAAAGTTTCAAATTCCAATAAAGACGCCATTGCAATTCTGGAGTTCTGCAAGTCAGTGTAGTTCAGACAGCAAAAACTTGAGGGTCATGAATTTAGATAAACTTCTGGAGTTAGGTCAATTCGTACTAGATATGAGCCCAGGTGAAATAGTTTGTGTACATAGGCTTTAGTTCGGTTGCAAGGAGGGTCTAACTTTGCTAGTTCGGCTCCGGAACTGCAATAGCGTTTTCTTTGGAATTTGAAATTTTGGCACAATATTTGCTTTCTTAACATCTGTCGCGTCTCTTGTTAGTACAACATAGGGGCGGTAGAATTTATTCTATGCTATGAAGGCATTCAGTTGGGTGATACTGCCATGCAATATCAAGAAAAGAGTAAAAAAAGGTTAATTTCAAAGGAAAAACCATTGCATTCTGGAGCTAAACTAGAAACTTTGGGACCCCATTACGGTCGAACTAGGGCCTATGCAGTCAAACCGCTTTACCTGGGTTCATATCTAGTGGGAATTAACCTAAATCCAGAGTTTCGTCCAGATCTGTGACCCTCAAGGTCGTGCCGTTTGGTTGTTAGTTGAGTATAATCCCTTGACCCCTCCCACCTGGAAAGTATTGAAATGACAGGCCTTCTATTCGGTTAGAAAAATTTCTAAGACGTTATTTTATGCTTTTTTACTTACCTCCTCCAAATTGTATTAGATCGGCAGTGGCTGACTTCTAACAAAAAAATTGCAAGAGATCTATACTACCTGGGCAGGTAAAGGGCGGTAACTGCGAATTTCCCTTTTTCTTTTGCATCTTTTTCATCGATTGTACGTTAGCTTTATTGTAAAAGATTACTTATTTAGTTCCCACGATTAGTGTAATAATGAAAAATATTTAAATAAGTAGTAATTGAAAGATCACAGTGAAACATGGTTTTTGACGCACAAAATCATTTGTCCTCGTCCCCCATTTATCAAAATAAAAAATCTGGAAGTCCGGCAACATTGTAAGAAAAGTCTCCAAATTTAGAGAGAAATGGAAGGTTCTGGAAACATCAGAATGTCGATATCATTGAATGTTTACGAAGTTATAATTCAAATATTTTCATTCTCATACTAACGTATGGTTTCCTGGTCAAAACCTATTTTAATACGTAAAGAGTGTCAATTCCGCACAATATAAAATTTCCCATAAAATTGAAAGAGAGCTCAAGTAAACTTTCATTCAAATTAAGCCCTGAGCATTTGCGATTGTGAATAAAAACTAATCACTTGCATATAAGTATCAATTTATAACAGCAATCGGCAAGACCACTCGAACAGCAGGTAAACACCAAATGTACAATAATTGCCTTTAGGTGAACAGCCAGTAAAAAAATTCAGATGACCACAGATTAGCCATTGAAGAAACAGAAAAAGTAAGTCTATGTATAAGAATAACAATAATACATGCAAGCCATAAGAGTAACAATATCCCATAATAAAAAATCCATGGCAGGAGAGGATCTCATTCAATGTAGAAAAGGACATATTTCATATTAGCTTGCTATACAGTGCATGAAAGTTAACTAATACCAATTGAAGAACATTTGTTAAAACTTTTGAGCTTATCCCAATTAATTTTCCCAGTATTGTAATAACAGAGTTCACCAAATACCACAATATACTGTAAATATAACAGTGACGTCACTTCCGGGGGGCGGAGGACGGTCTGCTCCGGGTGTCACCGTCTGGGGGTGACACCCAAAATGGACACCCAAACGGTGACACCCAAAGTGGAATTGCAAGTTTTTGAAAAATATAAAGCTAAAAGGCATTTTTAAGATTACAAATTTGAAAAATTTTCCGGGAGAAAATCCCCGGACCATCTCCCCCCCCCCAACATTTAGGGAATACTATACTCAGGATTAGGCTCATATTGTCAATACTTAGACCTAGTAGTGACTTCCTCTAATACAAACGAGCTGATGTGTGAATCACATGACTTCCTTTTACTCCAATTTAATGTCATTTCCCCATTACTGGCAATTTCAATGTGATTCAATATCTTACGCTCTAAATATCACCAACAGTGACCAAATTAATACAGATTTTTAAAAAACTCGCCAAATTTATCGCCAAGTTGGCGACAAAACTTGGCGACCAAAAGTCTGGCGATATATCGCCGTGTCCGCCAAATTATAACACCACTTGATTTCACATCAAAATTAACAATGATTACCCCCCCCCCCCCAAAAGGGGCGGAAGATCCCTTTAGAAACACCCGAATGCAACAAAAGGGAGAGGTGCACAACTAGACCCCACTAGGAGTGTACTTACTTTCTAGGACATACCGTTCTTCAGTTATGCGACATACATACGCACATCCGCACATATATACGTACATACAGACGTCACGAGGAAACTCGTTGTAACTAACTCGGGAATCGTCAAAATGGTTATTTCTCGTGTTTATACATTCTTAGGCACTTATCTACGTGTGGTCGAGTCGAAAAAAAAACTCAATATTCAATCGGGGGTAAGTAAAATGGAAGTTAAGGTCGATTTTTGAGTGAAAATTTTTTCGTAATACAATTTGCGCCACAAAAGAGGAATTGAAAAAAAAAAAAAATCGTCGCCAAGTTGGCGAAAAAACTTGGCGACCAAAAGCTTGGCGATACGTCACCAAGTGTTTACCAAATTATAACACCACTTAAGTTTGCATTGATATTAACAATGATTTCCCCCCAAAAAGGTGCAAAAGACCCCCTTAGGAACATCCGAAAGCAACCAAAAGGGGAGGTGCACAACTAGACCCCACTACGAGTCTATGTACCAAATTTCAACTTTCTAGGACATACCATTTTTGAGTTATGCGAGATACATACGCACATACGCACATACGCACATACGCACATACACACATACGCACATACATACAGACGTCACGAGAAAAGTCGTTGTAATTACCTCGGTGATGGTCAAAATGGATATTTCGCGTGTCTATACATTCTTAGGCACTTTTCCGCATGTGGTCGAATCGAAAAAAAAACTCAACATTCATTTGGGGGTGAGCAAAATGGAAATTAAGGGCGATTTTTGAGTGAAAATTTTTTCGCGAATACAATACTTCCTTTTTTGTAAAAGGAAGTAAAAACTAAGCCCCATTATCTTGCCCTGTGTTTGAGATACGTTTGAAATAATTAAGGGGTCATCCATTTCATACACCCCTTACTTTTCTGACCTCTCGACGGCCTGCACATTTGCGTCTAGGGCAAGTTATGCAAAAAGCATTCAAAGTTTTTATTTGTCTTTTGTACATTAGCCCACTTAAAATTTCATTTTTACACAAATGTAGTTGCATCTGAAGATTGCATGAATTTCATGTTTTCTTGTTTACATAAAATATTAAAGTCTTTTCCTTTGCGTTTGTAGGGGGGGGGGGACACACCACAAAATATCGCCCTGGGTGTCACTCATGCTAGGTACGCCACTGGATATACAGTCGAACCTCCATATATCGAACTTCCACATATCGAAATTTTCTATATATCGAAATCCCAGCAAATTTCTATGTTCATTACATAGAAAAATTGTTTCTATACATCAAAAAAATCTCTATATATCGAAATTTTTTTCGAGCTATTCGTAGGTTTTTTTTTCTACTTTAGACTGTGTGAGTGTGTGTGTGTTTGTCTCATGAAAAATGAAGGTTAGAGGAGAAAACTATGATCACTAAAGGTTGCTACAAAACTCATAAGGAATCTGGGGTTCAGGGGTGTGTAGATAGGTGTTGTTCCGTTCTGGAGTTCTTACATTCCCTCAAGTTTATTCCAAATGTTAGTTGCAACCAGTAACACTGTAAAATCAGTTTCAAGTTATTCTTTTTGTCTGTTGATTATCATTCCTAGTATTTTTAGCTTCAGTAAAAATCATTCAAGTTAAGGAGGTTGATTTTTTACTTTTCTCTCGATTACATTGTCCAAACGAAAATCCCCTAATGTGGCGGTTCAAGTTGAATTGCCGAAGATTGAAGGTGTATGAAGGTGCAAAAATGTAATTTCTGTTAAATTTTTAATTATTAACTTTCATTTAATCTGATGCTCGTTTAAGTTAGAAATTGGGTTTCATGCACGAAAATTAGTTATAATTTTAATGTTTTAGGATATTTTTATGATAAAATAAGATCGTTTCTATGTATCGAAATTTCTATACATCGAATTTTTTTCCGGTAATTTGCTACTTCGATATATGGAGGTCCGACTGTAGTTTCATCATTAATTTTCTATCGAAAGCGTGGAAAAGAACCCGCCTGATTGGCACCCTTGACCAAAAATGCTAATTTTAGAAAGGCGACAACTTAATAGATTTTTTCTCGATAAAATACGTCGATAAGCGATCTCCTTGAGAAGCAAGATCATGCGGTAATTGTCGAGAAACTCAACAGCTTGAGTTCAGTGATTCTTGCCGAAACCTGATAATTGTTAATCGAACAGGAACAATTGCGCTCTTAATAACTTATCTCCAATATTTATTAAGATCTGACAACATTAATTGTATGTTTGTGGCTTGTTTAGTGATGCTTTTCACCTTTACTGTGTGGTTTGCTTTGAATCTGTAGGATTAAGAAGATAAATGGAGTCCCGTCATTGAATGAACTTTCTCAATGACGACATATTGTTATCGAATGTAAAACAAATGAGCACCAACACCGCAATTAAGGCGAAGAATTTCTTGTGAAGATTTTAGAAAATAAGTATATTTAGATACTTATTATAGAAAATATTTATTAATTACATAAACAGCGTCACATTTTTGGTAAAATGTTGTTGTAAAATTTCAAACAAATTCCTTTCAAAATACAAACAGCTGCTCATTATGAGAATCCCCAGGCGAGTTCCAACCTGAAAATTTTCATTCTGCAGATTGGCGAAACTATATACATTACTTAAAAAATGTAAGTTGAACTGAGCAACTGCACAGAAAATGAAGCAAAGTATATCTTTTCCAAATTTCTCAATTAAGTTGGCCAATTTTTGAGTTTATTTAGTTCCGTTTGATTACACTGAAGAATTCTGAGCGAGCTTATGTAAGTTTCATTGTAAATTTTAGAAGAAACGACAGATGGATTTAGTTTATGAATTATGCTTTACTTGCGGAAAATATTAATAACATAGCGAGATATAGAGCTGCGATTTCAATGAGGTGTAGCGCAGAAACAATCCACTGGTGAAATAAAAATATAAAATATTGCATGTAATGCATAAATGACTTTAATAACTATAAATTGTATTTCTCGAGATTGTTTCTTTTGTCGATACGCCATAACTTTCTAGATGCTTCGGGTATTATTTTAAAGAATTTTTCAATGTAAACAAACAACTCACATTTTGGCTGTTTTTCAAAAAATGGCACTTATTTATTTCTTTTATTATTTTTATTATTTTTTAAACCCCTATACCGACCTATCGTTAATTGTATTTTTATACCAGCGAAGTAATTCACAGTTCCAAATCTATTGATATGTTGAAATTACGAGTATTTCTGATTAACGTTATATTTCATGAAAAATAACTCTTTTTGTTTTATGTCGTGTAGTATTAAATTTCATGAAATTTTGTACCAAAAAGCACTTTAAAAACGACATTTAACCAATATGTAATAGTATCAGAGCTGTTTAAAAAAAAAAAAAACCTAGTCTACCGCTTTTAATAAAACACACCGGTTTTTTCGGGGCTTTGATAAAATACCCGGGTTTCTTTAAAAACATTTATCTCGAATTTTATTTAAGTATTTAATTATTATTCAAAAACCTTCCCAGGCTCATTTCATAGAACTGTACATAATTTTCAGACGATTTATTTATTTATTTATTTTTGTAATTGAAGACAAAAAGCAAATACATAAATAAATAAATAAAAAATAAAAATAAATTCAAAAATAAAGAAAAGAAAAACAATCAACATGTATAATGACGATTGACGAAGCATTTTTGAATTTTTTGGTTTCAACAAGCTATAGCAACAATCTAGTAGAATAAAATCACATGATACATCTTGCATGTATAAATACATGAAATATGGTATAAATGTTATGAGTATGATTTAAATTAAAAGAATTACGCAGTGATCACACAAGTTGATTGTTTTTGGTTAATTTCAGGTAACTATTCTTATTCTTTTTTTTTTTGCTTAACTCTTACTGTTAATAAAAAAGAGCTCGCCTGTTAATTACTATAAGGACATTTTTCACTATCTGGTGTACAAATAAGTTTTATTCGATTTTCCAGAGATGCCGTCACTAGTATTAAATCGAAATGGACAATTTTGCCATTAACTTCATTGTATAACCTCATCGTTAGGCTCTCATTTTCAGTATGTGACATTTCACTGAAGTGGAAACAAAATAGTTTCTGTGTGCTCTGAATAGGTCTACTTTTGTGCCAGTAAAACATAATTTGCGAGAAAGTTTATTTTTCTGCTTTTATTTGAAGAAAAGTGCAGCTGAAGTCCATCGAATGTTGCAAGAAGCTTACGGAGAACATGCTTCATGGAGATCCACATGTGAGTTTTGGCCTAGACGTTTTAGAAGTGGTGATTTGAGTACCAATGACAAAGAGCGCAATGGACGACCACAAAAGTTTGAGGATCCCGAATTGGAGGCTATATTGGACAAAGACAAGTACAAAACAACTCAACCGAACTCAATTAATGCGTTTGACCCAACACTGCTGGAAAAACGGCCACAAAATAAGGAGAGACACGAAAAGGTAATTTTGCAACATGATAACGCTCGGACAAATGTTGCGTAGCCGGTCAATACGTACCTTGATATGCTGAAATGGGAAGTCTTATCCCACCCGCCATATAACCCAGACATTACCTCTTCAGAATACTATTTGTTTTCGTCGATGACGCATACTCTTGAGGATCAGCACTTTCTCTTCTTTGAAGAAGTCCAAAATTGAATCGATTAGTGGATCGCATTAAAAGACGCATTGTTTTTTCGAGATCGTCTCCGAAAATCGCCAGATAGATAGAAAAAGATAGTGACCAACGACGGACAATGCTTCGAAAAATGAACATGCAATCAATTTTTCACAATGAAGCGTCAAACTTGGGCAAAAAATCCTTTAAAACTTATTTGTACACCAGATATAATACGAAAATTTTGGAATTGATTGAAATAATTATTTTTTGTTTTGCTTCCCTAAAATTTTTTTGTAAACAAATGATGAAATCCTTATATAGTTTTATTTCTAATGCTTATGAAAATAATAAAATAAAATAAATCTGTAAGTTAATTCAAAGTTTACACACAAACAACTTAAAAAAATACCGACAAAAATGAGCGAAATCGCATCATTACTGAGATACTGTATTTCAAGTTACCCGATAAAATCCGAGAGTTTTTTTCCTTTTATTTTATTTTCTATCTTTCTTTTTTTGCCTAAAGCCCACTTTAGAGAATCCTGATTAATTTACATAAAGAGTTACTAGTGGTCAGCAATACGAATGCTAAAAGAGTGTCACTATGCTATCCAAAGCTGAACATTGTGCATATCATGAAAAATATCAGGGCCGTAACCAGACTTTGGCTTCGGGGAGGACTTCACCTAAGAAATTTTTTCGCGAAATGTTTTTGGTCAATTAAATTTGATTTTATTTATATATTCTATTGATTTTGTTACAATTTTAAGTAAATGTAAAAGATGATGTATCTATTTAATAATAAAAAAAGATCTGATGTGTGTAATAACTTCTTTATACCCCTATTAATCGATGTCTTTTCGATAACTCCATAAAGTTGATGCGTTACTGATATATGCCTACTGGAATTAATACTTCTCGAATTCCTATTTTTTGACAACAATAATATTATATTAAACATAGAATTTGGCCCTTTAAAACTGAAAGTAGTTCAGTGTTTTTGAATATGACGAAAAACGTTGTTTTGTTTTTTAAGAAACGATGATCGCTATAACTACAAATTAATAAAGAAATAAATGCTGTAAATACAGTTCTGAATTTTTGCACAATTTTTCAATAATGATCATTTCATTTTCAAATGGAACTGAAAAAAAAAATGATGAAATTGAATTGAAAAAAAAAATAGTAATAATTATTTCTTCAGCAATAAAAGTATATGATGAAAAGAACTTTTTGGAATGCTTTTGAAAAACTTTGGCAGGGCTTTGAACCCTTAAAAATCCCCTTTTGAGTACGACCCAGAAAAATATATTCCAGTAACATATTTACCGTGTACAGCGTTCCCCGCTTAAAATATAACAAATCTCGTACAAACACACAGCGTAAAAAATAAGCAAAAGCTTTTTACAAAGAAAATAAAAAATGAATTTAAAAAAAAAAGAAATTACCAACATAAATAATACAAGCAAACCTCAAATAGAAATTAAAATTAATGGACTAAGAAGACACGTCATTTTGTACTGGGAGCAATTTTTCGGCTCTTAAAGAAGATAATGGACTATAAAACAAAAAGCTTGAATTTTATGTCTGAAATTAAAGTGAAAAAAATCCTACGAGATCACAGTTTACCACAAACCTCTTTTCACAGTAACCAGCAGCCCCACTTGATCTAGCATTTACAAACCCTATTCAGATGACCCAGTCTGATGATGAAAATATCACGGTTTCCTTTTTTTGCACTAAAGCGGGACATTTTACGCGGAATCATTTAATGCGTGCGATAGGTGCTCAGGTTGTTCCAGTCCGTGGTCCTGTGATTCAACTAACTGCCATAACTCTGGGATGGTCCATGGAATTTCCGGAATATTTCGAGGAATAATGGTTGCTGAAGATGAAAAATGGATGTCTATTGAACGATTCAGTTCTCTTCTGGTTTGTTTCGCATCGCATGACAAAATATTTCTTGTCGACAAATTGTGGATATAAAGACATGTTTAACCCGGATATGTGTGTGTGTGTGTGTGTGTGTGTGACTTCTACACATTGTATCAAAAACGAGGCATATCAAAAAAACTTTCCCCTGATATTTCAGGGTCTCGTCATTCTGTTTGCTTTTCATTTCTTCTTCTTTTTTTTTTTAAAGGAGAGCAGGGTCATATTTAAGGAAGCCCCTTTCTTAAATACTTTTAAGGTTCAAACTCCCTCTGAATTTTTTAAAAAGTATTCCAAAAGTGTTTTTATCACTCTTTGGCTGAAAAATATTTTTTTACTCTTTTATTTTTAAATTTTGGTTCAACTCAATTTTTATTTTTATTTTCAATTTCATTTCAAAAATGAAATTCTTTTTTAAAAAAATGTTTAGACTATGTTGGATCAGTTTTTAATGACTTATTCATTTTGTAGTAATTTCTTTTGTAGTCTTTGTAGTACAAAAAAATATAGCGTTTTCCTACAGAACCAAAAACATAGAAACATTTTGAATTGGAAGAGCGAAATTCCGTATTTTAACATTATTATTACTTTCTAAAAATATTTATTTAGGAAGTACTACTTTGAATGTGCGTAATGAGCACATGCATCTA
Source organism: Uloborus diversus (assembly GCF_026930045.1). Taxonomy (NCBI): domain Eukaryota; kingdom Metazoa; phylum Arthropoda; class Arachnida; order Araneae; family Uloboridae; genus Uloborus; species Uloborus diversus. The sequence continues at coordinate 109,085,595 of NC_072739.1, read as the reverse complement.
TTCTTTTATGTTATCGAAAATGCATCAATTAAGAGGGGTACACGGGAGTTAGAAAAAAATCTGATGTGTACACTACCTATCTTTTACATTTGCTTAAAATTGTGTAACGATAATCATTTTTTATTTTTAAAAAAAATCCGATTATCATAATCATTCTAGATATAAATTACTTATTTTTTTACTAAATGTACATGAACTTTTTTATTTTTGAAACTAATTTATTTGCTTCAATATTGTGAACACCTTGTATTACATACTTTTTACTTCCTTTTACAAAAAAGGAATTATTGTATTCGCGAAAAAAATTTCACTCAAAAATCGATCTTAATTTCCATTTTGCTCACTCCCGAATGAATGTTGAGGTTTATTTTTCGACTCGACCCCCATGGATAAGTGCCTAAGGACGTATAGACACGCGAAATATCGATTTTAACGATTCCAGAGTTAATTACGACGAGTTTTCTCGTGACGTCGTTATGTACGCATGTATGTATGTGCGTATGTATGTCACATAATTCAAGAACGGTATGTCCTAGAAAGTTGAAATTTGGTACGTAGACTCCTAGTGGTGTCTAGTTGAGCACCTCCTCTTTCGGTTGCATTCGGATGTTTCTAAAGGGGTCTTTTGCCCGTTTTTTTGGGGGGGGGGAATCATTGTTAGTTTCGATGTAAACTCAAGTGGTGTTACAATTTGGCGGACACTTGGCAATATACCGCCAGTCTTTTGGTCTCCAAGTTTTGTCGCCAACTTGGCGACAAATTTGGCGATTTTTTTTACATTTAATCTGGTTTTAATTCGGCCACTGTTGGTGATTAGGGAGTAAACTATTGAATCACATTCAAGTTGCCAATAATGGGAAAATGACATTAAATTGGAGTAAAAGGAAGTCATGTGATGCACACACCAGCTCGTTTTTTTTAATAAAATCATTGCACACCTATCTGCATAAAATGCTTCTACGGTTTGTATTCACTTTAATTTTTCTGTTTTTTTTTTTTTTTTTTTTTTTTTTTTAGCTCAAAATGAGTATTTACATGAGAATGAGCCTTATAATAAAACTTTAGAGAGTTGTCTATACTAAAGTCAAACCGTCAGATATTTTTCGTGGAAGAGTTGTAATTGAGGACACCAAGATTTGGGCAATAAACATTAGAACTCTGAATATTAAAACAAAAAACAGACAAGAAAAGAAAAAAAATAAGCTGTTCAGTTTTAAAATTCGATTATGCTATACCGGTCAATAGTATATATTAATTCTGGAGAAAAACATTGTGTGTTTTATGCAAACGTCCATTGCATTCATCGAAAATTCCTTACTGGCATTTAAGCAATTCTTTTGGTTATTTCAGAAATAGCTTTCTGACTCATTAGAGGGCTTTAATATCAAAAAACAGCAGCTCCAACGACAAACAGTAAACAAATTTTCCAATATAACTTTTCTCATAATATTTATTTTCCTACAAAGCTTTGTTTTCACATAAAAAAGAATTGTTCGAGAAAATTTGATTAAAAGTAAAATGTTAATGCCCCTCAAAAGTTCATAAAGCTAAAAAATAGGTTTAAAAAAAAAATCCAGAAACAAATCAAATGACTGATAGTTTTTCAGTTTCTTGTTCATTTTACTCTTCCTGCAAACTTTTTACCAATTATTTTCCAAATGCAATTTGTTTTGTTTATTGAAACGCGGTGAAAGTATTACCGCGCTTTTCCCCTGTATGTGGATTTACTTTCAAATTGCAGAATAAATTAAAGTAAAAGTAATTACATTTGCTTTCTGATTATCTATTCAAAGAAAATAGAATAAATAATTTTCGAGAGAAACATGTGGTGATTTTTTTTACAACAATTTGCTTCCCCCTTTTATTTTGGAATTCGATTACAGAGACAGAAGTAAAATGAATTTTCTCCGAAATGAATGTTTAATGTTTTGTTCTTTTGTCCTGCTGATTTTTTTTCCTTTCCTTAAAAACAGACCACCCGGATTTTACCAAACAAATACAGTCATTAGATGTAACTTTGATCTTCAACTTCTCAGCCTTAACTGTCCTAGAAATATTTTTTATTATGATATTGCATCTATCAATATGAAACTGAAAAAAAAAAACCCTCCAAAAATAATGTATGGCAATCCAAAACTAAAAAAATGTAATATTACAAACAACTTTCAGAATGAATTATTACCCTAATTCAGAGTTATCCAGTCACAGAATAATTTTGAACCCTTGACAAATATGATGCAAACTAAAGATCTCATTCAACAGAATTTGATCAAGTCGAATGCGATCTATTGTATTTACAAATAACGCAGCCACAATTTTAATTCGGCCCACCGAAAAGGAAATTTTTCTCCACGCTGTAGGTAGATAGAACTCGATCGAATCAAACAAAATTGAGTTAAATGAGTCCCTAAACTATTTTAGCAGAGGTATTACAACTTAGGACGAAAATACGCTCCCCCCCTCCACAAAGCATTTATTTAAGTTTTTTAAACTTAACAATGTAAAAGCTACATAAAAAGTAGTCGAAAACTTTGTACTGCATAGTGAATAAAATATGACAACGTATATAAAGTACAAATTCAAAATGAAAAAAGGTTAAAAAAACCAGCAAACTGCTGTCAAGGTCCTTGACGTCATCGTTTCCGGTACTGCTCTCATATCTTTTACAACTCGTCTCTCATTCCAATGTTCACCTTGACTGTGTTTTAGTCGGGTTGAACCTGTCTTCGTTTTTAATTGCACTGATGATGGCACTTGTATTTTAGAGTGCCGAAACAGCTGTTTGCTGGTTTTTTAACCTTTTTTCATTTTGAATTTGTACTTTATATACGTTGTCATATTTTATTCACAATGTAAAAGCTAGTTGAAAGAAATGATAAGTTTCTCCAAGTAATGCAATTTAATTAGCGCGCCGAGAATTGAGGGCGAGTAAGATCATAAGAGAACATGATAAATATTTTGCGCATATAGCAGTATTCGAGAATAAGTCAGTTGAAAGTAGTATGGGGCTGTCCATATATATATATATATATATATATATATATATATATATATATATATATATATATATATATATATATATATATATATATATATATATATATATATATATATATATATATATATATATTAAGGTTAACGCGAATTCTTCGTCCGCAAAACGATTTTTTTTTTTGGAAGGAAGTATCGGTTTCGTTATTTTGTCCTAAATATTGATTTCGTGAATATATTTTATCCCCATAGCGTCACTGATAGCGGAAGTTCCCTTCACCACACTAGTCCACGAGTGGCTTTGTTAGTGCATCAAGTAACCACTCAACCTCTTTCTTTCTTCTTTCTAAATATTAAAGTTTATGAAATGAAATGGCACCTTAATGCACTGTTTCATCTAAAGTTTGCAAAGATGGGAAGAAAAAGAAAGTTTCTGGCAAAAAAGAAAGTTTAAGATATTCGATACGCTTGAACAACTAAAAAGTACGCCGACAGTAGCACGACAATAAGTATAAGTGATGTTCGTTCCATATAATTTTATTTTATGTCTTTCTCTGACATTGATCTCTTATTTTGTGCATCTCAACAGTTTTTTATGTTGGATGAAGCAGTTTTTTTAGTTTTTAAGTACACTAAAAGTACAGTTCCTAATTATAAGAAAATTTAATGTACAGTTGAGGAATGCTTTAAAGGAGCTTCAGAGGAGTTTCTAAGTGTCTAAAAGAATTTGGTGTGTTTCAAAAAAAATGTATACACATATCCTTTTCTACAACCGGAAATTTCGACTTACGCGAGGAATCTTGGAACGCATCCCTCGCGTAAGTCGGGACTCGACTGTATATAAAAATGTTGCCACACTTTTTTCCAACATGTTTAATTTCACTCTCCTCTTTGTCTAAATGTCACGCTTCACTTTACCCTCTCTCCTCCCCTTGTCAATTTTTATTGACGTATATTTATTTCAAAAAAAAGTGCGATGTCACTCTTCTTGCTCCCCTTTCCTTCTCCCTTGTCACATGTCACAATAAAGTTGTGATGTCACACTTCTTGTTACCCTCTCCATCCCCTTGTCACACATCACCCTATTTTATGAACAATTTTTTTTAATAAAAGCGTGATATCACACTACTTGTTACCATCTCCATCCCCCTTGCCACAAATTCACAATTTCATGAACCCTTTCCCCTTCAAAGCGTGACATTATTTTTAGAAAGCCTCTACTGCGTAAAACGTTAATTTTCTCAAATTCTTTTTTCCCCCTTCAGTTTTTTTTTCTTTTTTGTTTGTTTGTTTGTTCACAGGGCAGTGTCTGCAAAAATGAGCATTCGAGATATTTGAAGAAACGCGTTTTGGATTCAGTTCTGACAATAGGGAAATGTTGAAAACAGACGTTTTTTCGCGCTTCTTTTTCCAGCGGAAACTAAAAGAGCAAGCTTGTACAAAAAAAGCTAAAGTACAATAAATCACAGAAATACAAAAAAAAAAAAAAAAAAAAAAAAAGGGAAAAAAAAGCATGCTTGTACAATAAAGCTAAAATACAATCGATGACGAAAATGCAAAAAAAAAAAACTCTAAAAATTTGCAATTTTTGCCCTTTATAGCTGCACACCGGCAGTTTAGTGTAACTTAAACGTTGCTACTTTCTACTCCTTCCACGATAATTTGGCTCACAAGCTCCTTCCTGCTAAATTAGCCACTGATGCGACAAAATACGTCTATTTTTAAACATTATCTCAAATTGAATTAACTTTTGTTCATTTTCATTCATCTGCAAGATTTCCCCCCGCATGATTCATCCGTACCGGATCTCGACGGCAGTAACTTAACTGACCGGCACTTTCTTGCCTCGTGAGCCATATCGTCAAATTAGATTCTATACCTTGTAAAAGAAATCCTTTTATCATATTTTCCAGTGAATAACCACATAGAAACAGTGGAATCTCTGTTTAGATTCCCCATCAATATTCAACCCCAGTGAACGACTGTTTCTTGTTGTTTTCCTCGTTGTCCATTGGCCGTCACAGTCTTTGATCAAATCCAAAATGAACATTTTCCTATGACGGTAGCAGATCCTTCACATTTAGCTTTTCATGCTGAAGATAATAACGTGGCAATTAAATAGGAAAACAAGAACTGATATTGAATTTTAAATTAAAAAAAAAAATTAATTAAAAAAAAGAGGAAAAACCTTTTGAATTTTCAAAATTAATTTGAATTTTGAAATTTTAAGTTTAAATTATGTTTTTTGCAATCACGAGTTGCGACAGGACACTCATTGGTTACTACCCCACTCACTTGTTTCTGGAAACGGTTCCTGTCCCTCCTCTTGGGCGGTTACGTGTGTATAGTTGTGTATGTGTAGGCTTGTATGCGTGCGTGGACTTGAGTGCATGTGCGTTGGCGTTTGTGTATGTGTGTGAGTGTGTATGAGCGTGCGTGTGTCTAAGACATGGACGCCACCGACCAGGAGCAGTGGCTACCGGGGGACAGTGCTCAGGACCAGAGGAGTCACACCTGAAGAGAGCGGTGGGGTTGTAAGAGGAACCGGACATCAAGGACGGTCAAATGAAAACAATTAACAATCGTGATTGCTCAAAAAAAAAAAAAAAACGACCTAGATTGCCGCCCTCAAATTAAGTTGATCTTCGTCGGTCTGAACACATACAAAATTTAAATACTTTTATATTTTATCAAGATGTCATAGGAAGCATGGAAAATAAAAGATAATCACAACTAATAAGTGCTATTTGCAAGAGCAGAATAAAGAAGGAAAATCGAAAATACTTTTAAAAGCCTTTCATACCGAAATGAATTCCAAGTATTTTATTTATTAACAAATAGGAAACTGGCCACAGGTAAAATTTTTGAATCATTGAGCTTATCGCGTGAATAAAAGTTTAGATTGAATTTAAAATCAGCCTAAAAAAAAGGTTTCATTCAAATTCTATATAACTTGGGAAAAAATTTTTTATTAGTGCCAAACAATTTCGTTCTTTCGATTAGTATTAATATTTTGAACGTGCAAACATGTTTTTACTACCAAAATTGCGAAAAAAAAACATTAGTTTTTGAGGTTTTCATTTAATATGATCGGTAATAATCATACAAGATGAGACCTAGCTAAGAGCTCTCAATCTTCTTTCGAACCCCCCCCCCCCCGAAAAAAAAAGATCAAAATAGGTTCATCCATTTCGGATCTACGGTACCGCAGAAAGATAACTGAAGCTAGTTATTAAGTAAAAGGCTAGATAATTTCATACACAAAATTTAATATTGCTACATAAAACTTAATTTCGAACGTAATATTATTACATTTTATCAGAACATACAAAATCCGAGAAGCAGAAAAATAAATAAATTTTTTTAGGCAATCTATGATCTAAGAGAGGTTGTCACTTTCTCAACATTAATGAGAGAACGGACACTATTAATTAATATTCCCATGTGACCCCAAAATTGAGTAAATTATTGTTATTTATACTTCTTATTTTAACTTTTATATGCTCGCTACTCCTTTGAAACTCTTCTAAGCACCTTAGGAAGGCACGCTCCCCAGGTTGAGAACTGTTGCCTTAGAATAGTATTTAAATTTTAAGATATTAAATTTAGAATCAAAAATTTAATAAAAAGGACTCTAAATTAAATTAAAGCAAAGAATGACGCGTGTGGATTCTACTTATAGCTTGCTTTCTTTTCTGATCCTTAAAGGAAATTGTCTAATACAGCTTTTCTCAACCTTTTTTGACCCGCGGAAATCTTTTGAAAAGATTCACGGACCGGTCAGGTTTTTTCTTCCTTATTTATTATTTTTTTAATATAAAAAAATGACTCGTCATAAATTTAATAAAGAACATTCAGACAGGTGAAGTCCCCCTCCTTTTCTACTTTTTTTGTTTTTTTCGCAAAAAAAATTGATGAGTAAACTTTTGACTCGCGGACCGTTGTGGAAACATTTAGCGGCCGTAAAGGTTTTTTATTTATTTTTTTAATAAGTAAATAGATAAATAAAATAATTATAAATAAATCTACAAATAAGTAAAACTTTACTAGACACATTAAAGACTTGTCACAAAACATCTTAATACAAAGGTTGCAGATAGCTAACTATTTTAATAACTATCCATAAATAAGCAAGCATTTGAGAAAAATCGTACAATTTTGAAAATTAATCACTAAATTCACGCAAAAAATTATTGTCTTATTTTTATTTAATTATTTATTTATTTTTTGAATAACTTTTTATAATTTTATTTATTTATTTTGAATCGTGAAGGAGCAAAAATCTCTGAGGACTGGCAAAATTTTACTGCGTACTGGTACCGGTCTGGCGAACCACCAGTTGGGAATCGCTGGTCGAATACCTAACATTCCGCAACGTCATAAATCTTTCATGTAAATAGCCTGCCCTGCCACACCATAGCTTGCTGCGTTAAAAAGCATTTCGCAAGGTTACCTCCTCTTTCTATGTTTCTCACCGATTTTCAAGCCCTAAAATTACCTTTTCAAGCTCTGAAAGAGCACCAACTTCTCACTTGTCATTAAACAAGCTTCCGAATCTGTCGGAGAATGGTCAAATTGTCCATAACAAATATTAAGAATCACGCGAATCTGGTGACATGCACGCACCGGGTGGCTTGTTGCTATAGCCTCTATGAAAAGCAAGTAATCACGTCCGACATTTTTGTTCGAAGAAGGTTTTGAATCCAGTCTTATTTTTAATATTTCGAAATCCTTTATTATAGTCGCTTGTTGTTAAGTTGTAAAAAAGACTTTACAAGAAGGAATCAACTAACCATAAGTGACTCGTACGAAGGAGTGGGGAAACGGCGGCAAGGCAGGCCATTGTCCACTCACTTTCAAAAGGAAAAGGGCTTTGTCTCATCACTTTTCAGTTGACAACTAACTATCCATTGCAAAATGATTTTTATTCGGAGGATTGGTTTATTTTACGAAAATGAAAGCTAAAAATTTTGAGACTATAAAATTAACAATATGAAAATCCAGTGATATAGCCCAATTTTATTTAAAAAAAAATAGAAATAAAAAAAAAATCAGATTTTTCGTGAAGTTTTCCTCTAACCTTCCACGCCTCTTTTGACCCCCCCCCCTCTTCACTTTTTTGGTGCATCAGCCGCCTATGCAAATAAACTTTTTAATTCAACGAGAAAAACTTATTTAAATAACCCTTAGAATAAATACAAACACAAAAAACAAAAACCAAAACAAACAAGGGGGATATGCAAAATAATAGGCTCGTCTGAACCGCATATAAAAACAAACCTTTGTGAAATAACTTACACAAATAACAACGTAAATAGTATATAAATATCAGTTAAAATAGCAATTTTTTACTTTGTTATTTGCTTGTAACTAACGGGTACCTACGCAGAAGGCCATGGAGGAGACTTGAAATTTTTTAGGGGTGTTTTAGGGAATCGTAATTTCTTCGTAAGCCGTCGCTTTGATCACCCCTGTGTAATTTGTCACACAAAGAGACAATTACATTTTAATTGAAATTTATAAAAGTTTTTATAAAAAGCTATAGAACAAATAAAGCAAAAGAATTTTTCTAGCCTTTTAATGCGAAAAGAAGTCATTGTAAATACATTTCCTGCAAAAAAGCGGTACAATTTCATTTTTTCATTTACTCGTAAGCCCAATGATTTAAAGATTTTTGGATTCTTCTTTATAAAATCGTCAAACATCAATCAAGCATCATATTCTAAAAGCAGATACTATAAATGTATCTGCTTTTTGCAGTGGCGTATCCAACGGCTGGATTTGTGGGTAGATCCAGAGGCGTGCACAGAAATGTTGGACCCCGAAACAAGTGACTTTTACGGGCCCCGCTCCATATCGTTCACCCATTAGTCCCTATACTTCGCCTGTTATTTTACAAATCGTGTCCCTTCTACCCCCCCCCACCCAGTGCATGCTTCTGGATAGATCCCCCCTCCTCCAAAACAACAATATAAAACGACTAAAACTAAAGATATCTCCCCTCTCGCCATGACCTGATTACCATACAGGTGAACTATGCCTGAACCTAATGCCCCATATTCCTAAAGAGCCCCACAATGCTTAAAAAATTGTGCTTAGCACTACACCAATACGAAAAGTACATGTATTTCAAAATTTATGCAAAAAAATAATGACTTGTCAATTGGAAAACAACTTCTTTAAAGGATAAAGTTTATTCATTCTGCCAGTAGCTTAGCACGTCATTAATGATTTACATAGTTCTGTGATTGACAAAGAAGCACTCAAAAATGTATTCCGACGGGCACCTAAACCTGTAAATCAACCACTGCATTCCGCTCAGTCTTCATGGGGCCTCCAAATTATTGTCTGTCAAAGACTTCACTTTTAGTTAGTCGGGCCCCGCTCTCCCAAATTCAACCCTATCCCCTTCCGAATTTTTTTTCTGGCTACGCCACTGTCTTCTGTCTTTTTGATGAGTAGATTACTGGTTCCACGTAGTGTTTAGAGCCAAAATGGCTGACGAGTTGGTTTTGTGCTCTAACGTGTTGGTCTTCATGGATGGAGAAGACTCGACGGATTACATGTGAATGTTGGACTTATTAAGCGAGGCCCGTATTTGGGGGCTTGGCAATTCGGCCGTATCCAACACGATAGGCGTGGGTGTGACAGATATATCTACTGTCTATGCGGCGGAAGAGGTTTTCCGAGTCACAGAACCGAAAAATTTCTGTGTCCGAACTGCCGGCTCCAATGTGAGGTGCAATGTACAGACCTACCGTATTGTGCAAAATTTCCCCATCTATCAATTTCCGATGCGTTACAAAATAGTTTATAACAAATATACAATTTTAATAACCAATGAAACGTGATTTTTCAGTTTTTATTGAGAAATCTACCAAAGTAATGTTTAGAAAATTGAAAGTAAAACAACACCAACATTGAGAAATTGTATAATAAAAGTCATTACTAACAATTGATTGCAAATAACAGTAAATAACCTTTGGCACCAAGTGTCATAGAGGTGTTTCAACATTATTTCAAAATTTTTGACCTCTTCTGTGGCAACAAATAGCTCAACTTTTTATTACTGTTATATTATTTTCTACTTTAGTATCTATTTGTTCGAACAAGCAAGTTCAGCTCATTTTGTATGTAGTTCAAGTCCAGATGAAGCAGATTATCCAGTTCCTAATCTGAGCATCAGTGACTGAAACTCCCTCTCATGTCTATTTTTTTGTTTGCTTTATGAGCGCAAGCGTTGTCGTTTTGGGACAGTGTTCGCTAATGGTGACTGGGACACGTTAAATATGTTCGGGTTCATAAAGACTTCTTAGTTCCAATTTCAAGTCTATACTACTGGGGGAAGTTGAGCCAGGGGTTGCTCAGCTCCTGGTCTGAATGAAAAACAGAGGACGCATACTACCGGTTAGACTACCCTACATGTACTGGTTGGTATGATGCTCCCCCCCGCCCCCCCCATGGGGATGCCGGAGTGTAGTGTCAATATCGTTGGTAGTATCATCTTGGAAAATGCAACGTTAAATTCTAAATTTGTTTTCAAAAAATTACGGTAGAGATTAAAATTTATTTTTGAATTGACTTCAGTTTTAAATTCTCTTTAAAATGATATTTGTGACTTTGAACTTTTTGAATGGTATCATTTTCTATAAGGACAAAGTTCACAAAGTTTTATAAGTGTACACAATTTTGGGCAGTACTATATGCATATATATATATATATATATATATATATATATATATATATATATATATATATATATATATATATATATATATATATATATATATATATATATAATACATATATATATATATATATATGTATATATATATATATGTGTATATATATATATATATATATATATATATATATATATATATATATATATATATATATATATATAATACATATATATATATATATATGTATATATATATATATGTGTATATATATATATATATATATATATATATATATATATATATATATATATATATATATATATATATATATATATATATATATATATACATATACACATATACACAATATACATATACACATATTAGTACTAGTACATTGTTCTCATTATTAATATTCCCATTTTAACACCGAGCAATAATGAAGATTAGAAAAACAAATAATGCAATTATATTCTTCAAATAGTTCAGGATTTTCCTAATACAAATAAATAAGCAGATTCATAAATGAATAAGAAAATAATAATATCATTAAAATTTTATGCTGGTACGAAACTTACGCAATTTTCATTGTGAAAACAACATTCCTTTACTAACGTCTTCTGCGTTGCCAATCCAACATTAATGTCTGTTTTCTCACAATTCTCAATTCGTAAGTGAAAGCATGATTCTAAATTTCAAAAAGGCACTTTCCCTTTTAAAAGTGAAGTGCAACATTTAGCAAATCACTATATTTTCAAGAATTTGAGATGTATAATTGGTAAAAATAATACACATACAACCGCTTGTTTATTTACTCTTCCCTCAATAAACAGCGTGCAATTTGTTCTGACTGAAAACTGAAATAATAAGCAGTTGTACGTCCACTAAATGCCATATTCAAGGAAAGGTGATGTGTTTCCTAAACATCCAACCATTTATGATTTTAACAATGAAAAGTGCTCAAATCATTTGAGGCAGTGAGAAGCAAAGGGATGTAAGTGGAGTTTTGAGTAAAACGCGTTTAAAGATAACATCCTAGGTAAGCTTCCACTGAAAATTTTTCAAATCATGCTGTATAGCAGCAACTCCCAGGACTACTAGTAACATCTCTTGCCCCAAGACAGAAGGGAGGTTCACCTCCCATGTGTACAAGTTAACTCCAAATTTTTAATTTTGCCACTTACATCCCTTTGCTTCTCACTGCCTCATTTTATTTCCCTTCTTCAAAAGGAGCATCGCCCTGCACGTTGAGGTTTTTAACAGTTGGAAAGGAAGTTTGACATTCGTTAAAGTGCTCTAATTGAATGGAATTTGCTAAAAGCCTTCTGAATGTTCAAATCTTTTATAATTGCGAATTTCTCCTCAAACGATGTTTAAGGCGGTAAAAGTTCTGACAAGCAGATGTCAATAAATGAAAGAGAAATAATTTGCGCTCTTCCATTACTTATGAAGAAAAGAACTCTTAGAACTTCAATTCATGATTTTCTGGCGTCATTCTGCAATGGTAATTTGCGCGTAGAATCTTGATTGCTTAAATGTTGCAAAATAAAGTGAAAAAAAAAATGATGTGAGAAAGAATATGGTAACTTTTTATCCAAACCAATATTTGAAATGCAGTTTTTGAGTTATTTATGTTAAACAAAATGTTTTTAAAATTATTTATTCATTCATTGTTTTTATATACTAACTAGTGGTACCCGCACGGCTTTGCCCGTAATAGAAAAATTAAAAGATCTTTTGGTTCGCTTATGTATTTACAAATAATGTATGGTGAATTTTCTCGTCAATTGGCTTGTACCCACGTTACGGTTCCACGTTATGATAATTTCGTAATTTAATCGTTCATCTTATGATAATTTAGTTCTTAAAATTGGAATAGAAAAAGAACCGCATCAAATTTTCAAAAAATCGCTTCGAGGTGCATACTCCCACGCTACAAACTAACTTTGTGCCAAATTTCATGAAAATCGGCCGAACGGTCTAGACTCTAGACGCTAGGAGCGTCACAGAGATCCTACAGACATCCAAACATCCTCTGGACATCCAGACAGAGAGACTTTCAGCTTTATGATTAGTAAAGATTATTAATATGAAGGAAATATTTTTAAGTATCAAATACATCATGTTTCCTTGGAGAAATATTTTCAGTGTCACTTCGCCCGATACGTTGGGCAAAGTGATTTAATAAATTTTTCATTATTATTTGATGGTACAAAGAAAATTTGAAAAATGAAAAAAAAAAGAAAAAAGCATTTCAATGTATATTATATTTTGCAATAAATTTAATTGATTTCCTTTTGCGTATTGTAATTTTCAAAACAAATTTACAATTTGTTCATTTCGAGAAACTATGTCTTGTCTTAACCATTTCATTTTAATTTAAATAACTACCTTTGTGCATAAAAAGTAAAATAAGAAATTACTGCGTAAAAAAGCACAAATTGCAGATTATTGCAGACACGTGTTTCGGCGTTTCAAGGAACGCCTTTTCAATGCAAAAGAAATGAGCTTATGGATCAAAAGACATCCGACGAAAAAAAAATGTTGCCAAAACCATCCGACAAAAGCTTTTGTCGGATGTCTTTTCATTCATAAGTTCATTTCTTCCGCATTGAAAAAGGCGTTCCTTGTAACGCTGAAACACGTGTCTGCAGTAATCTGCAATTTTTGCTTTTTGACGTTGTTAATTCTTATTTTTTATTTCACTTTTCCCCATGTTCTCACACTAGTTTTCAACTAAAACAAACAAGTAAAAAAGGTCAAATGAAAAAATGAAAACATAACGGAAGCCTCATACCTACTTCCTATGCCAAACAAGGGAACTCTTTTTACCACTGGAGGCCGAATTTCAATCAGACAGTAATAAAGGCGGCAGCTTATGTAGATAAACCTATAAATACAAGTTTTATGAATTGTTTTAGCTTTTGTATAGTTTTATTAATTAATAACATTTTATAGAAATCATTTCAAAAAAAAAAAAACATTGAGCCATTTCTTTATTATATTTACACAAGGGTGATAATTTGTTACATTTTTAAAGAAAAATTGTATTCAAAATGCCACTTTAAATAAAAATAAAAAGTAGAAAGATTTTTAAATATTGCTTTGCTAAATATTTTTATTACTACACTATGAAGAAATTTATTAGAAAAATAACACTACTAAATTATGGAAAAGCAACATTTTGCATGAAACAATTTCAAAATCTGACGAAGAATTTAGTGGGACATTAGTTTTTTTCCCTTGCTTAAAAGAAATTGCATATTACTAGTCTTGGTAACCGGACGTATAAAATTGACGATTGACAATAATTTGATGCGGAAAAATGTCTTATTTTTCGAACCCTTATTTTTTTTCCGTAGCAGTTTTTAAATTAATTTTCAAATTTTAGCAATCTATATAGATAAATCTTAATAAACTGCCACAAGAAGGCAAAGCACAGTATCTGCTGAAAGGAATTTCTGAGATATTTGAAGAAACGTGTTTTGCTTTCCGCATTAACAATAGAAAAATGTTTGAATTTGACGTTTTTTTTTCTTCGCTTTTATTTTTAGCGGAAACCAAAAAAGCAAGCTCGTAGTGCAATAGATTACAAAAATGCAAAAAAATAAATAAATAAAGATGAGTAAATGAATAATTAAAAATATATAAGTTAATAAATAAATAAATAAATAAAACGTAAAAATTAAACTAAATAAAAAAAGAAGAGAATTTTGTAGATACTGCGCTTTATCTTCCCGAGGATTCACAAGAGCTAGTTTTATAAGGACGCGCAATAAACTCCCGAAGGCCTCACGTTACAATGCGTGGAACTTAATCTTATTTGGAGGGAGGGAAACCTTGTGATTACACCTTTTTACAGATACCCTAAAAGCATTGAGACAAGGACAAATGTGAACATTTTGTTAGCAATTCGTTAATTTGCATTTAAGTCATATTGTCCCAAAGTCTAATTATGGACAAACAAACCTGAAATAAATCTACTATTTTTAGTTTTTTTACTTTGAAATAATGTCATTACAAGTGCAGATCATTAAACTGCCACTCTAATGTACTTCTGAGAAGTTCTGAAATTTCCATTGTTAGGAAGCGTAAGTTTTCATTTCAGAATTTAGTATAAGCTATTTTCCCAGTAGCAGATCTGTAGTATGCTTATACTACAGATCTGCTACTAAAAATAATATAAATCGTTGGTTATAAATTATATTTGACTTTAAATAAGGGTTCGTATCGTCGTTGAAGAAATGAAAATCTATTACATTTCAAGATGTATTTCTTGTTAAAACTCTTTGCGTTATTAAGCAAAGGTAATTATGTAACGATTTGTTTAATGGCGCATATGTAAATTCGTTTTTCAGGGAAGTAAATTACAATGTTTAGTCTCGTTTTAAGTAGTTTCGGTTCTTGTTTCGTTCTTTGTAATTGTATATCATAAAAGCTTCACTTTGAAATTTTTTCCACGAAGAAGGGAAAGGAAAGCAGGTAAGCTGCTGTAATTTTTGCTCTCCTATTATTCTAGATTTTATTTACGTTTATTTGATTATTAATTATTATTACAGAAGAAATAGATCTATTTCGGTTAGACTCAGTGATAAATAATGCAAACGTTTCACTGTGAAGGACAAGAACGAGTAATCGCCTGCTATCTGCAGCGCCGTGCTTTTGCCTTTTTTTTTTAATCAAACCGACTAAAATGGCTATATGCTTTGTAGAAAAGAAAAGTTGTAAAAATATTCCGAATTTACATTTATTCCGAAAGACAGTTTGAGAAATTTACCTACTAGCTGTAACTAGGGTCAAATATGAATTAAGAAATAAAAGCGCAATTCTGTACTTTTAATAAAGGTAAAACTTCATTTGACAGAAGCACATACAGAGGGTAATACATTTCGAACGAAGCACATTGATTCAATGTGAGCAACAGAAATTTATTTGTCATCTTCCCCCCTCCCCGTACATTTGCTTGCTGATTTATTTTTAATTATTCAAAATAGACGTTAATTAAACTCTCAGAAATGAAAGATTTCAATATTTCATATGAGAGTAGAGTAAAAATTGCATTTTGATTATAAATCTAAAGTATCTTTAGTTTTTTTTAAATTGAAAAATTCTCATGTAAATCATCAATTTCTTCTGACGCATCAAATTGCTGAAAGCTTCCAGTTAAATAATAATAATAATAATAATGCACAATTTATAATATCTTTGAGCATTTTTACAATGCAAGAAACACTTTAATACAGATGAAAATTCAGAAATAATATATCTTAACATATTTCCTTATACAGGCCTTATATAATGAAAAATACAAACCAAACTTAACATTGCAAACATTTACCAAACCTTAAATACAATAAATAAATCAGAAAATTATGCTCAAATTAAAAAAAAAAAAATTCAATACATTTCCCGGCAGAATATCCGATTCAACCGAAACCAAATGGAAAATAGAAATTCACATGAAAGGATCGCCAAATATCTTCATCAAACGCATTATATCCTTACAAAACATATTATTAAATCTACATAGTAATTACCCCTTTGACTGATATTCTAACGCTGATGTTCATTAGCAGGAAAGTGTATCACCGATTATTTCCAGACATATGTTATCAAGCTGTCAAAAGGGAAATCGAATCTTCATCCTTCATCTCGAATGCAGGACATTCGACTGAAGGGCAAGAAAATCATCTCTCTCACTTTCGATGCATATATTATTATTTTGTTTCTCTATTCATAACATAGCTGTCGGGGAAGAAAATGCAAATGCACGACGGTGCGCCATTTTCTTTGCAAAAAATTTGAATTTTTAGGTCACTGGGTTCACTTTTTTATTTTCTTGCTTCTGTGTCGCGCAGACGAGGGAGGGGGCATGGTGCATACTTTATTATTATTTTTTTTTTCTAATGGAGCTGCGTGAGGCACCTTGGCCTTTTTCAGACCTAGTGGGATCCCACGAAATGATATCCAGCACCATCGAGGCACTGTTGCCAATGGTAGAGATAATTTTGAAGCCCAGTTTCCACCAGGTGGAAGCACTTGGACTCTATTCAATCGAAACTGCACTAGGGATTTTATTTTGGGGGTTATCTCGAAACAATGAGAAGTAGAAACAAAAAAGTTTAGAAATGCTACTAAATTACCTGTCAAAGAGGAATCCGGTCATCTTATGCCTTTGTTGAGTATTTAACAAAGTATTTAACGATTATTCCAGCCCGTTTTAAAAAGATATTCAGAATTTAAACGCACAAAATAAAGCACACAAAAATTTTATGGGAATAAAATAACACAGGTGGACAAACAAACATGATAATGAAGAGTTTGCCCCAAAAATAAATGATTAAAAAACGTCTATTGCTGCATGATTGAGTTAATTTAATAGGCTGTTTATAGAACAATTGAAGCATATTCATAATTATTTTAGTCCCCCCCTTAAACAATAAGACCAAAAGGAAAACATTTTATTTATTTTTTAATCGAAAGATATTTTTTAATGTCAGTGTGTTAAATAAGTATGAAGAGAAGACATGATTAAGTGTTTCAATAAAACTAATAATTATAAAATATTGTAAACAATTAGTGATCAGATCAAAATAAATGTTAATCTATTTTGTTTCCCCCGAAAAAAATCCCATAAAAACATTAATTTAAAGTTCTTTTGGGCAGAAAAAATAATAACTAAGGGCAGCAGAACTAAAAAGAAATTCATATGACCTGCGTCAACTCTATAGCAGGCTTGTAAGTCAAATCCATCTGGTTTGCGAAACTTATTTCGATATTTCATGGTACCAAACTATTTCTGATAAAACGTCTCAACCACATTTACACTTTGAAAAAAAAAAAAGCAATTTAATTGAAGAAATACTATTTGGGGTAAGGGGTGTCTTAAAATAGTTAGATTTATCAAACTTGTACCGGTTTTGACTAGCAGTGTAGTTTGACAAATCATTAGAAAATGGACATCCACCATTGTACCAATCCCTGTTTCTGAATGGCTTTTTCAATACTAGATTTGCATCAAACATGCAGAAAAGCAGTTCTACCGTGGTCATATAAATGGCAGTATCTGTAGAAATGACTTTTCGATTCAATAACAACAATAGAGAAATGTTAAAATTATACGTTTTTTCACGATTTTTCAGCGGAAATTAAACAAGCAAGCTCGTACAATTAATCTAACGTACAATAGATGACAAAAAAAAAAAAAAAGGAAAATGCCCAATACCTGCCCACGGCAGATCTGCAGTTAAGATGTTCTATTGATTCAAAGATTTTTTTTTTTTTGAGGTGATTAAAAATTTGAAGACAAAAAGCGTAAAACGATCGAAACAGTTGAAAAAAGCTGGCTAAATTCTCCTTGAAGCAGTGGTAATTATTGGTAATGACAATGTACATGCAATGATTTTCGTTGATTGAGCAATAATTTTCTGTATAGTAACGAATCATCATTTTGAATAAAATTTTTATTATTTTAGAGATTGAAACAATTGAAGTTTGTAAGTCTATATGTCAATGATCATTTGTCTCCAAAATGAAAAATTGAGTCACTCAACTTTCATTTATTTAGCATTTCTACTCTTTATTTTTAAATCCCTGAATTCGAAGAAAGCTAAGTTAATGTTGAGGTACAAATAATACCCTAACCAACATCTAAAAGAGAAAAAAAAGCCTACTAATTTCCATACTCTCTCTGTCATCAGAGTAACTATCTGTTTTCAATTCGCAAATTTCGAAGGAAATAACGTTCACTATAATCTTGATGCGATTTGAGCTTTCAGACTCATTCTTTCACAACCAATCCCTCTCGGCTGTTGTCTGTCATTATCAAAAGCGAGCCCACGGAAGCATTTTTTGCGCCCATCTTCCCATTCTTTATTCTATTAGAAGCAAAGGAACTCGGAGCAAAACGATGGGTCAATATACTTCGTCTGCGTTCTTCCGATTGCCGATGCACCGAAGACCAAATCTATCCCCCCTCGTAAGCCCCTTTTCAACCTCGGATTTGGCATTCGAAAGCTTGTAACAAGTAGTTTCGGTCCACTCGTCGTGATGGAAATCAAATGGCCTAATATGTACTTCTGAGCAGATGCATAGAAATGACTTCAGAAGATCAGTGGTGTGGTGTAAGTATAGGAACAGGTGTGCTTTTCCAAAACTAAACTACAGGTCTGGGGTTCTCAACCTTTTCCGATCCACGTACCTATGTTTTGAGTATCACTCACCCCCAAAATACTTTAGTTTTAGTAAAAGGTGACCTATTAGTTGAAGTTTGACTGTTAAATTGTTTACATATACGTAATTTAATTAAAAGCGATAAATCTTATTTCAACGGATGCTTTATTGCAAAAATTTTGTTGATCAAACATAAAGTTTAAAAAGTCTAAAGAAAAATAGTGGAAACTCAGTTTTTATTATTTCTTATTTTTCATTTTATCTGTTGTTCTCAACCTTTTCCAATCCACTTATCCCATTTTTGGGAATCACTAACCATGCGTACCCCCTAAAACACTTTAGTTTTAATGAAATGTGATATTTTAGTTGAGGTTTAACCGTTAAACTGTTTACATATATGTAGTTTAATTTAAACGATAAACTTGATTTTAATAAACGTTTTATTACAAAGTTTTTATTGATAAAACATAAAATTAAAAACGTCTGAAGATAATTAGCGGAAACGCAGAGTTTTATTATTATTGTTATTTCTTTCTTTTCCTTCTACTTATTTATTGTTTTTTCTACGAAGTTTATTTATATTTGGCTCCAGATTGGCCATATAAAACAACAGATCATATCAATATTAACATAAACTATTGCTACACTTTCTTTCTGGAATATGTTGAAACTCAAAACTATTTTCCACTCAAATAAGTTGTCGTAAACCCCAGAAGACACTTCATTGTAAAGTCAAATTTGGAACACTATATTTGAAGAATTAAAAAACGTGTTGCATATGTGCAACTAATAGTAGGCTTTGCACTTTTCGCTGCATATACATTATAATTTGCACTTCATATTTTCATTGTGAAACTTTCGTTCTAAATTTCCACAAAAATACATTGTTTCCTTTTTGTGAAAAAGTTTTTTTAGTATCATTCCTTTCATAAATACAGAAACAGGTACAAAAAATTATGCTACTTATAATGAAGTACTTTTGAAATTCATCTTTATAGATTTTAACCTATAAATGTTCATTGCCTTACGACAATCGTTCACTTACGTTTTCTAATCCTTACAAACTTATCTATTGTGGTGACGAGCTATACTTTTCACACCGTTGGAACTACAATAGATTTCTTAACGTGTTTAAATAACATTGAAATCAAAATTTATTTTTTAAAAAGATATCGAAAATTCTTCATAAGAGCCACACATTGCAAAATGAGCCACTGTTCCCCTCAAAAGCACCATTCGAAATCAAACACAATGGAGACAGCCTGCTGTTTGCTTGCCATTCCTTTCGAACGATCATTTACGCAATGCAATAAATAAATAAATAATAATGACCTCCTAATACTTCAACACACGCAAAAACAAAAGAACAATATTAATAAGCAACCTCTTAATAACTCGCATTCTCTTAACAACTCGTCTATTTACTTTAAATTCACGAAAATCATATTTGCTTCTGTGAAAAAAACTTATTGAGCCAAACGATAATTAAAAAAATAATGGCATCAAATTTAGCAGACGATTTTCGGAAATGAAGCATCGTTAAAGCGTCATGTGGTATTGTGCGAAGCATGGTCACTAGTTATTTGTGACAATAACAAATCATAGGAAATACTTTTCAACAAAAGCAAACACGTTCGTTGGGCGGTTCGGATGATGATCGCGAAGAAAAAGAATGCATTTGATTGTGTCCTAACGTATTTTCTACTTCTAATTGAAAACGTGGAAGAGGGTTACTCAAGCTTTCCGTAAACAAAGCTCAGTTAAATAGTTAGAATTATGAACACAAAATTTGAGAACTTAATTATATACCTACTAAAATGTCAAATCATTTGTTATGACTTAATGCCCTTTCTGACCCAGTGATATTGCGATTGAGTGACGGGGTAAACTGGACGTGCCACAGATAAAGGTGATTCCTTTGAGCAGGAAACAGAATACTCGGTTAATGCCGAATGAATATATCGAGTATTCTTACTCTGATATAGTATGTGTTTGCGTGTGCAAGAATTTTTTTTTTTATAAATATTTAGGAACTACGTACTGTATATTGCTGTTTTATATAGTTTAAAACAGGGGATGCCATAGAGACAGACGCCAGGGTATCAGTATATATGATATCGTAAAATACCGACATTGGAGAATGTCGACTTTCACTGGTGATTCACCTAAAATCTTTGATCTTGCGCTGATGTGAATGTTGATATTCACCGGCTAATATTGACTTTTACTTGTTTTGCGCCTTTTACAGTATTTAGGGGGCCGAGAGAAAATTTCTACTTTTAAAGGGTGCAATGCATCGGAAAAGTTTGGGAACCCTCGCTTTCTGTGAAATAAATTCAAGAAATAAGCATTTCACTCTAAAAATGAAACTTGAATTGGAAAGAGTTAATCACAATTACGACCCTATCACAAAACACAGCTAAGCTTTTCAAAAATGAGCATTTATCGATATTTTTCATAAGTTTTGGTAAAGAGTACTTTTTTGTCTTTTTTTTCTGTTTTTTGAATTGGTTACTATACCAAATTTCATGTTTCTAAGCCTTATTCATTGGAAACGTGCTGTACACACACAAACAAACCTTTTATTTTATTATAAGTGTACCCTAGTGGACTTAATTTTGGGCACTTTTCAATATTTTAAAGATTTCATTGTTTAATATTGTACAATAGATTTATTTATTTCGCTTAAATCACTTATTGAAATATCTCCAATATGTAAGTATTTATTTAATGTGAATATTATATTTTTTAATTTTTAATAATCAATATTAAATCAATTATTCAATCAATATTTGTAGGGAAAATATTACTTTTTATTCGCCATAGCTAATTGCGTAAATCTCTAAATAAATCAAAATTAATTTGAAAAATTTTTTTGTTTATAGTTAGTGTTAAAAAATAAAATAAAATAAAATGAAGGTAATACTATTATGAAATGAATACATACATATTAGAGAAGTCAGAAATAAATGATTTAGGGGAAATAAATAAATCTAATAATTTAATATACCGTATTAATTGATGAAATATTTAAAAAACTAAAAAGTGTTCAGAGTTAAGTCCACTAGGGTAACCGCACCAGTAACAGACATGCTTAAGACATCGCTCTCAAGTTAACTAAATTTTCTGAGCCTTGTAATGCATATTCAAACTTTTAAAACTATTTTTCTCACATGTAACTACATCTCATCTAACGTTTGGCTGCTTCTGGATCCTCTGAATTAGTTAATTATATTTTTATTTGCACAATTTCGGAAAAAGGTCCAACCCCCAGTAACAGACACCGAAAAATCAGATGATACCCAGTAACAGATAGGATGAGTTAAGGATGAGTAAAGGACAAAATTCCCTTTTTCTCTTCAAAATGTGCAAAAGTTCTTTATTTTTAGAACTAAAGCCTTTTTAAATTCTAATGAACATGAAACTTCAGCTGACCTCGTGGTAGCTGTTCATAACCTTCCACCACTGCATTGTAAATACCAACTGGCTCATAAAAGTCACTGTGATATCACTAGATGGTTGCACCGTATTCATGGGCCACAGCAACATCAGTTTTACCCTCCTAAAAGGCTAATTATTTAAATCCAAACTTACGAATGTCTGTTACTGGACCCTTGTCTGTTACTGGTGCCGTTACCCTAGTTAGTACAGTAAAAATAGGGGTCGGACCCAAACATCCAAAAACAAAAAAAAAAAAAAAAAAGCTAAACATAGTGCAAATTGTTTATTACCCTCGCAATAAGAACAGGTAAAAAGTCCCACCCCATTGTGCATCGGGTTTTGAAATGGGGGGCATCTAAAAATTGCTGTTTTGGGTATTTTTACAGAATATTTTGAGTAAATTTAAAGTGAGAATATTATGTTTTACTAAATTTAAAAGCATGGAATGAGAGGTGTTTGACCCCCAAGAGGGATGACATAACCCACCAATGCTACAGAGCCCCCCCTATCCACGTAAAACAAAGCAGTACCCCCAAACCCCCCTCCATACATTTCATATGGAAACATTATTTTATGCTAAGTTAAAGTTAGAAATCGAGTGTGTCCATCTTCCAAGATCGATGGTGCACCTCCTCTCAAAGCTACAGCACCCCTCCCCCTCCGCCAAATAAAATAAATCCTCACCCCCCCCCCCCCCCTTTATTTCAAGTTGAACTATTATTTCATGCAAATCAAAAATGCATTAAATCAGGACTGTCCACCCCATAAGAACAGTAGCTCACCTCCCCAAACGAAATTATATACTAAAATATTATCCTTCCCCCCACCCCTCTAATGGCGCACATTTGATTAAATAACCAGAAAAATTACGCTGAACTGTTTTTTTTTTTTTTTTTTTTTTGCTTCCAAATAATTTCTTCTAAGCTTGTAACAAAAAATCTTCGTTAACAAGATGTTTTTTGGAATCTAGATCCTCAGCAAAGTCGTTATTGTTGCAGTTATGTCTAACACAGTTTGTGCATATAATTGAGCACTTCAGTCCACTTTCACTTTTCAAACATTCACTATATCCAATGAAAACCTCAGAGCAAACACAAGATTTGAGACGCAGAAAGTCTTCTAGAGCAGAAGGCTTCACTGTTGTAATAGGACGCAGATTACAGTTCTGTGGTGCTTTCTTTGCACCCATCAAAAATGACACTAGCTTTCCCATACTTACATATAACCTATGCATTGCATTGCTGGCATATTTCCTTGAAGCTTACAGATCAATACCAAAAATATGATCAAGCAGGTATGTTCCATCTATTACGTATGAGGCAGTGAGAAGCAAAGGGATGCAAGTGGCAAAATTAAAAATTTGGAGATAACCAGTACAAATGGTTGGTGAACCTCTCCTCTATCTTGAGGCAAGAGATGGTACTATTAGGCCTGGTAGTTGCTTCTATACAGCATGATTTAAAAAAGAAAATCAATGAAAGCCTGCCTAGGATCTTATCTTTAAACGCATTTTATTCAAAACTTGAAAATGTCCACTTACATCCCTTTGCTTCTCACTGCCTCATATATGACACCAGCTGATCGATCTGTGATGGTGGATGAACCTTTTACTTCAGATAATAGCACTTTACCGATACAAGATTTCTTTCCTTCTGAAACCAGATTCATCGAATACTGATGGATGATCAGCGCATAACTCATACCAGAACTGTTTACCTCCTTTACAAAAAAATGCCACAAAATTGTTTGCCTTCAATATCCTTTGATGTTACTACACGAACGTTAAAGGTCTCATCGCAACTCACCTTATCATCAGCGAGGGAAGAAACTTCTGGGGGCTTTAGAAACGGATTGTGATTTCCAAACAGGGAGACAAAAAGGTGTTAATATTTAGCATTCTATTGCTGTATTGCTCATTGCTCTCATCAAGACTGGCTCTATCGTTGAATCACTACAGGTTCTAGATCACCTGAATTTGTCACTGCGTTAGATCGTTGGATAGCTGATGTTTTAGCTGATGTTTGATGTCATCAAATTTTTTTTATCGCATAGTGTACTCAAAAATTTGAGATAGTGTTGAAAGTATATGTCTGCATATTTAGCATAATTCACATAACCAGCTGCGTAAAAGAGAGGTAGTTCGGTGTTTGCAAATGAGAACCCCCACCGACTTAGAGGGTGCAGAATTGCAGCATTGCCCGTTTCACTATTGGCAATTTCGGTTCATCCCCCTTACGGTGATGGCAAAAGATTGTAGAATAGTTGAAGTTTGTTAATCAAGAAGAAGTAGGGAAATTTTGGTCAACTTGGACTTCTTTTATTCTGCACAGGAATTTTGTTTTCCAGCGCTCTAAACAGTTTAATAACTCCAGTCACAAATAATTTGGTGACTGAGCTCGCTTAGATCTTTTAGAATTATCATTCTGACATTACCATATCATTGTGTGACATTTTGTACTTCGGAAAAGTTTAAATCAGGGAAATTTTTTCGCGAACTTCACTGCAATTGTTGATTTTAGAATGTAAATTCAGGGTCCCCCCCCCCTCCCAAAAAGCGATATCGCACCCCTTAAGTGTGACGGAGTATCCATCCAGAATAAAAGCCCTCAAAAAAGGAAGAAACACCCCTTGAAAAAACTGCCTTAAAAATTTCAATGACGCAAAGCTGCTCCATGAACCGCTCCCCCCCCCCCCCCCGCCTGTGCACCCCTGTTAATAAAAAAAAATTTCTGTGAGAGTTTATTATTTTACTATTATAGAGTGGTTTCTGCGAGGTTTGAGAATTTTTTTTAAGTTATAGAAATTATTTTCATTTAAATAGAGGATTATTTCGTCTCCCCCCTTCCCCCCAAAACCCGACGCGCAAAGTGCTGGGACTTTTTACCCCTTCTTGCTGGAAGGGTAAGAAGTAATTTGTAACAGGTTTCACCTTTTTTTTTTGTATGTTTGGGTTTGGCCATTTTTTGACCTAATTTTACTGTACTAAGTGTACAGTCGATTCCCGCTACAACGCGATCCGACTTACGCGAAATGGCTATAACGCGAATTTTTCACGAGTAACGAATTTTAGAGCAAACGCGAATTTCTCGCCCACAACATGAATTCTTTTTAGAAGGAAGTATCAGCTTCGTTATTGGCTACTAAATATTGATTTCGTGAATGTAATTACGCCCCTTTCAGCATCACAGACATCCAAAGTTCCAACGCCAAACTAGTCTAGTGCATCAAATAACCATAATGGCACCTTAGTGTCACCTTCATTTAAAGTTTGAAAATGTGAAGAAAAAGAAAGTTTCGGATAAAAAAATTTAAAAAGGCTAAGATTCTTGATATGCTTGAACAATTACAAAACGTCGAAGGTAGTGCGACAATAAGTATGAATGAGTCTTCCATATGTACAATTAAAAGTCAAAACAAAAAGATGTCCGTAAAAGTTAAGAATTTAGTTTCAATATTGAAGCTTGGGGGGCAGAGCAGTCTAAGTAAAAATTATAAAAATGGAAGCTACGCACGCTCTTGCATTGTGGATTAATAAAAAGATCAGGTAGAGGAGATGTAGCCACAAATTGAAACGTTTTAAATAAAAGGTGAAGCGTATTTAAAAATGTATTAGATAAGAATAACGATCTGATCTTGGAGCATAAATCATCACTAGTATCCTCATTTTTTAACTCGTAAATATTGCTACTGTATCTACTGTACGGTACTATTTTGTGCATCATTTTAATTTAAAGTTTCTACTGCATGCTTTCTAGTTTTACTGCATGCAGTGCGTACCGTGTTGTTTTATTTTATATCTTTTATTCCCATTGGTCATTCATTTTGTGCATCTTAAGTATTTCATGTTGAATAACAGTTTTTTATTTTTTAAATACAGTAAAAGTTCAGTTCTTTATGAAAGAAACTGTAATGGTTAAGGAATGCTAGCAGTTTGAGGGGTGTTTATAAGTGCCTAAAAGTATTTGATATGCTTTAAAAAATGCGTATGCATATATTTTCCCACAACGCGAAATTTCAACTTACGCGAGGTGTCTTGGAACGCATCCCTCGCGTAAGTCGGAACTCGACTGTATATTGATGTATAAATTTAAAAAAAGCACGTAACTTTCCCGATAATCCTTGAGTTCCATTTTTCAAAGCCAACTAAATACAATTAAATACATTCATTCATAGTTATCTTCATTCACCTAACGCTATTAAGCTAACTTAGTGCTACGTTTAAACTGCAGTTGTAAATGCAATAAAAAGACAGTTATATTTCCTACAGAAATTAAAAGCACGATTCTTAGCCATTTGTAAGCAAAAGTTCTATGAAAAACGATTTAACTATGTTATAAGGTTAGCGAAAGTTTACTTAAAGACGTTTACGATAGGTCTTTAGCATATTTTCACTTTTGCGTGACCCATTGACGTACCTTAAACCTATGCCGTAACCCGCGCGACCTACCAGCGAGACTATAAGCTGAAAAGCAAATAAAACTTTACGATTTAAAAACAAAGAGTGAAAATAAAAAAAATGCTCCGGGGTCATAAACTTTTTCATTACACGCTCGTACATTGGCTTTTCGTCCTGTGAAATCAGATGCATTTCAGAATATGGTTTGAGGCGTAAAATACAACGAAATTTTTGTATGTTAACCCATTTTGGTATGACTATTTGGTTTCTCCTGTTGTGAAATCTGATGCATTTCAGAATATGATTAGATGCGTTAAATATCGCGAAATTGTTTTAAAGTTACCAATTTTCGTATGATTATTTGGTTTCTCTTCTTGTAAAATCTGATGTATATCAGGATATGGTTTAATGCGTTAAATATAACGAAATTTTTGTGAATTTACCAATTGTTGTATAACTATTTGGCTTCTCGTCCAGTAAAATCTGATGCATTTCAGGATATGGTTCAATGCACTAAATATTACGAAGTTCTTGTAAATCGAAAAAAATTCGATGTTGTTATTTCTTGTCAATTAAGGAGCATTAATTTTGATCATTTTTTACCAGCTACAAATTAATACATTTAGCGTGCATCAACAATTTCAAGCCAAAGTGTTTCCCTGATTAAAAACTGAAAGTGAAAAAAAAAAAAAATCTATGGGGTCAGAAATTTTTCGTCTAGTTAAATCTGGTGCAGTTTTATACAATGCAAAAATATGCGAAATAAGTGAGCTTATGGATTAAAAGTCAACTGACAAACGCTTTTGTCTTAATGTCTTTTCATCCATAAGCTCACTTATTTTGCATTCAAAAAAGAGAGTGCCTTGTTACCTCAAAGCACTTGTATGCAGTAATCTGCAATTGTGTGCAATTAAATTCTTACTTTACTTTTCAAACACAAAGGTAATTCAACTTTACATTCTTTTTATATTAATAACTTTCTTAATATAGGCTTAAACTAGTTTAAATGCAGACTTTCTTCAAATTTATTTCTGATAATTCGATAACAATTGCAAATAAATTCAGGTGATCGGGAGAAATAAAATCCTTCTTTGAATTCACGTGTCAAAAAAACTAGGAATGTGTCAAACATCGTTCGTGACGGCGCGTTCTTTTATTATACAAACATATTGCCGTGACTCTGAACTCATGCTTGCGCGGAATGCCCCAACTGTGCATGCTGTACCATCCCAGAATCATTAAGAATTATAAAAAACGCTGAAAGCGGGAAACAATTTAGAAGATAGCCTCTTAGAGATCACGAAGTCAGTGATATTTTTTGAGCAAAAAAGGGGGCTTTTTTTCTTTCTTTGAGGCTCATGATTTTTGCTACAATAAGTAGAGTACTTTCGCTAATAGATATCTACATACGAAAGGGAGGATAACAAGTAAGAACAACTTTGTAATTTATGGGGCTCGTGATGGTCGGATTCGGCGCGCATTTTTTTTCCTGCTCTGGCAGATTAGGGTGTTGAAAAAGACATATAAAAGTGTTTGTGCTTCGTTTAGACGCAATTAAGGGAGTTGACTTTGAATAAGGAATACTTCTAAAAATATTATGATATAAAGTGCTGCAATTAATAAAAATTATTGTCAATATTGGGCCACACCAAACTTGGACGCCATCTATATTTTAATGATTCAATGACATTTACATGAAAGTTGGATCTCCGTAACTTTGAGAGAAACGAAACAATGTAGGGGAAGAAAGGGACACGTTGGGCCTCTTTCTATTTTTCTTTTTTTTCTTTAATATCATTAAAAACTTAAATGAGCAGTTTGATTTTCCACCACGAGGTTCATTACACTTTTCTCAAGATCTGTGCAGATGATTTTTTCTTGCTTTCTTTCTTTTTTTGTGATAAACGCTATTTTTTAAAAGGACGTTTTATTACCTTTTTGTTGTTTTCTAAATATAATTGTTTATTTTTTTAAAAAAATCATTTTTTGGCAACGGAGGAAAAATAAAATCCGAGGCGCTTTATTTCACCAGAAAGAAAAGGCAAAAAAGCATAACAAACGATTTTTTTTCTCTTTTGATGTAATGTATGAGTATTGTCGAGCTTTTTATTGTTAGTTCTTTTGTTTTTCTTTTTGAAAGCGGTTAAAGATTTTTTTTTTTGGAAAAAATATATTAGCTGCATTGTTTGAAAAGTCCTAATGCTTTATTTGTTCGTTTTCTTGTTTTTTACGTGTATCTTTCATCAAGAGAGCAAGGAATATTTTGGTTTTAGAAGCCAACTTAAAATGTTAAAGAGATATGTTTGACATAATTTGCAGTCAGCTAATTTAGATAATATTAATTATATACTAGAAAGTCTAGTTGGTATATGGGAAAGTACGCTCGCTTAGTTCTGGACGGAACATCTTGCTTAACCCGTATAATATGTTACACTGATACCAACATTATAGAAAGGATGTAAGGCAGTGAGAAGCAAAGGGACGTAAGTGGACTTTTTAAAGTTTCTTATGAAGCGCGTTTAAAGTTCGGATCCTAGGTAGGCTTTCATTGAATTTGTTTCTAAATCATGCTGTATAGCAGCATCTATCAAAGCTACTAGTACCATCTCCTGGCCCAAACCGAAGAAAGATTTCCCTATTTTCTGCACTGGTTACCTCCAAAATTTTAATTTTTGCGCTTACATCCCTTTGCTTCTCCCTGTTTCACATGGAAACTATTCATATGTTCCCCTAAATGCTGTGTTCGCAAGTGCCCCATCAACTGCTTTAAAAGAGAAATCTTAATTTAATAAAAAAAATATCAAAGTCAAAAATTTACTGGAATGCTCATATAATGGTTTGCGAGCTTAACTGTTAGTTTAAAATATGTTCTCACGAGTAAAAGACAGTGATAAAATTGCATAACAACAACTGCTTAAACAAAGAAGTATCCGCCACAGAGACATAACTGTCTCATTGTGAACGTTTGTCCAAAAAGTAGTACTGGCACTGCCATTGCTCGAAAATTGTTCAAGATATTTTGCTTGAAGTTTTCTCCGTAAAACACCATTTGCACAAGTGCCCATGTTCACTTGTTCTCTCCTTATCGCTTAATATTATTGAGAGTCATTCATCTATACCTTACTAAGAGACAAATTATTAACAACTACAATTTTATAAAACATCTTTTAAGGTAAAAATGGAATTCATTCCCTTCATTGGACAAATATCGATATTTCTTTCCGAACCAGGGAGTAATACTAAGATTTTACTCGTAAAAAAAGGCAAGATCACGATGGGAAATTTTGGAAAATCATCGGCATTATTATTTATCATGGAAAGTGGAGTTCATTGAGCCATTTACCAGACGAGTCAACTAATGCTGCTTTGCGGTATAATTACTGATGACAGTTCTAATCCCCACGCTGCTTTCAATTAATTCTAAATTTAAAATATTTTAAAGAAACACTTAAATTCTGTTGAAATTTTACTAAAATGCGTTTAGGTTGTTTACCCAAAATGCGAATTTAAAAATACAGTTACTGTATTTATACTTTTTGATGAAGGTGCAACGTATGTAGTCATGTGCAATCTGGTAAATTGAAAACTCTTGTCATTTTGGCATATTCCTAAGAGTTTTGAATATTAAGTTTTGAGGATATTTAAAAGTAAAATCTCATTGTAGCTGTCTGATAGTCTGTTACAGAATAAATTTCGTTATAATCTTTACTTTGAAGAATTTTCATGGGTATTGAGACACATATAAAGATAAAAGCTCTCCTATAGTCAAAAACGCATTTTGGACGAAATATTTTTGTTTTTTGGTCATTTAACTTCTCAACAGACAGTTCATGTCAGCAACGAAAGCAAAAACAGTATTTTTAGCTTCTTCTATTAACGTAGCTGTTTATTTATTTATTTATTACGCTTTTGTTTCTTATTTTTGTAATAAAAGTGCGGCGGTTCAAGAACTAAAATTAAACTCTTAATTTTTACGATAGCTTCCTTTTCTGCATTGTAAACAAAGATTTTTTCCCTCAAGGTATCATGTGACTCATGTGACTCAAGACACCTGACGTATCATAGTTGGGTAAACATCAATGTTAAACCAACAGATCCACCAATAAACATAACGGCTGTTTACGATAAAATAAAAAGCAAAACAGCAAGAATTCCATTTTCATGATTATAGCCTTTCTACAAATAGAAAATTACTGCTTTCGCTTTTTCAAGCCTATACAAATGGTAAAAGTTCCGTTTACTGGCGAATGTGAGTATAAAATCTAATAGCCCATTATTGCTTCAATAGGCCTTTTCAATGATTTGACAATAAATACCCCAGACCTCAAGTGCCTCAGAACGACAAAGCAAAATATAGTGTATCTCTTAGTAAGATGTCTTTCAGGGTCATAAAAAGTGACAGCTATTCTGCCTCAAAAGTGGCTTTCCGTTGACCCTCTGTGGGATGATAGGTAAAATTCAGGTATTTAAGTCAGGGGAGCATTAAATTACATTTTATGTTTTCGTGAGTGTCAGAAATGCATTAAAAGTTCAGTTGCATCACGTTTTTTGAGTATCAGAAATCAATAGGAATGCTTATACGTCATTAATGGCAGTAATTAGGGAACATCAAAAAATACTTAAGAAGAAGCTATTTGTTTTATGCCCCGAACCAGGCATATGCACTGAGATTTCAAATATAAGCTTTGTCTAAAGGACTATGAAGTTACCGATTAGCGGTACCTTTTTATTAGTCAATGATGTGGTTATTACATCGCCCGAGACGTAAATGTCTTTAGCTAAGAATTCAATGCATAGATAAAATGGGTGCGTAATACTAAACTATATAAATAGACCCTTGGAATAGGGTATGATTAACGTCGTTAAATAGTCAGAAAATAAAAGTTGGTGAATTAATGCAAGTAAGGAATTGGTGTATCAATTAAATTTAGTACCAGTAGCTGCATTCTACAGAAAAAATCTATTCGTATTAAATTTTTATGTCACAAAAAGTAGAATGGGATCGTGCTTAATGTATTTTCAAGAACATAGTCTAGGAACAAGTTTACTGGAAGCATATATCAATAATGATATTGATAACATGAGCAGTATACTAAAACAATCCAATGGAAAAAAACAGTTAAAAAGAACACTTATGAGCAATTTACAAAAGAGAATGCTGCATTGTTTTAATCATTATGAAATTCTTGTAGTACAATAGTAATTTACAAGCATTAAAGGAGTATCAAAGGACAAAGTCAATAAATTGTGGTCACGTAATGGTTGTAGTAAAACTGATCATACATGCATGCAATGTACCGACAGCCAGATTATCCCATTCAGAGACTGCAGTTTCCTCCTTGTTATGGATTTATCAGACTGGAATAGGGAATAACTGAGCTGGAAGTAGATGTCATCTCATTGAAGCTGAGAGTGTCAACAAACTGGTTGGTAAAGTAAACTTATCTCCCCAGCGACCATTCGCAGACGTCCATTACGGTTCAACTCGTAAATTGAATTAAAATCTTGGGTATTTTTAAGCAGTAAGTTTCTGCCCCTAAACCAGGGATAAGGCAGAACTACATTTAATAGACCGATATTGCCGATTGCTCCAATGGGATATTCGGGCTCTCGATATATTGTGTGTAATTCTGCTTTAACCCTGGTTTAGGGGAAGTAACTTACTGGTTATCAAACATGTTGCAATAAATTAAATTTGAGCAATTTAAAGCACGGATACTATTTCTCGTAAACAAGATCTTGAGGTCTCTTATCAAAATAACAAATTTTTTTTCTCAAGAAAAAAAAAAAAAACATTAATTTTGGGAAATTTGCTGTGTGTACAGTTTTTTGGCTTGGAAGTCTTCAAAAGTTTATCAATATTCAATAACCAATTTAAAGCATTCAGGACAAAAAAAAAATGCCTATTTGGATTTCCGGGTTTGATATTTATCATAAAAAACGTTTTGCGGAAGTATTTTTTAAACAAAAGAAAAACTCTCGCAGCACAATTGGAAGATGCAAACGAGCATTTTTACACAACCTCAAATATTCACGGAATTTCTTTTCACTGATACAGGTAATAAATTTCATCTGTCCATTAATCTTCCTCCATATCCTCAAAGACAAGCAAATTATGCATCGAGGAAGTAAGTACACAACTGAACCAGCTTTGTCTTCGTAATGATTCACACCAAGCAGTCAGGATCCACGGCTTCGCCAAGTGTGGTCATAATTAATGTATCATCTGTCACCTTCCGTGACAAAGAGTTTCATTTGGGCTTCGTCAGAGAGGAATTTTTTTCTGCAGAATAAAAGGGGTCACATCTAGTTTTTATTTTGTGCGGAATCTGGAAGGGATAATAATGATTCATCCTGGTTGAAATGTATGTTTTCAGTTTCAGTAAAATAACACTTGTGTCAAATATAAATTGAAATCAGAAGTATAAAAATATTGTCGGCGACTTTAGCAGCAGATAGAATATTACATACAAGATGTAAGTTATCGTTGGGAAAACTTTCACCACGATTCTTCTTTCTCAAATTCAGCCACAAGATGGATACAAGTACGTAGGGCGCGGTGTATCAACCTCCCGAATTTAGATGGTTATTGTGTGAATTGTGGTGGGGATACGGTGAAGGAAGTATCGATAGCAAGCGTGAATTCCTGATGTGTTGTGGACGAACTTTTTATTGGGAAGATTTCTGAATTCTTCAGGGAGATTTCCCTTTCATTTCAGGAAAGTTACCGTTTTTTAGCAGGGAAATTTCCTGTTTTTTGCCAGATATGATTTTGGTAGAAATTAGGCCGATTAGCCACCCATTATCTTCCAGAAACGTCTCTGAATCGTTTTTACTGTGTAGAAAGAACAATTTTTTGGCTACTTCGTTGGTTTGGATACCAGTTACTGACTGCTTTCAAATAAATCTTTAGCAGAATATTCAAAAAGTATCTATTGTAAAGGTGTCGCAAATTGGTATAATAACTTAAAAGAATTACTGTGTTCCCCAACGCACTCCTCCTTAGAATTCAATGTACACCTCATACTGAGTGGTAAAACAGTTACATTTCATTACCTTTGTCACACATCGTTAGTTTCAAGTTTAAATTCATAAAAAATACAAACCGTCGTTTCACGCTCCATATAAGAGCACTCGAGCCGGAAAGTAATCAATCTACATTAAGTCTGAGGATTGATTGACGAAGAAGACACCACATTCCTCAAGTGAAAAGTTAGCATGTTTTCTCTTTTAACGTGTCATATGTTTTGCACTTCAATTGTTGGATGGCTGAAAACGGTTTCAAGTAAAAATCAAATTGATAAAATTTTGAAGCGTGTTGCCGTTTAACCTGCAAGACCTCAGTTTTTGCAACCGTTGGTCTAGGTGCATACATCCAATTGCAAAAATATTTAAAATAAGGTGCAGAGCTAAGATATTGAAAGTAAGAAAACTAGTAAATAAAATTACGAAAATAGGGGACCTAGTGTCCATATAAACTTTTTATATGGACTATAGGTCACCAAACTTATGCTTATGGGGAAAATATCCATTGAAAACTAAGTCCAACGCAAAAAGCTTGAAAATATTTGCAACCAAAACTCAAGGAGATACTCGAGTTCCAAGGTTGTCGAAGTAAAAAAAAATCTTATTACTAGTTTTCATTTTAATTGAAAATAAATGCAAAGGTTATGCCAGGCAGTAAAAAGACACTACAAAATCTTTCACAATTTGAAAAACCACTCTATGCACACATATAGTTTTAAAACCTTGTTATCCGCTATATTTAACCCAAAAGGTATTATTGACAGCAAGTGTAAAAAGAGTCACAAAACGCTGCGTTTCATATATCAGGGAATATTTGACATACTAATATCAAACTTCTTGTGTTGAAATTACTTTTCAATGGAGATTATGCATCTAACTTTCAATACCTTAACTCTGCGCCTTACTTTGACCATTTTTGAACTGGAAGTATGCATTTAGGAACAACGGTTGCGAAAATAGAGGTCTTGCAGTCTAAACAGAAACACGCTGCATAGACGGGTTCAGAAGGATTGCTTTCAGTATAGATTTGTGTTCCTCTTTCTTCATACCTTCTTCTATGAAGTGTACCAATTGGGCAAAGAAGTGTTAAAATATATTGCCTACTAGAGATGCACGAAAATTAACCACTAACCGAAACTGCTATTCAGGTGAGAATAATAGTGGCGTAAGCCAGTTTCTCCATGCCGCTGATTGGACTGGTAGTCATCATTTTCCTTTAGGGGGAGCATCACTCATTCATAACAGTCCCTACCTGGGGCGGACTAGCTCGCTGGCACATCCCTGGAACCTATGCGGCTTCGCTTTTTCTTGCGCCCTTAAAAACTAAGCACCTTCGTTTTTTTTTTTTTTTTTTTTTTTTTTTGTACCTTTAAGCCTATGCGCTTTCTGTTTCTTTTTTTGCGCCCTCGAATCTTTTTTTTTTTTGTTTTTTGTTTCATTGCATTTTATTTGCATTATCAAACGTTTGCGCCGTAGTTTTCTCTTCTTCTTCTTTTTTTTTTGCTCCCTCAAACCTGCCCCCCCCTTTTTTTTTGTTTAATTATTATTATTATTTTTTTTTTTTTTTTTTTGCGGCCTTTGGTAGTGTTTGTGCATCTTGGGGGCCTCTTGGGGGACTCAGTCCGGCCCTGGTCCTTACAACTATTTGTTTTATTTTCCAGTAAGCCCATCCACACTGTTGTTTAAATCATTTAAAGTTGCTTGAAACAAGTTACAAGTAACTTTTTTTTAAAGTCGATGCATTAATTTCAGGAAGTCCATGAGTTGGATTTCAATCGGATCAAAGTTTTGAAGCCTCGCCTGCTTCGCATTTAAAAGTTCTTCTTTCCAGCCACATTTTCCGCATGCTGCCACGGATTAAATCATATTTAATGAAATCAATGACTGCCAATTCCTTGTAATGCATTCCCACAGCCCAAAAGAACATGATGAATGAAACAATATTCTTTAAGACACACCATGGAACAAACTGAAGAACCTTGGGAAAATTCTAATTGCGGGGAAACAGTGCGTGAAATGTAAGATGGATTACTATCCTAAATTTCTCCCCGTTACACCCAAGCTTTCCCTTTTTCACAACAATGAAAATTAACCCCGAATAACAGATATCACTAAAAATATCCTTCGCAGGGGAATAACCGAAACATACTTCGTGCACCCAAACAATAATGACCCTTAATTGCAATTTCTTCCTAGGAAGTAACTCCAGTTTTCACTTCTCACGCATTAAGATTTTTTGTTACCACTTTCTCGCTTTTTTTATTTCGTTCGTCCCCATTAAGAAAAGATTTTACCGTCACAGTGTGAGCTTGTAACCTTTCGTTCGTTTCGTTGAAACAAAAGTGAAGTTTGGTGATAGAACTGTGGCTGAATTACACAAAATGATCTTCTTGTAGATTACAAGTGTGATATAACGCAATTATTTTCAAAAACAGAGAAGATAGTCAAGATGGTCTTTCGAGCAAACAGTGAAATTTTACTCAGGGGGAACGTCGTACATAATGGCCTCTGCAATTGTTTTGTTAATATGATTAGCTACAGGATCACCATGCCCTCTTACTTCGTTGTACATAATCATTTATGGGCGTCAGGGGTCGATACGTTCATGGGATTCATGAACCTCCCCTCCCCCTAAACCGTCGAAAATATTATTTCTATCAAAAACTTGGTTTGAAAAAAAAAAAAAAAAACAATAATAATGAAAATAAATCTAAACTATATTGAGACGATATTTTCTGGTTTGTAAGACAAAATGAAATAGTTTCGAAAACTTGCCTTATAAAAAATTAGAATTTTGTTTTGAGGGTTACAGCACATAAAAATAGAGCAACAGTAAATTTGTACCTTCAAAAAAAAAAAAGATTTTTTTTTTCCATTGGGCGAAGTGAAAAATAAAACATTTTTCTTGGGAAACACTTTTTATTTGATTGTTAAAATATTTTTTAAATAAATGAGTTGTAAATAAAATAATGAATAATAATAATACCATATAAATAGAAAATGGAGCAATAAACGAAAAAATTAATTAATATCTGAGAAAATTTAATGAGGGAATAAAATAGTGAATTAATGAACACATAAGTGAATTATTAAATGAAATAATGTAAACAAATGAATTAATAAATGAATCCGTGAGTAAATTAATGAATAATTGTATACGTAAATGAAATGAACTATTTCACTTTATCCCACATGCACTTGACTAATTGTATAAAACATTCAACATTATAAAGGGCTTAATATAAAACAAATATAAGCTGAATCGCATAATATTAGGTCTCAATCAATTTTTAAATATTGGTAATAAGAACTTAATCGTTTTATAGCGACAATAGCAATTTTTGACTTGCAACAAAATATTACTACATGAGTATCAGATTTTGAAAATTGCTTATATTATCATATGTTTTGACCTTCCGTAGTAACTTTTTCCTGTCTGGAACAGACTACATGTCTACTAGGCGTTCGTGTGTGTGTTTGTGTGTGTGGAGGTATGAGTGTGTGTAGGCGTTCGCGCGCGTGTGTGTGTGTGTATGTAGGCATATGTGTTTGTGTCTGTGTGGAGGCATGAGTGTGTGTGTGTAGGAGTGTGTGTTTGTGCGCAGGCATGAGTGTGTGTATGTGTGTGTAGGCGTGTGTGCGTAGGATATGGACGCAACCTGGAGACGGTTTTCGCAAGAGGAGCAGCATCGTGAGGCCGGTCGACGCGGCGGTGGTGTTGGCAGAGGGAGGTGGTAGGAAAATAAAATGATAGGAATTCAAAACAGTCAAATTAAAACAATAAGCAATCGTGATTGCTCAAAAAAAAAAAAAAAAAAAAACGTGTTCATCTCTTACTCAAGAAAGATATAAAGCTATTTAATCATATACACACAGAGACAGACACATATTATGCATTTAAAGGAAAAAATAAGAATAAAAACTGGAAAATACATAAAAACGGTCAAAATAACTGAAAATAAGAATAACACACTGTAGTAGATCGGACATCAGCTCATTCCACATCTGGAAGTGTGAAAAACTGTTATTACTTGTTTCCTGTTTTATAAATGGTGTTTATTTAATAACTTTTAGTAAAAAATATATATTTGAAGAAACGTAAGTGTTGGTTTTTATTTAATGAATTGCTTAATTAATTTTTTGTGGTTTTTTTTTTTTTTCAATGCCTCAACCTATTTTACTCAGGAAAACACTTAATGCTAGTTAAAGTACATAAAATATTTTGTACAATTTCTTAGAGGATTTGTCGAAGAAAGAGAGCAGACGCGTCCAGGGTCATCGACTTGATTGCACCAAGCCAACATTACCATAGAAATAGCTGTTTTCCGTTTCGTGGTCCTTTTCTACTAAAACCACTAAGTTTTCTCATCATTACCTCTCCTTTCGCAGGTTTATTGTTTTTATTTCCTCCATTGCGTTGAAGTATACTATGTTAAGTCACCGCGTGCATGTTTTTTTTTTCTCATCTTGCGCTCAATTTTTCTTTCAATTTGTACAGCTCATGTTCAGCCTAGCAAAGGTGACCATTTAACCTGCTCCTCAAAACGGAATGCTTACAAATTATAGGCAACTGCATGTGTGTATTTTTAAAAAATTTGCTTCCCTCCCCCTCTTTTTTTTTCTTGATTTTATCTACAGTATATGTGAGACAAAAATAGAAATGAGCACTTAAAAGAGATGAGTTGATGAGTTTTTATGCGCAAATTTGCTTCAGCACATTTGGCACTGATTTTAGATGAGAATGAAATTCTTAGCGGAATTTCATCCAAGTTAATTTTAAAATAAACATTGCTTCAAGAACTGCGATGTGCAAAAAAAAGGGGGGGCTTTTTCTCTAACCCACAAATTAGTAGACATAAGCGAAAATGCCCTTTTATGAGTGCATATGGCATGGGTAAAAATAAAATATATTAAAACATTATGCATGATATGATTTATCGATATGAATATGCTTATATAGCTTTATCTCTAGTGTCTTTTGGTTGAAGCATTCAATGTTTCGTGCTGTCATTTCGTAAAACGGAGCATTTCAGTGTGTGCGGGAACAACGGGACGAGATACCTGAAAAATGGGACTCTCCCATTCAAAACGGGATGTATAGGGAACCTTAACCTTGTAAACGGGACCTTAAGCATAGGTCGTTGGTACGGTTGCATAATATCGTGTTTTGTACCTCTCATGTTCAATATGGTAAGATGTATAATTTACCCTATAATCTTAAAGCATTGATTTGAAAATTTGGTGTTTCTTGCTCGACAGACATGTGCATAAAATTAAAAAGCATTTTGAAAATTGAGCGTTTCTTGAACAATAGAAACTTTAAAAATTGGACGTTGTTTTTTTTTTTCTCTTCTTTTTTTTTCATTATTGTATAACAAAAAGATTTTTAAAAAAAATAAAATTTCAGAAACCTGGACAATGACATAAAATAATACAAATGCTCTTGGTATCTTTGGGGAACGAGGGCTGTCGTTAACTAACGCATGTTCAATAATCGGGTTTGAAAAAATAAATTTAAAAAAAATAATGAAAACTTTCCCGGAAACGTGTAAAAAAGAGCAACACTGTAAAAACGATTCAGAAACGTTCCTGGAAAATATTAGGCAGCTGATGTGCCCAACTTTAACCAGTAACGTATCTTCCAAAAACCAGGAACGTTTTCCGATAAAAGCCAGTAACCTTCCTGAAATATTGGGAAATCTCCCCTGTTAAAGCCAGTCGTGAACCTTTTAGAAAAATTAAATAGGTTCGATGTATTTCATTTGAACCTTCCTGATTTACCAAGAAAGCTCCATAAGCATTAGAGCAACCATGGACAAAGCTACGCGAAAATTGCAAGCAAGAACCTAGCACACTCCTTGCCTGCAATTCCTGCCTCGCAACGCTACAGCTATCCAGTGACTTATTTGCTCCCATTACATTGGGAGCTCAATCCAGACGGGCCGTAATCAAACTATAGCAGTTACACTTAATAAACACGCTCAGCCAATCTTTAAACTGGTTGCAAAAAATGTTTTTCACACCAGTAAAAAGTCTCTATTCGTGCATCTTTTAGCAATTCAGGAAACTTTTTTGCGAAGATACTTGATTTTGTGGGGAAATAGGTGAAAACCTCTGAAATGCCGAAACGTTTTACGGAAATAACCAGTAACGCTTCGGATTTTTTTACAGTGAATTTCATGACTCAAAATTTTAATTTAGCTCTTTTTTTAATTCTAAAAATTCAATCATTAGCATAAACAGTCCGTTTCACTGATTATCTGGCGAAAACCACCCCATGTGAACTCCTGAGCACCGAAGATCCTCCACACCAAATTTAGCAACGATTCAAGATAAACGGGATTTCTTGAGGGAAAGCCTTTCTTTTGTTTTTGTGACATAGGGCTCTTTACCTCCCAGGGAGAGAAATATTTTTTATGAGGTATTAAAAAGTAAGTTTTTCGCTGCTAAGTTTTTTGCATTTTAAGTGTATATTTTAGCTTTCGTGAGATATAATTGCGTGCAATATTCATGAATATTTCTGGTGGGGGAATATGGGACAAAGTGAAATAGCGGGGCAAAGTGAAATGGTGGAATATTCACTCGGGTTTTAGCGCCACCTATCCAGTAATATTTTGACTATGTAGTAACACATATAATCAATTTCAGTCAAGGAAAAAATATCTTTGAAAGTAAAAGAATATGATAAGACAAGCAATTTTCAAAAATTGATACGCGTATTGTTCATAATTAGTTGTAAAGAAAAAATTATTTTTTCAGTTTTAAACGATAAAGTTCTTGTTATTAACATTCAAAATATTAATTAAGACCTGCTAATATTTAGTGCAGTATTTATTTGTTTAATATTAAGCTTATTGGTATTTTAAATGCTTTGTACAGTTAGTCACATGCATGCGGGGCAAATCATTTCATTTACTTATTCATTTTTTTATCAAATTACTTACGTATTCACTTATAAACTTCAATTTACCTTCATTTCATAATTCCCTTATTTTTTCATTCATTTACTTATTTTCTTACTCATTCACTATTTTATGAACTGATTTATTTTTTTTCTCATTTACTTAACGTATTTATTTGCCTTTTTTTGTTTTGTTTATTGTTTCATTTTCTTTTCCTTTATTCATTCATTATTTTATTTACTCAGTTATTTGATCAAAAATATCTTTAATAATAGAATAGAAATTATATCATTAGAAAAATATTTTATTTTTCACTTTGCCCCATGAAAAAAAGTGAAAAATTGAAACCATTTTTTTTTTTTTTTTGTGGTACAAATTTACTGCCAAAAATAAGAAATAATGTTTCAATGTAAGTTATATTATAAAACATATTGTTCTTTTTACTTCCTTTTACAAACGAGCTGATGTGTGCATCACATGACTTCCTTTTACTCCAATTTAATGTCATTTCCCCATTATTCGCTATTTTAATGTGATTCAATATTTATTCTCTAAATATCACCAACAATGGCCAAATTGAAACCAAAAAAAAAAAAAGCTCCGCCAAATTTGTCGCCAAGTTGGCGACAAAACTTGGCGACCAAAAGACTGGCGATATATCGCCAAGTGTCCGACAAATTATAACGCCACTTGAGTTTACATCGAAATTAACAATGATTTCCCCCCAAAAAGGTGCAAAAGACCCCCTTAGGAACATCCGAAAGCAACCAAAAGGGGAGGTGCACAACTAGACCCCACTACGAGTCTATGTACCAAATTTCAACTTTCTAGGACATACCATTTTTGAGTTATGCGAGATACATACGCACATACGCACATACGCACATACGCACATACGCACATACACACATACGCACATACATACAGACGTCACGAGAAAAGTCGTTGTAATTACCTCGGTGATGGTCAAAATGGATATTTCGCGTGTCTATACATTCTTAGGCACTTTTCCGCATGTGGTCGAATCGAAAAAAAAACTCAACATTCATTTGGGGGTGAGCAAAATGGAAATTAAGGGCGATTTTTGAGTGAAAATTTTTTCGCGAATACAATACTTCCTTTTTACTTCCTTTTACAAAAAAGGAAGTATTGTATTCGCGAAAAAATTTTCACTCAAAAATCGCCCTTAATTTCCATTTTGCTCACCCCCAAATGAATGTTGAGTTTTTTTTTCGATTCGACCACATGCGGAAAAGTGCCTAAGAATGTATAGACACGCGAAATATCCATTTTGACCATCACCGAGGTAATTACAACGACTTTTCTCGTGACGTCTGTATGTATGTGCGTATGTGTGTATGTGCGTATGTGCGTATGTGCGTATGTGCGTATGTATCTCGCATAACTCAAAAATGGTATGTCCTAGAAAGTTGAAATTTGCTACATAGACTCGTAGTGGGGTCTAGTTGTGCACCTCCTATTTTGGTTGCATTCGGGTGTTTCTAAAGGGGTCTTTTGCACCTTTTTGGGGGGAAATCATTGTTAATTTCGATGCAAACTCAAGTGGTGTTATAATTTGGCGGTCACTTGGCGATATATCGCCAGTCTTTTGGTTGCCAAGTTTTGTCGCCAACTTGGCGAAAAATTTGGCGATTTTTTTTTTTTTTTTTTTAATCTGCTTTCAATGTGGCCATTGCTAGTGATATTTAAAGAGTTAGAGAGAGAATCCCATTAAAATTGCAATAATAGGGAAATAGCATTAAATTGGTGTAAAAGGAAGTCATGTGATGCACGCATCAGCTCGTTTATGTACCGTAATTTTCAGAACAAATTTTCAATTTGTTCATTCTGAAAAAAGTAAGTTATCATCTTGACTATTTCACTTTGCCCCACACTCCACACTGGCTCTAATGACAATAGAAAAAAAATTGCTAACCAATTGCATTCTTTCAAGAAGTTTGAACTTTAATGTACAAAAATGAAGCATGATTAAATACCGATTGAAAACAATCTCTAATACTTTAAACTACTCCATTCGATTCTTTGTTGAAATCAAACGCCAACTTGGACAATAGAATCAACAAAAATCACGATGAATATACAATATGTACAACTTGATACTCATGAAGGTCACAGGAAAATTAAGCCAATAAAATCTTATCAATGGTTTATGGAAAGAAGGTTATAGGGCCACCAAAACAATATGTTATAATGCTGTTAAAAGTTTTCAATCTGTCTCTTCTTGCAAAGCAAACTTGAACATTGAAATTTAAAATGTAAACTTTCTCTCACCAGTTCAAATTTTTAAAATGAAAACAGGAAAAAAAAAATTCTGGTTTCATGGGCTACTAAAATGTTTCTTCTGCTGGCCCGATGGATGCTTGTGGCTAATATCGAGCCCTGATTTGTACTTAAGACAGAAAAATAATTGTTAATTTATAATGTAAAGGTGATTGATTGTCTTAT
Source organism: Uloborus diversus (assembly GCF_026930045.1). Classification (NCBI taxonomy): domain Eukaryota; kingdom Metazoa; phylum Arthropoda; class Arachnida; order Araneae; family Uloboridae; genus Uloborus; species Uloborus diversus. The sequence goes on along the minus strand of NC_072739.1, from coordinate 109,042,515 downwards.
TGAACTGTATTTTTACAGCTAGTTTTTCTGTCCTTCTTGATTACTTTTCTCAGATATTAATTCCCTGGTAATGAAGAGAAAAAGTATTCCTTAGTGAGGAAAAAAAAAGTCCTAATATTTCTCTATATTAGTCCACGTGTTCTACCAACAAATTTAAACATCTTAGTAGAATCAGGAAAAAAATGTAAACAATTTCACAATTTTTAATAAATTTACTAATTTAAAAAGTATTATTTGTTTAAAAATCAAAGAGCTGGACTCATAAGCTGCAACATGTTAGAGCGGAAAATTTAAAATGACTTGCTATTTCTTTTTGATATTTTTTTCAATTTCTAAATTAATAAAATGAATAATAAGAATTATAATAGAATTTTTTTCTGCAACGTATTATGTTATTATTCTTCCTTTTTAACATATTGTAACTCAGCTTAATTTGTAATCGGGATTTTGCCATTTTTGCCATGGCTCTTTCCACTGTCCCGGCAAAAATACCTTTTTTCCTGGCAAAATTACCAACCCTGGTTTTCCATTTCGAAAATCGTAGGCTCTATCTCAGCAAGTCAAAAAATTAAGTTATTAAATTAAGGAAACCTATTAAGGAAGCCAAGAGTGCCAAACAAACTGGTAGCTAATATAGAATTAGCGCAGACCAGACGAGTGACCGAAACAATGGTTCGGTTCAACTCGAATATTGAAGGCAAGTTATAGTATATTCAGTAAATTACCGGCCTTCCATTTCCAGCTCAGTCACTTTCCTATGCCGGGCTGATGAGTGCTAATAAGCACGAAACTGCAGTCCTCGGCTGGAAATGACTGAGCTGGCGGTGTATTTCATGTATTACTAATAGATACCTTGGAAAAATGCAAATGAACTGCAACGATTAAAGAAAAATGATGAATAGAGTAGAAAGTAAAAAGTTTCGAATGATTATATTGTACTGCATTGAGAAAAAGGAAAATTGAGTTTGATTGTGAGATAAACATTTCAAGATGAGTGTAATTTTTTAAAAAATGCAATTTTATCACAAGTGCATCAATATGATGTTCCAAACTGCTCACCGTTCAAAAGAACGGTCGTTCATTTTTTAAGTGAACGAACGGATCCGTTCGTTTTAAAGATTCGTTCTTTTTGACCCGTTTGTTCATGAACGACACATCCCTAATCCAGACACACAGACTTTCAGCTTTATTATTAGTAAAGAATACACTGGAGAAATATTTTACGCATTTACTTTAATAAATGACAAATTATGTCGCGATTTTCATATAAACATGGATTAACTTATGATCCAGCTTTTCACTAAATAGCAAAAAACAAGCAATATCTTTTTTCAAAAAAACATTTATTCTATTTCACCCTGTCAAGCTATTTTTCTATATTTTATAATTGGGAGGTATTTTGCAATATTCTTGAACTGCAATTAGTTTCAAAACAGGCTATTTTTTAAAAAGTTAGCTTTGAATTTTAGGATTTCATTATTAAGAATTATATTGCGGATGTAATAGTATTTATTTATTTATTTTAAGAGTTGTTTTGATCACTTCTTCGCTTTTGTATTGTTGAAATGTTTTATAACTTTTATTACTGAAACTAATTTATTTAATTCTAGAGATGCAGTCAATTACAAAAGGTGAAAAAGTCCAAGACTAAGTTTTTAATACTTTTCTTTTTTCTATATTGGTAAAAAAATCTGATTTCATAATTTCGATTTTTTTGGCTAATTTTTTATCAACTTACTAAAATTGCAAAAAAAAAAAAAAAAGAGTACGTTTTTATGAATATTCCTTTTTTTCTACATATATTGGCAAAATGTTTTTCAAGGTGAAGTTATGGTTGAAGTTGTTTTGTTTAATTCTCGGGATACAGTTGAATTGCTGAAGGTGAAAGGGTTTTTCCTCTTTAAGAGTGCGTGAGCATTTCTTCAATTTTATAATTTGGCAATGTGTTTTGCGGATTTCATTATTGAGTATAATTTTATAAAATGTAAAGGCTGCAATTCATTGCAAAACTAGTTTTTTTTTTTTTTTTTCATAATTGCATTTGAAGGAGGTAAACTATGTTACAGATTTCATTTCTGCGGATCCTTTTTTTCGGTCTAATTGAACGGAAGTAATTTATTAATTGATCTGTAGATTTACTTTAATATAATTAGCTTAAGTTTTGAATCATGAAGGTTTTGAATATTTTACACTAAACCTCAAAGTAGTTTTAAATTTCTCAGAAAGCAAGAAGGTTAAGTCCATTTTTAAAATATTTTCTTACTTTCGTAAATGTGATTGGAATTGTGGCGAAGGAGAAACCAGGTAAAAGAAAACGTTTATACAAAACTTGAACAAAAAAAATCTTTCAACTAATGAAGGAATTTAATTGAACATAATTCGTCACGGAACAAAATATCGAGATTGAAACTTAGTCTCGTAAATATCTCTTCCAGCTGAATTCAGACGGCTGTTTTTAAATCCGAGTCGGCGTCAAAAGCCGGAGGCCAAGATTTGTATGTCTTTAGTGTTCTTCTTCAGAACAACTCTTCGCTGCTGCCACAATATAAATAATGGAATTATCAGTCATTAAAAGATTCTCTCTTGTCTTCTTTTTTTTTTTTTTTCAGAATCTGGCATTCCTGGTGATATTAAACGGTAAATATTCATTTAAAAACTTTATATTTGCATTTTCATTTTTTTTTTATTTTTTTAACTCATTGGCTTTAGAGCATTTACATATAAGAGCACCTAAGTAAGGGTGGATCCTGTTCGGAAGGGGACCGTAAGTGGTTTTGTTTGAAGGGAGGGGTATAAATAGAGCTTTTGGGTCGATTTTTTCAAAATATGTCTTTTAAATGCATTAGGCCTTCCTTTCACAACTTTTTTTGACCCGCGGACCAGCAAGAGCTTAAAAAAAAAAAAAAAGAAAGAAAGAAAGAAAAAGAAAGAAAGAAAGAAAGAAAAATAAAAACACGTGGACTAGTAATGCTTTTTTCCCCTTCTTTTCTGTTCCTTTCTTTTCATTCTTTCCTTTTTTTTTTCGTTAAAAAAAATCATTTGCTGACCGTTTAAACTTAAGGAATTTCATGAACTGGTGAAGTTTTCCTCCTCTTTTGCCCCCTCCTCTTTTTTGCGTTAAAAAAACTTCTTCTCGGAGACCGCTAAGCATTTGTGAAAAAGTTTTGTAAGCGGCTAAACGGTTCCCCCTCGCCCTCCCCTTTTTTTACAAAATAATAATTAATAAGTGAATTAATAAGTATATTTAAGTTAACTAAACTTGATGTTAAAGAACTATTTCAAAAAATATTTAAACGTTTAGAATGAGTTAGCATTGCTGAAACATCGAAGAATATACAAAAAATAATCACAAAATTCATGTAAAAAATGTGGTATAAGATTGTGATGGTGTTTTTTTCTTTCTTTCTTTTTTTGGGGGTGGGAGTTTTTTACGTGGACAAGCAAAATTCCCTGTGGACCGATACCGATCCGCCGGACTACCGGTTGAGAAACGCTGCATTCGACTATCTTTGGTGGATAAAAGGGGAATAATTATCAGCATGACCCCCCCCTCCCCCCTCTCTGGATCGCCTGTACCTAATCCACATTAGCTTCAGAGCGAGCGCAGATCCAAGGGTGCGTCAAAAGGGTCATGACTCCCCTTGAAGCTACCGAAATCAACATACAACTGCGTTTTAGGGGATTCAATTTCGAGAAATTACTAGGCGAGAGCCCAAGACCCCATATTACACCCCCCTCCCCCCGTTTCGGTAATGACACTCTCCAAAGCCGGTAGTTATACCTGCCCTTGATTTCGAGCCCTCACACAAGAGCTACCAAAACTGCATTGACTTCTAAGCGCTACCTAAAAGCAAATTACAAATCACACTCAGAAATCAGTAGAAACTTCCGTTTCCTAAAGTTAATAGAGACGTTGGAAAGTTCGGCACATTGCCATCAGGATTTGGGCTAGGTCATTCCTTCCATGCATTTGTGCTGTAATTTAAACTAGATTAAGCCCTTGGTCTCTGACGGTCAAAGGTATGTGATTACTGAGACAAATTATTGTTATTTTTATTTTTCTGCTCTATTCATCGATTCCCCAGACAAACAACAGATTCCAAAAGGCTCTTCAGTTCAAATCAGTTGCGATTTCTCTAAGTATATAGATAAGATTTAAATTATCCAATAAAAAAAAGTGATGTTCGCGCATGAATAATTTTCCAAGACGCGTGATTGAAGGGTTGTCGCCAGTTGTGAACAGAATGCACAGATATTATCAGGAATTCATTGTTTTCATTTAGAACGAAATGCATATTTTCTACTTGGACTCAGAATGATATTGCAGAGTTCTGATTTTTTTCTTAAAGCATTAATAATGATTCAACCTGAAAATCATGGAATTGTACTAGAGCAATAGAAAAGCAAGACAATTATTATACAAGCTCTTCAAAAAATCAATAATTTAGAGACAATTTCTTCTTTAAATAAAGTTTTTTTTCTTCTTTTCTGTGACTGGTAAGTGCCAAATATACAAATCTGTCGAAACCGGCTTCAGTTTGGGTGAGCAGTAACTGTAAGTATGCTTCTGATTATTAAAACGGTTTAAGGACATATTTTAACGCAGCCGCAATTGTACATCCTTACCAAATATAGTGCTAAATAGATAAGATTTAAAAATATTGCTTGTGTACAACATTTCTTCATTCTTTATCTAGGATTAGGAGAGGAAGATGTTAGTTATATTGTCTTTATCTTGGTTGACCACGACAATGATGTCCAAAACAAACTATATAGGTTTCAACACTTATGTGGAACCCTTACAAGAACCCTAAAGGGAAAAACGAGAAAGGAAACACAACTGAAGTTCTATAAGGTTATGGCGGTGCCAACCTTACTATACGGCTCTGAAACATGGACTTTGAACAATCTAGAAACTAGTAGAATTCAAGCAGCAGAGATGAAGTATTTACGATCACTGAAGAACTGCACTATACTAGACAAAATAAGGAATGAATCTATTGGAAGGGAATTACAGATATTCAGCCTGAATGAAAAAATTAGGGAATATCGTAACGATCGGAAAAACCATGTCGACGTATGGCACGAGGGAGACTTCCAAGAGCTGCCTTTTATTACAGACCAAGGGGCAAACGAGACCATGGTAGGCCCAGGAAGCGGTGGGGGTGGGGCGACCAAGAAGCCGGAACAGGCTATATGTCTAATCCTTGAAGAAGAAGATGAAAGAAGATCTTGGTTTTTCCCCCGATTCTTTTCTTCCAAATATCGGGGGAATGTTTTTGATTTTGAGTTTTCAGAAGTTAAAAATTGCGAGTAATAGTATGTTCAGATGATTGAACTGCTCGGTTTGTTAGAGCTCACAAGATCGATACTCTACTGTAATCTTTCCTTGTAAATTCTTGGTTTTGGATTAAGGATAAACTGTACAAGATTGTTGAGAAAAAGCGTTGATCAGCGTTCTTAAAATTGAGAGGTATAGTACGTTCGGACAATTAGACAGCTCGGTTAACTGGAGCTTGCATGAACGGCACTATTCTGTAACTTTTTTCTTGTAGAAACTTACTTTAGGTCAAGGACAAACTGTCCAATATTGCGAAAAACGTCTGACTACGGTCTTAGTCAACACAGTGTATTATTGCAAGAAAATTATGTAAAATTAAAATAACTCCCATAATTAGTTGCAATGGCTTCACAAATTGTGTTCGACGGGTTTTCACGGTTTTTTTCCCCCCTTTTATTTTGAGATGAACGCATCAATACAACACGTCAAAACACTGGTACAAATATTTGATCACTATGGAATATAGCTAGTATAACACCGTTGAGCAACATCATTACTCGTTTTTGTGTGACGTGATATCGTGTGCCGGGTATTATTTTTATGTCATTTATTGAGCAATCACGATTGCTAATTGTTTTCACTTGACCGTCCATGATGTTTGGTTCCTTTTTCAACCTCACCGTCCTCTGCTGGGGCGACTCCTCCGGTCCTGTGCACTGTCCCCCTTCTCCTAGTCGATAGCACCCATATCCCGCACACACGCATGCTCATACACACTCGAACAAACACGCACACACGTGCCTTTACACACACGCCAATGTGCATATACACAGGTCTACGCGCACACACAAAGGTCTACGCACACACACATGCCTATACATACACAACTATATACACGTAACAGCCCAAGAGAAGGGACAGGCTTGGGGGACCAGGAGTAGTTTCTAGAAACAATAACAGCAATGAGAAGGTCCTGTCGCAACTCGTGATTGCGGAAAACATAATTTGAATTCAAATTATTATTATTTGTTATGTTTTTACTTTAATTTTTGGTAAGTTATTTTACATTGCGTTACCTCATCTATTTAATAAATATGTTGGCTGATAATTTAAATTTTTGCCGAAAACTTGAAGTTCATTTAATGTCAGTAATAGCTTATCGTCATAAAGGCAACTCATTACTTTTTACAATCTTATTAAAACACCCATGCAAGCAAAAACTGAACTGCCAATAGTCATGCAAAAAATCTACACCCAGTTAAAATAAATTACAATTTCCTCTTGGTATTTATCTTCTGCAAATGAATTTCTGAAAAATACATAACTTGCTGCTGGAATGATATATTATTTTCTACCTTATCCCTTACTTCAGATCTCTCAAACTTGGCGTTCCGGACATTGATCAGTTAAAACTTACGCTCCTTTTCGCTTTTACTTACTTTACAATCAAAATATAATAAAAGGAATATCCGAAAATACATATACTTTATCCTGGCTGCATACATTTAAAATGAAATCATTAGAATTATTAATCACTTCATAAAAGAAGCTTCATTTTTATTTTGATTCTCGACTCCACCCACTTGATCTTCAAGATATCGCCTACAGCGGCAGTTCGCAGCCATTGGCATGGCAATCTGGCGGAAATGTGCGGAACACGAACTTAGAAAAATTGATGGGCTGATGCGAAGATTGACGAGGATTCATCCATCTTTATAAAAATCGGAATTGGTGGTTAACACGTGAAAGTTAGGTGCGAGACATTGGTAGAACCAAAACCACTTTCCGAAAAAAAAGGGGTTGATATGTATATTTTTTATTTTTATAGCAGGCTGATGAGATGAGATTATACTTATCTAATCACCGTCCAACGATTGCTGTTGATGTTTCTTGTAAATAAGACGGATGATTCTGACTTGAGTCACTGTATAGCATCAGGTTTTTTTCAAATGATTTATTTCAAAACACTATTTGCTTAGGCACTGTAGTGTACGCTTAATCTTCGAGAAGGTACCCCAAACTTAAACTTCTTGTTTCTAAAATTTACGGGTGCATTATTGATGTACGAGCAGAAAATCAAGTAATAAAACGTCTATTATGCTTGAGGCAATCTTTTTGGGAACGGCTAAGATTTAAGGATCAAGCCTGGTACTACAAAGCTCAGAGTTTTTCAAGGAATCCGTTTAGCCCGGTTCCACTTTTATAGGACATATATTAATGGAGATATTAATCTGGTTCCACTTTGAATTATAACTCCCTTAAGGAATTTTTTATGTCAAAAATGCTTAACTGAGCTTATTTAGATTCTGGTTTTCATTGTTATTTCGTCTGCTTTAAAATGATTATTTTTTATCTCTTAAATTTATAATTTTTAACTTTTAAGTGTTCCGGTTCATTAGAATTTCTTTTATATGGTATTAAATTAGATAAAAATCTGAAAAAAATTCTGAAATGTATGCTTAACTACAAATGTTAGAAACATGTACTAATCAATTATAGAAATTTGGAAAGAGAAAAAAAAGAAATAACTTTTTAAAGACAAGAAAATACAACGTTTTAAATTCTATCTACAATCCTTGATTGCAGAACTTTAAGTAGTTGGAAGCAAATTCACTCTTTTTCATTTTTTCATAAGAGAAAAACAAGTTAAAAAGTAAAACGAAAATACCGTTGTTAAAAATTATAATTTTTTTTCTTGAAAGAGCTTGTGATTAAAGTTTACAACCTCACAGAAATGTCTTTTTTTTAAGAAGTGGAACGCCCCAAGTGAAATGCAATCCATCCTTAAAAGTATAAATACCAAAAAATAAAAAAAAGAAAAGAAAAGAAAAAGAGTCGTGTCACTTAAGCAACAAACGTTTTAATTTCGAAATCGAACCAATACATTCTTCGATACAAGTAAACAATCCCTAGACCATCGCTCAAGCTTCTATCGAGATCCTCCCTTAACCCGTCAAGCATTACTTGTCTGTAAACAATGTTATCAGCCCGGACTGATTGCAAGCTTCCATTAATTCTAACACAGGGCACTAAACTATCCACCTGCAGACGATAAAACGACCTTGGCCGACCACCCCCCTGGTGCCAGCTTTGTGGAAATAAGGCTTGAGTGAATTTCCTTTTTGTTCAAACTTTCGTTACCAGCATGTTAGCAAGCAGTGGCGTACTGGGCCGCCGGGATACCGGGAAAATTCCCGGTGCGCCGGTGCCCTTAGTGCGCTAGTGCCAAAGTATTTTTTTTTTATGATTTTGTGCTGAATATTATGACGCCTAAATTCCATAAGATTTATTGTGTGATAAAAACAAATAAGACGACTTGACGTCATAAAACTACGGAATAGGAGTTTTTAAAATCAAAGTTGCTATCATCATCGGTTTCTGTTTTTCTCATTCTCATCCAAATTTCCCTCCTTTTCAAATTTACCTATTTCCCAAAGAAAAATTTTTTTTTTCTTCGTTTTCAAAATAAAAGTGACATATACTACTTCATAGGATTTTATTTTAATTATTTTTTTTTAGTATCAATTCACGAATCGTAAAAACAACAATAAGTAAACATTCAGCGCCGACTTGAACTCAATTGAAACTAATAAATCTTTGCATTAAAAGTCTCGGCTAATATGGGCGCCTGTATGCAAAATTTTAAGGGAGGCTCAGATATTTTCCCCATGGTTTAGCAGGAAAAATTCCTCATGGAAACCCATTTCAGTACAGATCAGAGTTATTAAAATTTGAATTTTCTAATAACTTATTCATTAATGACTGATGAATAAATGTTTTTACATTTCTGCAAAGAAAAAGAACTAACAGCAAGGAAATTCTAATTTCTGGGGGGGGGGGGGGGGCTTGAGTCCCCACTTGCCTCCCCCCATATGGACGCCCTTGTTGGTTAATGTTATGGCTCCAAGATATTTTTGAACCAAGGTGCCTATTTTAGACATCTAACTTTCCTACGGCGCCTTTCTCTCAATAACTCGGTGGCAAGCAAAAATTTTATTCCTGGGGGGGGGGGGGAGTGGTGAGGGACTGAGGACGAAAAATTTTTATATTGTCTTGGGATCGCTTCCAACGATAGCTCATTCTCTAGATTCACCACTGATATAACTAATCATAACTAACAGCATTGCATAGCACTTTAGTATTATTCATGATTCAGAAGCGCTGCGGAATATTTCAACAGTTTCATAATCTGCGTTGCCCGGTCCACCTTGAAAATAAAAATTGTATCAAGTGACGTATGTTCAACAATCATGTTTAAATAAATAAATTAAAAGAAAACATCATGCAAAATTTCCCTCCCAAACAATGACGACAGATATTAAAGAAATTAAATCGAGAAAGATGGATTTTAAAAGCGTAACCATGGAAACACAAAATAAAATAAGTTTAAGGAATTGAAATGCGAATGAAAATGTTTAACAACTTGAATGGGAAAGAGAATTTTTGAACTTGATTTAAAAAGGCTTGTAACTTTTTTTCCTTTCGAGATAGAAGCTTAGTTTTTCGACCATAGGTCGAGATGGATTTGAAGCAAAAAATATCGCTTTTTCCAATGGTGTCAAAAAAAAAAAAAAAAAAAAAACACTGTGGGACAGTTCCTTCACTTTTTATTGATAGATTTAATGAAGAAAGTAGTGCCTAAATTTCAGCTAAGCCTAAAAAAATTCGAGATAAAAACGCAAATAACTCCCGCCGTAATTAAGTTAGAGCATTGAAACAAATTGCGTAAAACGTGGAACATTCTACCCTTTCCAACGATATGTAATATTAATATATGTGCAAGTAATTTTTCACCCCCATATTCGGGATTTTATGTGAAAATTGGGTCTATATTGAAATTTAAAAAAAAAAACTACTCGTCAAAATTTTTTTTCAAACCTGTCTGCAATCCTTTCCGGGGTTAAAAGAAAGATGCTGCGAAAATCTCAGCGAAATCGGCTCGGATTGTTCTCGAGTTTAGCGCGTTTAAACAAACAGACGGTTTTTGGAGACTTTATTTTATACTATCTAGAGATATGCACAGCGCTGATTCGAGGATGTCTGGCATGCGACCGCGTAAGGTGCCGAGCACAAAAGGAGGGGGGGGGGGGGCGTCGAAAAGAAAGGCGAATGGAAATTTTTTTCTCGAAACAATCTTTTTTCCCAAGCTTGTTCACATTTCGCCTCCCCCCCCCAAAAAAAAATTAAAATATTAAAATATGTCTCATGATATACTGAAGTATACAATTGCGCGGCGATTAGTGGCTCTCCTTCCCTAAGATCACTACAGATAGCCTAAATGCGTTTTTTTACAGCTATAATTTTTGGGGGAGAGCACCAGCCCAACACACCCTCCTTCTAAAAAAAAAAAGGATATTATCTACAATTGCGTTTTTAAAGTTTCAATTTTGAAATATGGTCGCGGAGCATCAACGAACCTCTTCAGCCCCTAACATTACCAATGATAATCTAGAATGCACTTTTAAAATCACAAATTACAACATTTTCCGGGATGGGCCTCGATCTCCTTTCTATAGTACAACCAAAGATCATCTAAAACTGCGTTTAAAGAGCTAAAATTTCAAAAAAGTTCAAGGGGGGAACCCCAGACCCCCTTTCATGATCATAATTGTAGATAACAATTTAATTTCAACGGTTCAATTCCGGAAAATAGACGAGGGAGCGCTCCCTTTCCTCTCCTGCTCCTAACATTACCAAAGATCGTTCAAATGCATTCTGAAAACGAAAAAAACAAAAAAGTTCCGGGGGAGAAGCCCTCGTACCCCACACTTATTTTTGATTGAATATTATTCTCATGATTAGGTTCATATTGTCAATATTTAGATCTAGTAATGACCATACTCTTAAACTAGAAGATGAAGACATTCTCTTACTCTTTATTTAAAACCAGCGGTACCCGCACGGCGATACCCGTACTAGGAATGTAAAGAAAGTCCGTAGAAGAAAAAAAAATCCACGCCCCCCCCCCCCTTCTGATGTGAAATGATTATTTTTCTTCAACTAAAATGCGTACACACCTTTTCAAAAAACCTATTCAAGTCTCTTTGGAATTCAAAACTATTCGCTAAAACACATTAAAGAATAACAGTAACTATACAATTCAAAATAATCCTTCAACAGTATAGTTCATCGCTTAACGCGCTAAGTAACCACGCTACCATAACCCTGTCCTTTAACGATTTTTTTCTGCAATTTAAAATGTTTCGCCAAACAAACAATACTAAATAAAAACTCTACGACAAATCAAATTATTTACTTACATAAGTAACTATCTTCAACTATAAGAACAAAAACAAACGTTGAAGAAATAAGGAAAACAAAACCCAATCGAAAAAGCCTACAAAATCAAATTATGTACCTGAACATGAAAAAAAAAAACGCATTCCAAAATCAATTTGCTGACCACTACAGACCCACAATAGCGTAGCATCTGAGCCGTGTGGCATGATTCCTGGCAGCTATCGATACTTTCGGCCAGCGCCAACTCGATGAGTTAACTTACTCCGCCATCTATTAGGAATTCATAGAACTAAACAATTAAACATTTAATTAGCAATTACAAATATTTCGGTCAATCTGATTAAAAAAAAAAAAAAAGCGAAGAGCCTTAATCAATAAATGGAGTATTCAACACAAAAATAATTTTTCAATTTGAACCAGTAGTTCCTGAGATTAGTGCGTTCAAACAAACAAACTTTTCAGCTTTATATTATTAGTATAGATATTTTTGAAACAATTAAAGGGCCGCCATTTTCATACACCTGCAATAGCGCATTTTAGGGGGGGGGGGAGGCACAAATGGAACACTCACGAAACTTAAAATTGTATGAGCGGAGGGGGGGGGGAGGCTTTTTACTTTACCGTTGCCCCTGAAAAAACTTTCTTTGTATCCGCCCCTGTAGTTACCCTACTTTTTTGACTTCACGGGAGACCTGGGGGAGCTCCTGACTGTAGCAACAGTCCCACATTTATAAACGTATAAAAAAACGTTTCCAAGTCATAAATTTTAAAAATTTTGTGGGAAAGCTTCCTCTTCCCCCGTCCACGAGAATCCTGTCACAAAGTTATAAAACCTGGTCTAAAGTTTAATTTTTAGAAGTTAGAATTTCGATTTCGAAAAATTGCCGGGAATGAGAACCCGATCTCCATTTCTTCCTTACAGGTAATCAAAGATAGCCTAAGTCTCAAATTACGTTTTGATACTTTTCAAAAAACTTTCTCGGAAAACAGGAGAACCCTTCAAACGCAATCCCCCTCCCACATTAAAGATCGTCTAAAATTTCCGATTTAAGACTTCCATTTTGAAAATTTCCCAGGCAAAGTCCCCGAAACCCATGCTTTCACCTGACGTCATCAACGATGGCAGACAAAGGTGCAATTAGGATTTCAATTTTGAATAATTTCCGCCCCAGACTCTTATCTCGGCCAAACGTTATTAAAAAATAATCTTTATTTTTTATTCTTTAGGACTTGTATTTCTAAACATTATCAGAGGACAATGCACAATCTTTATCCCTGAAATCATCACAGTTGGTCTACAGCTACACTTTTAGAGGTTTAATTTCAAAAAATTTCCGGAGGAAAAGTTCTGAACAACTCATCTCTCACATCATTAATTTCGTTTTCAGAACCTAATTTTTTTAAAAGCATTCTGGAGAAGAATCTCCGACCTCAGCATTGCTCCAAAATTGCTATAAAAACCATCTTAGTTTTCGTTTTTCGGACTGTAATATCGAAAATCTTCTGGGTAAAAAATTCCGAACGATAACCTATCTAACTTCATCTAAGATGGCTTACTGTATTGCATATTTGAGACTTATTTCGAAAAATTTCTAAGAAGAGTCCCAAATCGCATTCCTTCCCCGTTCACTAACGTTGTCTCAGATTTTCCTACAATCTTGTTTTGGACTTCAATTTCGAAAAATTTCCGGTTGAGCATATTTCCTCCTCCCCTCCCCCCGACCCAGAACATCATTTTTTCTAACATCACTGAAGGAAGATTAAAAAGAAAAACTTTCTCTCATTTCGTCAAACGGGAGGCGAGGGGGGGGGGGAACAAAGGCTACATTTTCCCCAGGACGCTGAAGATTATATACTCCTCTGATAGGAAGTTCGTCAACTTTAATTTATTAGTTAACTTGGGGGGAAGGGGGATTACGAAAATAGAACAAGGCGCCGGTCAAGTGTATTTCCCGGTACACATATTGAACCCAGTACGCCACTGTTAGCAAGGGATGTATAGGATTCTTCCATGCACAGATGCACACTGGAATTATCTCTGTTGAAAAGTTTAGCCTAAATACCTTAGCGTGAAAAGGGAATGAAAATAAAATTGGTTGTTCTTCTGAATAATTTGCCTTTTGAGAAATAATTGGTCGAGTATGAATATCGATTGCATCAGGCCGCTATAGTTAGGTTTTTCAAAGGTTTTAATAATTATTTCTAATTTTAATACACTTTTAATGCTGAATCCAGAAATAACTTGCATTTTTGTTTCTGCCAACTTGTCGAAATTTTTCAAAAATCACTTAATTTCACTTAATCTGTAACGTAAACACGATCTCAAATTCTCACATGGCCGCCAATCACCAATGGATAATGATGTCGCATATACACTTTGAAACAAATTTTTGAATGATTAATGGTTAATGTATCATTAATTTTCATCACTGAACTTACCATCACTGACTTGCAGCATTTTTTGTGCAATTCTGGACTCTCAATCAACAGTTGCCATTTAGACAAGTACTTTGGCCTTAAGAATCTTAATTGTATTGTTCAAAAGTATTGGGAAGCCCGAAGAAAATTCATTTAAGTTTTAAAGTCGGGTTTTGTGTAAATTAAATAATAAGAAATAGCTTCTTAAGAAAACAAGTACAAATAAACTTGAAACCTCAAATTAAAAAGATCAGAAGCTACGTGCTAAGTCTTGGTAAAATAAAAAATAAACCCCGTAAATGCAGCACAAAATGTCCAGAAAATGCTTCAGATAGCTACTTCAAAGTTACAGTGGAGTCGCTTTGCCTGTGCAAAAGGTGCTCAATGCACAGTATTTATGCGACAATTTGTGCTTTATTTTTATCGATGTTTTCCCATTTTCCTCGAAGACCTGAAAACTCAAATTTTCAGTTATGTGCCAGTGGCTGTAAACACTTTTAGTTTTGTTGAAACTATTTTTGCTTCCCAAAAAGAGTGCGACGAATTAGAAATGACTCTTAAAAAATAAATACATAAAATGATAATTATCTTTTTCCGGTAGGATGTTTAAAAAATGTCTCGTTGGGTATATCATTCAGTCGCCAAACGAAGACCTTAAACCTCCAAGTTATGATTGTCGAATAATTATTTTCAGCTTTATAAGCTTAACTTAATTATGAAAGCATTTTCACTTCATTTAAGATGCTATCATATGTATCTGACTAGATACCGCAGTTATTGAGCCAAAACAAAATATTTAAATACTGCTTCTGGAAATCTTCAAAAATTATTTGCATAATATACCAATAGTGCCCATGCTCTGCATAAAGTTCATGCAATGAAACAAGGTTCTAGCATATTTGGAGACTTTGTAGGATTTTTTGTGCAACAAGTTCATGCAATGAAGCAAAGATCTGCCGCATTTGGAGACTTTGTAATGAGTTTTGTTCAACAAGTTCATGCAATGAAACAAGGATCTATTAGACAGTTTGCAAGGCGTTTTGTGCAACAAATTCATACAATGAATTGTATGCAGATGCAGATGTATTAGAGACTTTGCTGAGTGTTTTCTGCAACAATTCATGCGACTGTAAAAATTATTATTATTTCATACTGACAAATTTTGAAGCAATGTTCCTGATATTGCAGGGAATCAAAACAAATGTTGTAACATAACTATTTTGAGTGTTTTGCTTAAACGTATTGGACTCTAATTACTAGAGCGTGGTTCTTAACGCTTAGAAATATTTTTGCATTTAAATTCATGTTTTACGATTTTTTAAAACAATACCATGTTTTATACGTTTAGGGAAAAAATGTTTTATCCAAAAATATAGCACAGTTTTCTTTTCTAAAATATTAATTCAAGTACAAAAAAAGTAAAGAAAAAACAACCGTAATTATAAAAAGAAATGCGATTTTTCAAAGATAGTAGAATTTTCAACTGGATTTAATCCCCTATTCTGATGAAATGGTTCGCTTAGAATTATTTCTAGTTGCAAACAAATTCTTCTTGGTCTCACCACTTTTACAATTTCATGAAACTATCTTTTTTTTGTTAAATGTTTCTATAAATAAGTAAATATTTCCACCCGTTTTATTGAGCAATCACGATTGCTTATTGTTCTCATTTGACTTTTTTGGCGTTACGCTGATCTTATTTTCCCGCCAGTACCCTCTGCAGCACCATCGTCGCGTCGACCGGCCTCACGATGCTGCTTCTCTTGCGAAAACAGTCTCCAGGTTGCGTCCATATCCTACACACACACACGCATACATACAGACACCTACAAACTCACACACCTACAAACTCACACACCTACAAACTCACACACCTACACACACACACCTACACATACACACACTCCTACCCACACATACACAAACACACACACACGAACGCCTACACGCACAACACTGCATACACAACATACACGCACATGCATACATACACTCACACACACACACACGCACCAACACACATGCACCTACACAAACACACACGCGCATACATACATACACACACACACGCTCGTGATTGCGAAAAACTTAATTTGAATTCAAGATGCCAAAAATTCAAATTAATATAATTTTTTATTTTTTTTTTTTCGTTTGCGAAGAAACTCATGGTTGTCAGTTGTATTTTACAGTAAAGAAAACATTATCTTTTGAGCACACAATTTTTTTTAAAAAAAAGTGAAAACGTGTTATTCTATGAAGCTGAATAACAGTTAAGGTTGAAAATAATCAAAAATAATTTTAAAGGTCAAGTTTACCACTTTTTATTTCTACCAGCAGAGCTTTTATTAAGAGCTTAACCATGCTGTAATAAGAGATATAAAATAATATTCTGCCCTCTGGTGATAAACTGTACTTCTAACATATTCTTTTAAAAGAGAGAGAGAGCGAGAGAGGCGATTATTCACCTGGCAAATTGCTGGAAAAACTGAAATCATGCCACTTAAAATAATGTTTATATAAATTGAGAGAAAAATTTGTAAGAGCTTTTAAGAAAATTATAGGCTTTGAAACTATACAGTAGACCAAAAACTAACTTCACCGATGTGAAACAAATTGAAGACGACAGGTCATTTTTAAATCATCCAAATAAATTAAGCAAATGATTTTCATCCTTTTGTCCACCATGTCTCTCCGAATAACCATTAAGAGCTATTTTTCTTAAATATGAACAACTTATGATAGTAGATGTTTCATTTTCAAAAACTTTCGGAGTAGGTTAGTAGTATTGTGAAAGAATATGACTTGTTTGTTCCTGAAAAGAAATTAAAGTTTAAGCCAGTGAAAATATGATGTTAATAGTAGGACCGTGTTTCTGCAATAGCAGTGAGTGACCCAGGATTTTCTTCTTTTTCCCCCTTTAAATATGGACACTCCTCGATAATAGGTGCATTTTAGCATAAATAATTTGGTGAGTCGCTCATGATTTTGGGGATAAAAATTACTTGAATATGTTGGTTTCGTTTTTTTTTTTTTTCACCACCACCACCTTCACAAATTTCGCAAAAATTACGGCTCCCGAAAATAAGTGTTTTTGGGCCATTCCACGGAAAACTGTCATTTGTCCCGCACATGACACTTCATACATTTCGTTAAAAATAATAATTTAAAACGGCAATAAACAAAATTTTGTTGCAAAAGGAATCACAAACATATGTGTGACTTCTTAAGCAAAAAACTTCGTCTTGACCTTTTAAAATTATTTCTATATCATGAAATACAGGAATCGTCACATGCGGGGCAAAGTTACCGTTTTCTGTGGAATGGCCATATACATATTATTTTTCAACGGTTTAAATTATTATATCTCAACAAACGAGATATGTTTCCTTTACGTTGGAACCTAAGCTTTCAAAACCTATAGTTTGTTTCATCATTGCTATATTAATAGAGCCAAAATGTTAAATAATGCACGTAGCAAACTACAAGAGGTTGACTGTGGATGTCCCGCACGTGACGCAAGCAAATAAATTAAATTTTAAGTAACAAAGTTATTTAATAGAATAATACTTTGTCATTAGTATATTTGTATCAAATGTAAAGATGTGCTCACTCCTGTTTAATCAAAATATTATAAAAAAAGTTGGTGAAATTATCGAGTCAGATTGTTCTGCACATGACGGTGGAAGGACTCTTTTACAGTACTTCATATGCTGTGGAGAAATAGTTTCAGAAAAATGAAAGAAGTTCTAGTTTTTTATTATTTAAAAATCCATTTGTACATAATAAAACGAATTATTTTTATGCGCACTTTTCATTTTTGAGCTTTGCGGACTAAAATGCATCACTAAATATACAGTATCATGTCAATGAACATTTTGCAACTAATATAACACATGACCGCGCCATTTAGATGGGCCAGAAGGATAGTACTGTTCAGCAAAAATTTTATAATTTGAGTAAAGCATGGTTTAGGGTTTCTCTTCAGTTCCTCAAGAGTATGCTTCAATTACGGGGAAAAATACTGAAACGTATTGGCAGCCAGCAGACTACTAGTTAGGAGAAGAAGTACTAGTTAAAATAATAAGCAAGAGAAGCTCATTACGTAGCAAATTAGAATTCAGAGACTATAAATACTTTAAGCAGAAAGAAAGTAGTTCTGTAGTTTCAACTATGTTCTTGATAACGGTATTGGCAGAGGGTTAGTAAACATTTGAAGTAAAACAACTCGCAATGTATGAATAAAAGCTACGAATAGCTGAGTTGAGTGAAATAAAGTGTTCATTCTCGTAAAAAGAAAAATGATGTGCGTGTCTGGAAAATGATACGTGCTGTGTTATAAATTATTGCACTGAAAAATTAAAATTTATTTTAAAAGAAATAAACTTTTTAAGATTCATGCGTAATTATTCTCTTAATTTTGATCCTTATATCAAGTTTTTCAGCACGTTGATATAAAGTAGTTAAAAGCATGTAAATGGCGCTAACATCGAAAACTGAAAATGGCGTTGATGAAAGAAAAAAGCTCTCAGGGGAGCAACGAGGGGGGCTTTGAGGGTGAGCCCCCCAGAACGCTTCGCTTTAACCCATATTGTCAATTCTAATACGACATTTAGGCGCAAGGCGTGTGATGGGGAAAGTTTTTATCAAGTGCAGTAATGCATAAACAAGTTTTTTACGAATGGAAATACACGAATAATTTACGACTGACTGAATAATTATTGATTGAGCCTGAAATTTAAAGAACAGGAACTACAAAATTTAAACTTCGGAAAGAAAAATTCATTTGAAAAATATTTTGACTAAAACTGTTAGAATAAATGTGAACAATTTAAATTTATTCAAAAGTTAATTAAGAACACGACAAACAATTTTTCTAGTCAAATATTCAAATCTTGAACACAAAAACGGCAGAAAAATCAAAGGCCAAAGCAAGGTTGAATAAACTTTAATGTCAGTTTAATTGCAGCTTCTAGCGAGGTTTCTTTAAGGAAGATTACGAATAATTAGTATTTTCATCCGAACAGGTGGTTCTCGCACTACAAAGCACCACGATTTATTTCAAAAATAACACAGCGGAAGTAAGATGCTACTGCAAGAAAGATTCGCACAACAGAGAATGCGCTATAATTATCATTTTTAATTCACCGTTATTATGCATGTGTGAGTTTTTAATGATTTAAGGGAAAATATTGTTGCGTTTTTAATCAATTCTAAAAAAACACTTCTTTTCGTATGTTTCGTACATTTGTCGTACATTTGTATGTTTTTTTTTAAAGAGTTTACTGATCTTTTTCTTTTTTTTTTTCAAAAAAAAAAGTTAAATTAAACAAAATTCGTTATTATTTCGCTATAACACAGCCTCGTTTGTCTAGACTAACTTAGATCAGAAGCAATCTGGATAATCCGGGTAGTATCGGTCATAAGCAAATCAAATCTATATAAATAAAACAGAGAACAAATGTGTAGATATATATTTGTGTGCACAAATCCAGTTTACGTTGAATCTCGACCAAATTTGGCAGGGAGGTACTTGGGCACCTGGAAAGGAACTTAGAGGGAGGGGGGGGGGGGGGTTCGAACGTCAAAAAAGAACCGAACCATTCGAATTTTAATTTTAGGACCTGAAAATGTCATTAAATGGCGATTTCATCCAGAAATAGTTAGGTATCTGATTTTTTTTAAATTTCTGTCTGATTCGAAAACTCACAAAGCTACCCCTGATATACATTTCCTTCTTTCGAATTTCAAGAAAACCAAAGCTGTAAAATCACCAGGAGAAAAGTTATAAGCATTTTTAAGCACTGGAACATTAATATAAAATCGGAAACTTATCGTCTGCCACGAACCCAGTTTTAATTAGCGTGAATGAAATCATTGAGAAGAAAGATATGTTGCCATTTTTTTTCTCGACTGGGAACAAATAAAATTTTTGCTTTTGCTTTGAGGTAAAAAATTAACCCTTCTTTTTTATTATTTTTTAACCATTCATCTTTTTCTTTTTTGTACTGCCAGCAGAAGATAATGAAGTATTTTAGTTGCATTAATGGAAGGTTGCGTTTAATTTATTCAGAAGCTTTGGATTTTCGGTTAACTTTACTTAAGAATACTTATTTTGACGGGAACTTTTACAGTACTTATCGCCTTTTTCGCCGACACTTAAAATTTCCTACCCTCTTACAATCAAGTCAAAGATAAATCAGTCAAAAGGTGAGATTTAAACTGAAAAATAGAGGGGAAGGGAATTCTATGTCGTCGAAACTGGGGGAACGCCCCATATGAGCAATAAACAAAATGTCATAAATATCAATAGTAAGTAATATAATAACCGGAATTTTTTCTCGCGTTTTCGTCTGCAACAAATAAACCAATTGATCAAAACGAAATTCTTTCTCACACACTTCAACAACATCCTGACATACTGACACACAGGATTAAGCTCCAAACAAAGCTCCAGCTCTAACCACAGTGTGATTAATTTCCCACAACAAACTTTGTAATTACCTTCGTAGATGTGTCATCTCAAGAACACGGCAATGGTCTTGACGATGAGCAATTTCAGGTTTAAGACATAGAAACCCTTAATCCCCTTACAAGCCTATGGTTTATTAATCATGTTTAATTTCCGGTGGCTGTCAGCTATATCTGATTCAAAAGCAGCTTCTTCGTCCCTTGTTTTTCCCTTTATCACTTGTTGACACATGTGGCAGGAAAATTAAAGTGATTAATCCTTTTGTTGTTTCGTGCGAAAGTGCGCATTGGTTAGAAGCACGCGAACTTGTTGAGAAATACTGCATCTGCATTACTTTTAAGAGGATGGTAGGTTGTAGTAATTGAAATGTAAATTTCAGTCCAAAAAATAAAACATCGAGTTATAAGGGTGATTCATAAGTTTTGCAATATATTACTTACTTATTTCTTTAGTAATGCATTGTTAACTTTAGAATCCCGGCATTTGAAGTACAGACCGTCATACTCTGCTGTCTTAAGCTATTTTTCAGCCATTTCTTCGATGCCACGACGGCAATAACATTTTATTATATTTATTATAATGATAATCATAACCAGGGGCTTACAAATCCCAGGGGCCAGGTCGTTCGGCGGCTGAACAAAATGCCTTGGTGATTGGTTCTTTCGGAACAAGATTCCTTCAGAAGAACCGTTACAATTAATTTTCCTATAAACCTTGAGAAATCATTTGTCTGGCATAGTAAATGTATTCCTGGGTCCAAAGATTTTACTTATTTTACCTGTCCCGGATCATAATTATCATAACAGTCAGGGACACCCCAAACTTAAAATTTTTGAGGGAAATTCTCAATTTGCCGAATGGAACTCCAAATTTTACGGAATATAATTCCAAATTTCGCAGAATAGAACTAAAATTTTTGTCGAATCTTTAGACAAAATTTGCCGAATGAAGAAATTGCTGGAACGCCTCCCTTCGCCTCGGCTGCATGATGACCTTACTCGAACACATATAGCGAAAGCTCTCTAAATTACTGACTGACCACGGATTGTATGGAAAGACAAACATCCGTTTTACAGTCGGAAATGGATGAATCTATTATTTTTTACCGATGTTAGCTTTTGCAGAAGCAGAGTCTCCTGCGAATGAGCGGAATACGCGCATCAAATTTTTACTTTTTCCCCTTATTCACATAGATTCGTCTTATCTGGACATTCTCTTTGATGCATCCTTTTCACGTATTTCGTATCAGAACTCAATGATATCGTGTGATAAGCAAGCCTAAATATCGACCTTTTTTTTTTTTTTTTTGATTATCTTCCGTAGTTGGCGCACATGCTCATACGTCAACAACATGTTGCGAAAATTCACTTATGTCAGAAGAAAAAAAAACACTTGTGACTCACCGTTATAAATTTCAGACCCCCCCCCCCCCCCCCCCCCCCCGTGCTCCAAAGTTACAAACAAACGCATCCCTGATGGCTTGCATCTTTAATGGTATCATAGGAATGATTTGTATTGGGAAGGTTTTAGAAATCACGGAAAGTTCATGAAAAACGAAAAATTGACTACAGAAAAGAAGCACATTTTGCCATTAATATCATTTTCCTCAGAACTGACTTTTCAACTTAACCAATACTGTACATGAAGGGGGGGGGGGAGATGACGTCGTCCCGATGGAAATATTTGGTTTTTTTAGTGCAAAAATAATGTAAATTGGTTTTAAGTCACATTTTCTTTCGGGGACCCTCCAAACCCTAACGTGAGTTCTCCAAACATCTTTTATGACTAAAGTAGTGAATTTAACTGTACTCAAAACTGAATTTATAAATGTAAATATAACCCCTAAGTCATCAAAAGACTTTAAAAGACATTTTTAAGCATAGATAAGCATTTCAAAAACATATGTTTTTGAAAAAACCAAAAATTCATTTTCCTCGAAGCTGATCTTCCAATTTAAAGGCATGCTCATAGAACTTGTATTAATATAAATTTCAAGTAATAAAGAGACTTTAAGGACCATTTTAAGGCTTCTGTAAACATTCCAGCAAAATTTTTACAATCTTAAAATATTTTTAAAGTAAATCATAATGACAATTTTTCTCTTATCTGACTCTCCAATTTAACGGTACTCAAAAATCAAGCAATGAAATTAAATTTTAATTCCTAAATTAAGAGAAATATTTACGTTTATATAAGCATTTCAGAAACAATTTTTTCTATAAAAAGTTTGTAAAAAAATATCTTTTGACGCTCAAAATGTTTTATAACTTTTCGAGTTAAACGTGACTTGAGATTATCTCTTTGCAAATGCTTTTTATTAATTGCAAACGTTGAATACATCATACTGTTATAACGTTTAGTTTTAAAACATTACAAAATAAAACAGTAGTGTAATAAAAAAATGAAGTTGCATATATTTTCAGGCAGTTTCACGGAAATATATACATATATTTTTCTAATTTAAAATTCTGAATAATGTTCCGTACAGCTGAAGCAAGTTAAGAAAATCTCCGACTTAGAGTTTACGGTAAGATATTTCAATGATTATAATGCTGCCACGTTTATTAAAGTTTGAAAACATTTTAGAAACAGCACAGTTAAAATCATACAGTTTGAAGAGTTCCAATCATATGTTATAGAATAAATAATAACACGCGTATCAAGAAAACACTTATTTCATAGAAAACAGAGTTTTTATTTATCCGCAGGTAAAACAAAAAGTGATTTTATTTTTATGCTCAAAATTATAAAGTTGCATTGTCTTATTGATTTGACAGCCTTTTCAAGCAGATTTTGAAAATTTAGTTTCGTTCGTCGAGAACTAATTGAGCCTACTTTTCCATACGACAGCCGTATATTTCTCACTTGCTTGTTTTTAGCTGCAGATTTAATTCTGAAAACAATTAAAGACTTCGGTGCAAGAAAAAAACGGTCTTTTTTTCCCAGGCTTCGTGCTTTACATTGAAATACATACATGAAGAAAACTATTATCTTTCACTATGGGCAATAATGAGATATCTTCAACCAATATTCCGTAAGATATTAAAGATTTGGAGCTGTAGCAGGCTGCGTTTCAGGAGAAGAACTGTATATTAAATATTAATACTACAAGGGAGAAAAGCACCCCGGGTGACCCCTATTTGTGGAGGGGGGGGCTTGAGAAAGACAAATTCTAACATAATTTAAAATATAGCGATAAAATCTTTAAAAAATGCATTTTTAAAACTTTTTTTCTTGTGTGTGTTATCACTGAAAGTTCTTAAAATGTGGAGCTGTACCTTTCTTGCACATAAGTTTTCTATTGTTAAAAACGAGCCGATGTGTGCATCACATGACTTCCTTTTACGCCAATTTAATGATAATAGTGCCTTTTGGAGTAAGCAAAGAAACTTTAAATATTTTTACCCCAAGTTTGTTGCGAACTGAAGCAAAAACAAAAAAAGTTTTATACAGATTAATTTTCCCAATACAATATGATTCAATGGTTAACTCTCTACATAACGCCAGCAGTGGTCAAAATGAAAATGAAACCAGATTTAAAAAAAAAAAAACACTATAATATTATAACACCACTTAAGTTCGCATTGAAATTAACACTGATTTCCCCCAAAAAAGGTCTAAAAGACCCTCTTTGGAACATCCGAATGCAACCAAAAGGAGAGATGCACAACTAGACTCCACCATGAGTCTACGTACCAAATTTCAACTTTCTAGGACATACCATTTTTGAGTTTTGCGAGATACATGCGTACATACGCACATATATACGTACATACAGACATCACGAGAAAACTCGTTGTAATTAATTCGAGGAGCGTCAAAATGAATATTTCGGGTGTTTATACGTTCTTAGACATATATCCACGTGTGGTCGGGTTGAAAAAAAAAAACAATATTCATTCGGGGGCGAGCAAAATGGAAATTAAGGCCGATTTTTGGGTGAAAATTTTTTCGCGAATGCAATACTTCCTTTACTTCGTAAAAGGAAGTACAAAAATATTATAAGATATAGTTAATATAAAAACTGTTTCAAATTCATTATCTCAATCTGTTTGCGATCTTTTTTCAATAAATTCTAAATGTTATTTCTTTTTTTTTTTAAATAGGGTTATTTTCAATTCTAGCATTTTCCCCCAATAAGTATGCGAAAAAAACAAAACAAATAAATTGCATGAATGAGTTGTAAACATGCAAACCATCTGGAAAAAATTCATTAGGAAAACATAAGTAAGAATTTAAAAAATGAAGTAAAAGAAAGATCGATTTCTATATAATCTTACGCAAAAAAACCGATTTTCATCAAGTAGTTTTTTTTTTTTTTTAATATTTGTTACTTTAAAGTATTATTCTGCTTTTTGAATGATAACTTCATAATAAATAAGCAAAATTAATAAAATAACTAAATAGAACAGAAAAATTATTTCAGAAGAATCATTGCCAAAAAATTAATAATATTAATTTTAAATTTATTGTGAAAATTTTATCTATCAATAATCGCTTAGATCGGAGTTTCCAAAAATGTGGTCCGCAGACCCCCGGGGGTCCGCGAGTCCACAGTGCTATCCAGATTCAACGTTAAATATAATTGACATTGAAGGACGAGTAACGATATTTTAATTCAAAAAGAAACCACATTTATGAGGGATAAAAAAGTTCTTTTGCTAAAGTACATGCAAGACGCAGCAGCCCCCCCCCCCCACTCTCGGAAGTAAACACAATACACATTAATTAATTTTGTATACATGACGAAGTTCATACTGTTACAGAACTATATTACGTAAAATACAAACATTGAGGTACATTTTTACACCTGGGATATTACACTTTAAATAAAACGTTTGCTTCAAAATTTTCAAGACTTATCTATTACACAGCATTACGACGCTACCAGGGTAGGTTTGCCCGAACTATAGTTAATAATTAAAATTCTAATACGCCATAAAAATACATTTCATATGAAAAATTAACACACTTAAACTAAACTAACAGTATTTTGTTCACTAACTTCAAAAGATCATGTTCATTAGTAATCTCGTTGTAGAAATGTACCGATAACATTTTTATTTCTAATTGAATTATAACTATTATGGATAAAAAAGCTGCAAAGATAGGCTGAAGTGTATGAAAAATTATAACTATAAGATACACAGAGTAATCAACAGTAGCGCACATAAATCCGAAAATAAAAATATTTATAAAATAATAATAATAAATATTGTTTTAAAATCTGGCCAAAATCCTTAATTATGAAAACTTTAATTTGTCAGAAACAAATTCCCCTTTTATTACTTTTTAATTTCATTTTACTGCTCTGCTTTATCCGATCTGACAAACCAACAAATGCTTCGAGTGATGAACCTGCAATGCCGGGAAACCCTTCACACACCTAACTGCCTTCTCTACTCTACGGCGGACGTCCGTTCGCATTCATATCTCTGCAGGGACACTTGGTTCGCGTTTCATCTGGCACATCTTTGAATAATGTGATAACGAATTCGAAACAAATCGTTGCATTGGACAAGAGAGGAAGTGAGAAGCAAAGGGATATAAATGCCAAAATTAAAAATTTGGTGTAACCGGTATGTGAACTTCTCCTCTGTTTTCAAGCAAGAGATACTGCTAATAGCCCTGATAGGTGCTGCTATATAGCATGATTCAGAAAAACATTTCTAGACGCTATCTACTGGAGTTTAGGGTTCATCCACTTGTTAAAATTTCAACTATCAAAATATCACCAAATAGGCAATTGCTTCGTTCAAATGCAGAAGCAATTTTCGCCCGTCATACCTTGACGAGCGATTTTTTATTATATAAATATAGTTTTCTTTCTTGCCACAAAACTCGCACAAAATTAGCTTGCATAGCTGGTTGTGTGGAGATGTACAAGAAGGTATAATCAACTACGTGAAATTACTTAAATTTCGCAACCTAGAAGATTTTTTTTTCAAACTTTAACTGTGCACTATTGATTTTGACTACAAAAACTAACCAGCAAACATAACATCATAAAAGTTTTGCTCGTGTTCTAGTATTCGAGACTAAGCCAGTAAAAGTAGTATTGCGTAAAACGACAGATTTTCTCCATTACTTTTTTTTTAATGCGCCCTTATTTTCATCGGTGAGAGATAAATACTTTTTAAATAGAAAATCATGATTTCAAATTATTCATGTGTTTTGAAGAAAAAAAAGGAAATATGCCATTATTTTCGTCGGTGAACGATAAATGCTTTTGAAATAAAAAATTACGATTTTTAGTTGTCCACATTCTCATGAAAAAATTCAGAAATTAGACATAAAATGCATTCACAATATAAAGTGAAAATCAACAATTTCTTGATTTCCTTAATAAATTACTATTATTTCGACACACATATGTTGCTCACCTGTGACAATACTCGCACATCCCAAAAAAAAAAAAAAAAAAGAAGAGAGAACGTGCTAATTATTGAAGATCTTAATTTAATGCTCTTTCTTGCCACAAAACGTATAAACAACATAACCAATTGTAGCAAATCATTAAATTTTGATAATTTAGAGTTTTTTTTTTTTTTTTTTACTCTTACACTACTTACTGTACAACTATTTAATAGTAAACATTTTAAACACCACTATTTTTGCTTTAATGGGGTCGTTTCCGAAATTTAAAAACCATTTTTTCCTGAAAGAGCATGCTTAAAACACAGAATTTGACTATTTTTGGAATAATTTAACAAAGTTTAACATTTTTGAAAAAAATTTTAACCGGTGCACAGATTCAATTTATTTTTTTACGCTTCTGCTCATGACATCACAAGTAATGAAATTCCATTCGCTGATGCCATTAGCGCAGGGCTCACTATTTAATTCGCTTCTTTACTCACATGTACTGGCAACGATATGGTTTTATCAAGCGTAGAGCACAATATTTAGTTCACTTCTGAATTATCACAATCTGGAAATGCGGTAGACAGCAAGCGTAAACACTCAGGGCGCCAGAGGAGTGCGCGTCAAAGTTCATCCCTTGTGTCGTCATAAAGACCACTCTTTGTTTGAAAAATCGGAATTTTTAAACAATAGTTAAAAATTAAATGTTTTTAAAATAAAAGATCTTTTCTGCTCCATGTTATTATTATTATTATTATCATTATTGCTCATTCTATCAATTTCAGTGACTAAAAGTAGTACTTTTGACTGATGGGAACAACCCCATTGTAGCAAATCATTAAATTTTCATAGTTCAGAAGAAAATCTTTTACGCTTCACTTCTTATTATACAACTATTTAATTATCATACTACAAAACTTACTATACAACTATTTAATCATTTTTATTTTAGTAAATACATACAGCACCACTATTTTGGCTTTAATTATTAGCAAACCGTAACTATTTACTAGTAATTTAAACTAAAAAAAGTATCCAATAAACATAACATCATAATGTTTTGCGCGTATTGTAGTATTTAAGAACAAAGCAATTAAAAGTAATATTGCGTAAAATCTCCGTATTCTCCAATTAAGTTCGGTTTTTCTTTCTCTCTCTCTGTGTTTTTTTTTTTTTTTTTTTTTTTTTTTTGAATTGCGCCATTATTGTCATTGATGAGCGACAAATACTTTCAAAACACAAAAGTATGATTTTTCATTTTCCACATATCAACAAAAACATTCAAGTACCGTGTAATTAAAAACATTTCAGAATTTAAATTAGTACATTCTGAGTGACTTCAGAAGTCCTAAAATTATTACGAATATTGACTTTTAATAGAAATAGACAGTTCATTATGAGTAGGGATGCAACGAATATTTGGTTGGTATTCGGTTTACTGCACATTCGGCAAACTGAATTTAAATTTCGCAAGTTGGTAAACAAACACATACTCGTATTTTTTCATACAATGAAAGGCAGTTAATGCTACAGTAATACATAATTAATTCAAATTATTACTTACATTAGAATTAATTTTAATGCTACAATATTGTAGTTAATGCAACAATATTGTAGTTAAACACTCAGGTGTTTAAGTACATTGTTTTTGCTTTTCAATTCATTTTTAATCCTCATGACACGTTAAGTTAAACTTTATTAATTACTAATTCATTTAAATATGAAACTATCCAGAAATAAAAATTGTAACCTAAAGTGTTCATAAATATGAGAAGTTCATTAACTGCTGAATTATAACAAAATACGCAGCGAAAATAAATTATCAACATTTTAAAAATATTTAAAAGAATATTTAATAATGTATAAACGAAACACTTTGTAATTAAATTTTACAGCATTAAAATTTCTGAAGCTTTAAATATCGCTTAAAAAGAAATTAACTAACACAAAATTGATATATTTTTTAACTTTAAATTACCATAAGATATAAATGCAAATATTACAGTTAAAAAGCTTCCAACAGAATATTCGGTAAGAGTTTCGACCAAATGTTCGATATTCGATAAAATATACTCGTAGTATTCGGTACATCCCTACTCATCAGCATTTAACACATAAAACTGAGCTGTCAACATTGAAAACAATCAGATTAAAAATATAAAGAATCAGTCACACAGATAGAGAAATTAAAAAAAAAAAAAACACTTACCCTAAATTCCTCTTCAAGTGAAAATGAAATAACGATTTTATCACCAAAGATAGAAATGTCGGGTTTTCGGAAAAGCTAGAGAAACAGAGAGGATGAAATCTTGAGTCAATCGGCACAGCGTCCTTGAGGAACTACCGGAGGAAGCATCAGACTTCCTCACCGTCTTGGAGCTGGAAATCGTCTGGGATGTATCCTTGATCTTGCTCTCATCTGACGATCGCTTCTCTGTTCAAGTTCAATGTCATCTCGCGCTGTGGTTGGTGGATTTGTAGGGCTCTGCCGGAAAGACAACTTTCCGAGGATGGATGTGTGGTGGAGTGTTTTTGACAGGGATGCTCGGCAGTGGAGTTACTGTGCAGGTTGACCACGCAGTGAAGTCGCAATGAGATGGTTTCCTTCAGTCAAAAGTACTACTTTTAGTCATTGAAATGGATAGAATGAGCAAAAAAAAATAATAATAATAATAATAATAATAACATGGACCCAGAAAATACTTTCATTTTCCCAACAGTTTTTTTTTAAATTAGTTTTTTGAAATGTCCAATTTTTCAAACAAGGCGTGGTCTTGATGACGTCACAAATGATGCACTTTGCCACATCTTTCTACTACGTTTCCACGTTATGATAATCAAGCAGCGAATTAAAATTGTGCTCTACCCTTGCTATCAACCATATCGTTGCCAATACACGTGAGTAAAGATGCGAATTTAATATTTTGGATCGTGAATGGCAACACTGAATGGCATTTCATCATTTGTGATGTCATCGGCAGACGCGTTAAACGGTGATAGAGCACCGATTTAAGTAATTTTTTTTAAATATTAAACTTAAAGAAATTATTCAAAAAATGGTCAGGTTCTATGTTTTTAAGCTTGCTCTTTCAGAAAAGAATACTTTTAAAATTTTGGAAACGGCCCCATTCCCTGGCGGAGATGTTTACGATTAATGAAAGTCAAGGTGATTAATTAATGTTTTATAACGACTGGGTTGTTATTGTTTTCAACCACGGAAATTATGATTAATGACAGGGTTTATTTCTTTAATCGAACACAGATACACATATGAGGCAGTGAGAAGCAAAGGGATGCAAGTGGCAAAATGAAAAAAATTGGAGATAACCAGTACAAATAGTAGGTGAACCTCTGCAATGTCTTGGTACAATAAATAAAACTATGCTATACAGCATAATTTAGAAATACGTTTCAATGGAAGCATACCTAGGAACTTATCTTTAAACGCTTTTTACTCCGAACTTGAAAACATCCACTTACATCCCTTTACTTCTCACTGCCTCATGAGATGGTTCCGTGGAAGACCGAAATTGAAGAATGTCGACTGTCACTGGTAATTCACTGGAAATATTCGATCTTTAACCGATGTCTTAGGTATGAGAATGGTGATCTTCACCAGATAATGCCGACAGTTAACAGATTTAGGACTTTCACGGAATATATATTCACAGGGTACGACAAAAGCTAAAATTTTAGGCTAAAGGAAAAAATGTTAGACGCCACACAAATTATTTCTTACAGTTGATGCAGGATTTTTTTTCTCTCTTTTTTGAAAACAAGTGGTCAACAAGGCACTTTTTAATTGACTTGGTGCCCGCGCTTTGTCAAACTTTGTGCATACACATAAAGTTTTTACAGACATAGTATTGTTTCCAACTCTGACGTTGTTTAGAGGAGTGAAATTCATTTTGGAGGAGTGAAAGAGCGAAAAAGGCAAAGGTCATAATAGCTATCAGTTCCATAAAATAAAATGTTCAAATGTGTTTTAAACAATTCAGATTGCTATGTATGCCTATGGGTTAATTTCATACTTCATATCTTTTCTTTTCAGCTACTTTTAAGGAGAGTTAATACCCTAAAACATTTAAAAAATCAATTTTTAAGTTTTTATACAAACTTATATGTATATAAAAAAAGCAGATATGCGATCAGCTGATTAACGAGATTTTCTTAAAACGTCAGTTTTCAATTTCATGTTGCTTTTACGGAGAACTATTTTACATATGTATCTTACATACTACTTTGCACTGATATTTTCATCACATTTTATTACAAGTTCAAAATTATGCTGAAATTGAATTTTTGCTTAAGGACTCATACTTATTCTTAAACACCTGTTTCTATGCTCAAAAATAGTCCCTTTTTTCATTAAAAAAATTTATGTTAGTAAAAATAATGTACTTAATAAATAAATATAATGGATTATTTTTACTATATATTTTCATTATACATTATAAGGTAAACAAAATAGCCTTAAAATTTCTTTTCAGTAGACTATTAGTTATGTCTTGAAAAATGCGAAATTGTAAGCTTCTATCATTAAAACTTTGAGAAAAGGACACATAAAGTTTAACAGTTTAACATTACGCTTATACAAGGTACCAACTCCCCTTCACTGATGGAGCGCCACAAAAAGCAGATTTCAAGTCGATCTTAGAATAGTAATGTCAATAAGTTTATCGAGTATAATTCTGCAGATGAGATTCAAGATAACCTGATCCGTATTGTCGAAAAGAAATCGAAGTCTGACTGAAATTAAGAGCACGTGTTCTTCCCGGGGAATGACTGCACGATTTATTGCTCAACAGTCCGTGATAAGAGTAAAGTAGGTTTTTAATTGATTCCAACTATGAGATTCAATATGTCAGGAAAATATATGCTAAACAAACTCAGTAATACAGAAAATTGTTATAATGATTTAATAAACACTTTCTGATAAAGTCTTATTTTTGTTGGAAAGAAATATGATTATGAATTGTTATTAATGAAGTTTAAAACTTCAAGAACAGAAGAAGCAATGCTATTAGTCAAGGGAAACATGATAATAGTTAAAGGAATCTTCTTAACAACTTTAGGGAAATGCTAATGGAATTTTATATGCCTACGACTGAAGAAAAATATATAGCAACGAATAAAAATTTTAACTGAGGGAAAATTTTAAATAAATATGAGAAACATGAAAATGGTTAGAGTAAACAGCTTGAAAACTAGTTAAGTATTTTTATTGGCTCTGTAAAACGATTTCAAAATTTCTGTACCTCAGAGCCAGACTAACGTAAGACAAATTATTGCTACTGTACAGGAGAGCTAGAAAACGTTTGCCTGGTGCATACAGATGATGGAATTTGCGATTTTTTAACACTGGTAAATAATTACAAAGGATTTTGGTTTTTGAATTACGTTTACATTTCTCAATGCAGAATAGGATTCTACCTACAAAGCAGTAATAAACAGAAAACCGTAATTTTTGGACTTACGTTAGTCTGGCTCTGAGGTATAGATTTAAGAATAACAATGATAAAAAAATTTTAAAATTTCTTTTTTTTTACGATGCGTTATCGGAAATAAATACTTCACATTCATTCGTAAGCCAATGTAAAAACAAAGATACGAAATTGCAATTTTTCATAGTTTTAAAACTAAACGTTTTAGTACAAAAACTGCCCTATCAATCACACTTATTTCATTTTTTAATGCATTTACTTCCGGAAACATTTCGTTCATCAATAAATCCGATCAATCTTTTTAGTTTTACTAAGCGATGTTGTTTTCCTAAATGGCAGGATGAGGAAGTTAAAGTTTTGAAAAACAAAGGGAGAAGACAAGAAGACAAAATAAATTTGTGCTCCTCAAAAGAGAAAAACAATAACTAGCAGAAGGCAATGGACTCTTTTTACGAAACAGAGCAACAACGAGTTTTAATTTTTAGAACCGATAATGAACTTTAATTATTATAACAATCGTCAATAAACTTTAATTCGCAAGGTTGACGGTTTGAGAAAAAATTAAAAACATTTCAAACTGTTTTTTGATGCACAAAGCAGAAAAATATTTATTTTATTTCATATAATTGATGTACAAGAACTTTCCTCGCGACGCTGTAATTTTCGCAACAATCAGATCGCAAAATCATTACAAAACAGAAAAACTATTTATTTTATTTCATATTATTACTGTAAAAGAATTTTTTTCGCGAGGCTTTAATTTTCGCAATTTTTGCGAGCCCATTACTATTGAAAAAATTTTAGAAATACTTCAACTTTACACACACTATACCAATGTATGGCTTGCTCATATCTACCTTTGGTTCTGTTCACTTAAAATTCAAAGTCATCGATAGCTTTATTTTCGCTAAAATTATGACTCGCGAATATAAGTGCCTGTACAGAATTCTTTTAATACTACAATTTCTCTTCATCGGGACTGCTGCTTGTACTTCTCGGAAAAGGGCTCTTCAAAACATGAGTATAAATTTTATTTTACAGTCTTAACTCTGTGTGTGCAATGTTTTTCCCTCTCATTTAGAGAAAGTCTCTAACAACGGTAAAAGAGGCTGCTCATCGCTTTCAATGACCGGTGTGTTTTTAACTTCTCTAATTTAACCTAGCATAAGCAAGCGCTCGTAAATGTAAATAGACGAATGCCTTTAAATATAACTCCTCCATTAAAGTTAATTCAAATTTTTTGAACTGTTTCACTGCTGAAACATTTGTAAATTTAACGCTGTCGTTATCGTTTCTTGATAAGTTTTTAACTATCAAATTTAATAAACATAAAATATTCTTATGAGATCCAATAAAGGGAATAGAACCCCACGCTCTAGTGCAGTCAGAAATACGAAGGGGGGTGTTTTGATCAAAAATACTTTCTGGAAGGATTTTTTTTTTTTTTTTTTGATCAAAAATACCTTCTGAAGGGGATTTTTTGATAAAAAATGAAGAGGGGGGTGATCAAAACACCCCTTTCATATGCATAAACTACTGTATTAGAATTGACATTTATGTTAAAACCAATGTCTCTAGGGAAGAGGGTGTTTTCAACCTCCACCCCTCTTCGCTGCACCACTGACCACGATCTACCTCCGATTCTAAGAATGTGCATTACGGTGTAATTAAAAAAAAACTTTTTTCGAAATTCAATTTTTTAAGTTGACAAAAAGTTGCCTCTACCGACCCACATATTGCATAAAAAATTTAATCCGAATCAAAATATATTTAGGTGTTCCGCACAAGGCCTAAAGAGTTTATAATTTTCTTCAAAAAATCAATTTTTTCTAAAAATGTTTTTTAATAACAGAAAAAATGTTAATATTTTTTCAAGTTGAGAAATGTACATAGTAAAGTCGGAGAAAAAAGTAAGGGAGAAGAAACTATCATAAACAATATACACATAGTTATTCCGCATTTATTTTAAACTTCCGTGATTTTCACAAAAAAAAAAAAAAAAAGCGTTTTACAAAGCTGCTTGGCTACAAGGCTGGCTTGGTTAGAAGCAGGGTTTCCAATCCCGAATCCTACGAGATCCCGAATGATATTTTGCGGGATTGATAGAAAAACTACGCGGGATTTCCAATCCAGCGAAGATTTTACATGTAAGCGTTTTCTAACTAATGCCGCTCATAAAACGAATATTTTCACAAGCATCATTTGAAGTTTGAATCACCTTCCTCGAATTTCTGCAAGAAGAGCAACAAAAACTGTGTCTCATTTGATGAACGATGAAAATGAATTTGTACTTTCATTCGAGGTTTCAGTTTCATACGTTCAGCAACTGAGAAAATGCGTAAAAATTTTAAACGTTTTCGAAAATGGGTCACTAAAATTTAAAATCCGGAAATTTTCGCTTAAAAAAAATTGAGAAAGGGCAGTACAGAGTGCAAGACTCGCTGGAGTAGCCAGAATAAAACGTTGGAACGCTTCAGTAAGCTTAAGGAAATCCCTCAAAACCTTTAACTTACTAAAAGTGCACAATATTTTTCTCCGAGGAAGAAAGTAATGAAAAACCTATCATTATTCATGCTCTTTAACCTGTAGAAAGTGCTTGCCGATGTCTTTGTCACCATGAAGCTGATATTATAAATGTAGGTGGCACCTTGAAAAAAAATTATTTTGGATGAATTAGCTGACTAATCTGCAATGTGTTCGGCAAAGAGGCGACAGAAACTTGGATGAAACACAGGATGACCCGCAGTACGTTAAGTGACTCAAGTTTTTGAATGTCTCTTTTAAGTGAGAGGTAAAATTAGCGAAGTTATATAAAAACTTTTACTGAGACTGACTTGGTGAAACCATTCAGAGCTCACTCCCTGCTGTAATGAATCAAATACACTGATACAATGACCAACGTTCATGAAGTGAAATTGGATACAGCAATTACACAAATCAAAGACATCATGTTTGTCCGAAATTTGCAGTTCTTGAGTAAAAGCCAAGCATGACTCCCATAAGAAAAGAGAAATAATCATAAAAATCATTAGGTTTGTGGAGATCTTTTGCTAAATGCCCACAATTATTTCAACTCTGTAAAACTAACTGCTGTGGAGCCATTGCCCGCGTTTTCATCGTAACTGAGTAGGTTTAGTTTTATAGACTAATTTCGCGTTTAGTCAAATTAGTGTTCAACTCAGAATTCGGTGGGTTGTCAGTTACGTTAGGTAGTAGTTTATAGGAGGCTTCAAAAAGTAATTAAAAATTAAGAGATCATATGTAATTAGTTAGGTATTCGAAATAATTCATCGTATAGTAATTAAAATAAGTGTTTATTTTATAATTGGGTGTTTATTGATTTTTGTACTGTAAAATTGTAAAATAAGTTTCATTTCTAGGTTTAGGTAAGAAATAGTATGTAAGTGTAATAAGTTATTTTTTGCTTTTTAGTTCCAAGGTGTTTTTTGAAGGCGGTTTTTTTTTTTAATATATATAAAAGTAATTTTCGAAAAAAAAAAGCAGTAAACACCATGAAAATAGACAAACATATCTTTTACAAACTTTTTAATTGAATTTTGTGGTTAATTTTTATACTATTCTACTGTTTTTCAGCAATATTTAAAACATTACATCTACATAATTCCTACAGTAATTACTTATCTTATTTTTAACATTCAAATATTTTTTGCAACAGTTCTTTAACAACAAGAAAAGCCTTATTTTTATATTTATTTTTTATGATTTTTATAATTATATTTTGTGAAAAAGAAAAAAAAAACCTTTGTGGTTTACAAAATCTGCCCTCGAGTCTATTTTTTTTCCAAAAAAAAAAAAAAAAAAAAAAAAAAAAAAAAACGTAATAGAGAAAGATAAGAAAAGATTAAAAAAAAAAACAAAAAACAAGAAAAGGTATCGCCGGTCTGCGATTTTTTTTTTTTTCATTTTTTAAGCTCTAGCAAGTCTGTTGATCAAAAAAAGATTGTGAAATGCTGTACTAGATGGAAGAAAATCTATGTGATTGCGATATTGTGTCATGAAATCATCGCCAGTTTTTAGTCTGAAGTTTGCCATAGTCTCTTTATGGAGCTTATGGCAACAAAATTTCCTGCCGTTTTAGATCTTTACCCAAGGTTTACCTGATGATTCTGTGTCCTAGTCATGGTCATATTTAAGATTCTCCATTAATTTCTCAAAAATGTGCTTTTTAGGTTTCTCTTTGGTTTGTTGTCTTGTAGATCTACGAGGCGTGTTTTTTAAGATCCGTTTTGATTCAGACACCAGTAGTTCGCGCGCACACCGTAACGAATACGTGCGTCGTGTACCGACATGCCTCGGGAACAACTGTGCTCATTTTTAGCTCTGTAGCTAACCTGTACGGTTCTGTTCTATGCTTTCATAATGGTTAAGACAGATTTGCGAAGTTTACGGTGATACTGTTTATGAGTGAAAGCAAAGTGCGTATAAATGGGTAAGATAATTCAAAAATGACCGTGACAATGTTCATGATGAGGAGCGTTCCGGTCGCCCTTCTTTGATGACAGACGATTTGATGGCTTCAGTGGAAGCGAAATCTTCGCAAATCTGTCGATGAATTTCTGCAGCAGACAGGTTCCTTGCTGACGAAAAGCGTATCACAGAGCGAACCTCACTTGAGGCGGCCGAGTTGATAGTCTTAAACTTTATGAAAGCATAGAACAGAACTAAATTTTTTCATCAGATCCCAGTGTTTCCGTTTACGTAATGTTAATTTAACCCGGATTATAAGTTTGATATTTATGAATTTCCCGCATTTTACGTATTGCTTGGGAAGTTAAAAAATAAATAAATAAAGGTTTCAAAACATGCAATGTGTTTCATTTGTGCTTTTTTAACGATAATCTCTTTTGTTGAAAGTTAATCTAAGAAACTAATCAAGCTACTTCTCTATCCGTAGCCGTCCTTATGAACTTTTCATCCGCTAATGAAAATGAACAAGAAGAACCGGAAACACAGCCCGTACCTTCTTTCAATATTGCATTGAAGAGCTTATAAAATGTGGAAGACTTGTCTTTCTCAAAAGTTGGGGGAAAAAACGCACCAAGTATTTCAATCCTGGAAGATGCTGCATTTACTTTGAACTCAATGACTAAAAAACAATCCACTATTAAGGAAGAATTTTCAACCTAAACACCCAGATTCGTAAACAAAATGTGTAAAAATGATCTAAAATGGAATGTATAATAATGTTTTTTTCATAAAATAGAGATA
Source organism: Uloborus diversus (assembly GCF_026930045.1). Classification (NCBI taxonomy): domain Eukaryota; kingdom Metazoa; phylum Arthropoda; class Arachnida; order Araneae; family Uloboridae; genus Uloborus; species Uloborus diversus. The sequence continues at coordinate 109,005,071 of NC_072739.1, read as the reverse complement.
TTATACCTTTAGAAAGAGTCATCATTACTACTTTTAGTTTCTCGCTATTTGATTTTTGCTTTCGTATTTTACGTGTTTTTACACCCAGTCCATTGAAAAACGTAAATTCGGGGTTTTAAAGTAAATATGTAACAATAACGTAGCCGAGCAGATGGATTGAGCATGCTGCCTTAATATATGGATAAGAATACATGTCAAAATTATTTTCATTTTCTGAAAAATAAGGTTTCCGCGTTTACTGGATTGCTTTGGTATTTAATCAGCCAACGCATCTTCACCAAGTTAAAATTCAGTCAGATAATTCTGATATTTGGCCCTTTTTGTCCGTCCGTCCATGGAGGGGGGGGGGGGGGTAAAATTGCTGCCTCACATTCGTGAATAGAAAAGCAGTTGCTCATAGAGCCCTAAGTTGTTTCACAACTGTTGATCCAGATCGAACCATTAGTTCGCCTCTTTCCAGTGGAAGGAAACATTTTTCGCATTATTTGCGTTGCGACACAAAGCAGAGCTATTTAAACATATCACACCTCACTGCTACAAAACACATCTTTTCTAACCGAAAAACAATTTGACCGCGAAGCAAAGTGAAATGAACAAGAAAAAAAAATCTGCTTCAGAAAAATGATTTAGAATCGCATTTTCGCCATTTTTTTCTTTATTTATTTACTTGTGGCGTAACTTCCCACTAAAGCCAGCGATGCGCATCGAATGTGAGCTCACTTCACTTCAAATCCGTGTCATCGCCGGTTTCGCTACCTCGGGAAGATACGCGAAAGAGTTCGCATACCCCAGCACCCCCCGTAAAGTTTTATGTTTTTTACATTTGTTGAAAATTTATTTTCTGTATTTATTTCTCAGTAAATGGAATAACGTGTTCCAATATGCAAAAAAAGAATTTGGCACAGTAATGGATCACCCGCAAAGAATCGGTATTGAGAAAGAAAAATCTAATTTTAATGAAAAAATTCTTCCAAACCCAGGAATGTACAATGATTATTTTCACTTACTTTGCGAAAAGCAGTACTTTTTATTGTTGGATTAATTTATTTTTCAGTCACTATGATCTTTTTCTTTTGTTGGCGGTTAATAAATTTTGGAAGCAATCTTTCTTGCTTTATGAATTGCCGATTTCAACGCATAAAAAAACTTTTTTTCCAAAAAGAAAAAAACAAAAACTTGCATTTACAGACTGTAAAAACAGGGCTGAAGAGTCTTAGTCGGAGCTTAGGTTCGAAGATTCAAAATTCCAAGAGTCGGAGTTAGTCATTTTCCCCTTGAATCTTCAGCTCTGCCAGTGCTTGCGGAGTCGGTGTCTATAACTGGCTTTGGGGTAAAGGTGTCGGAGGCTCTAAACCTTGTTTTTATGGATCGTTGAGGTTTCATTTCCTTTATTCTTTTTCAAAACACAATCGACTCGAGTGTCGTTAAATACTTGTGAATTTTTTTTGCGAACGGCTGAAAGTTTTTTTTTTTTTTTCTTTACAAAATAATATTAACGCGAATGAAGAAATGAATATTAAAAATAAAGCTTTACCTCGTGTTAAAGAACTGCTACAAAAAAAAAACGTTAAGAATAAGACATAATAAACATAGCTGAAAAATCATAGAAAAGCACGAAAATTAATTAAAAAATTCATGTAAATCATGCATAAGATAGTATTATTATGATGATACTGATGGTGTTTTCTTTTCTTTTCTTTTCTTTTTTTTTTGAGTAAGGAAATTTTTTTAACGTGGATGAGGAAAAATCTTGAGAACTTGTGAATTTTTTTGAGGACCGGGGCCAGTTCGCCGGACCACCGGTTGAGGAATGCTGGTATAAAGTATTCAACGCTTTTAGAAAAATTCAACAACATTATTTGTCTTTCTAATACATATGTACAGTCCACAGTCATCATTTGTCTCTGCTGAGCGTAATGAATGCAATGACACAAAGCAAAACAAAATGTAGAATATTATTTCGGGGGCTTCTTTTGCATTCCAGCTAGTTGAGTCTAATACTTAAAAGGAACTTCCAAACCCTTGAAATAAGTTTTTGCTTTTGGGCGTATCCATGTCGCTTTTGCTTTTTTTTTTTTTAATTTGTAACCTTTCATTCCATAATATTGTGTTTTAAAGTTTTATAACAACTTTTCGTAAGGCCTTGATTAATAAGGGTAGAACAAAAGAAAAAGGTAGAGTTCAGATTTTGTAGAACAATATTTTGAGACATAATTATTTGTGCACTTTCTTTTTGTTTTCCTATTTCAACTAATACCAGTATATCTTCTTTACTAATAATAAAGCTGAAAGTCTCTGTCTGGATGTCCGGAGAACGTCTGGACGTCTGGATCTCTGTAACTCTGTTGGCGAGAAAATTCACCATACATTATTTGTAAATATACAGGCGAACTGAAAGACCTTTTAATTTTCTATTACGGGCAACGCCATGCGGGTACCACTAGTTTTAAATAAAGCGTGATAGAGCCATTTTATTGTAACCCTATTTTTTATTAATAATTCTCTAATGTTTTATAATTACCAAGTGCACATTTATGCCTGAGGTTGATGGATAGTTTTAACTCGCCCCTACTCTCCCTCTTTTTTTTTTTTTTTTTTTTTCTTCTTTTAATGTTTGTAGAGAATAAGATCCTTGCTAATCACGCATCATAAATAGCACTCAGGTATAGGGTCAAGCTGAAGATGGTGGGGAAAAAACTGTTGCATTGGTTTATGGACAAGTGGGCTAGAAGGAAAATGTTGGTACATTACTGCATTTAAAAATGCAGTTTTTCTCATCACTAACATGACCATTTGTTATTTTTCCCTTGGAACAGTTCAAGTACTTTTTAGACACAATGGTTTAGGCATTATAGCCAAAACAATTGAAATATTATTGGAAAACTATTTAGAAAAATCCACATGTATCCAAATAGTTTGTGAATAATCAGTGAAAAAAGTAATGAATTTATGTAGGCTTAATTTTGCTGAACGAATTTTCTTACGTGCATTCGTTGTCCATTTCAAATAAATGACACTCTTGGCAGAATTTCTTATAATTCACTTTGATAATGCTGTTTCGGGCCTGTCATTTCAAAACGATTCAGAGGGAAGACATATAAAGTGTATACTCAGTGTAATTTGAGAACTACAAAATACAAACACATACATAAATGTATTATACTTACTTTTCATAGCCAGGGTTTGCTTTTGATAGTCCTGTCCCTTGAAGTGACCTGCTTGTATTGATTGAAGCAGTGCTGTGGAGCCGGAAGGGAAAATGACCGACATCGATTTTTGAGTTTTTAAAGCATCCGACTCCGATGCCTTTACACCAAAATCAGTCCGACCTCTCGCATCCATGCTTATAACGACAAAATTTAGCATGCTTGCACGCTGTTCTCAACATTAAATTGAGTGGAATTCAATAAAAATGTAGAAATTGCAAGAATTCCAACATTTTTTATTTGAAATATTTCTATCCTCGAATCATAATTCTTTCATTAAAAATTGAATGAATGAAAAAAAATGCACCAAATGTTTTGGTTAAACCTTGCTTTCCTAAACCAATTTTTTCCAGCTTTGTATTTTTTTTTTTCCTTTTTTTTGTCAACGGGATAAATAGTGTCATTTTTTTGTCGATGGATAGTGTTAGTCTTTAATAGGCATGGGTAGTGTCATTCGTTTTAAGGATCCATTCAATTCTTTTCACCCGTTCATTAACCTCGTACCTTTGAACAACTGCTTTCATTTTAAAAAGATTTTTTTGTTTAAGTTCATTAAAAATCATCAAACATAAATTTAGAAAATAAAAAAAATAATTAAACGATAAGTATTTCGAAAACTTGTAAAGTGGGCGGTAAAAACAAAAAAACTTATTTCCTTAACTTACCGGCATAAACAAGACGGCGACAAAAAACTGAAGAGCAAGGGATGCCGAATGATGTTTAAAGTAGAGAGGAGGAACCAAACTATGTTTACTTGTGTAGCATAACTTAAAGACCAAATATAAGTAAAAATGAACTAAAGAGCGAAGTGAAACCAATGTACCTTCAGAGCAATGTTCAAAACCGTTCGCCGTTCAAAAGAACGACCGTTCATTTTTAAGAGATCGTAATGTGACGTTCATTTTAAGGAGTCGTTCTTTTTGACTCGTTCAGCCATGCACGACACATCCCTAGCAGTTAAAGATTGCGTTTGTGTAAAAGTTTAATCGCATTAAAAAATTTAAGTTTTAAAAGTATTTTTTTCTGGAAGAGCATGCTTAAAAACATAGGATCCGACCATTTTTTAAATGATCTGACTAAATTTAATATTAAAAAAAATACATTAATCGGTGCGCTTTTATTGTTTGCGCTTCTGCCGATGACATCACAAAAAATGGAATGCCATTCACTGTTGCCATTCGCAGAACGTAATATTTAATTTGCTTCTTTAGTCACGTGTACTGGCAACGATATGGTTGCAATATTTAATTTGCTTCGTGATTATCATAACGTGGAATCGCGGCAGACAGATGTCCCCAAAGTACCTCATTTATGACGTAATAAAGACCACGCCTTGTTTGATCAATATCTGTTTTATAAAATTAATTAAAAAATAACTGTTGAAAAAATGAAGCTATTTTCTGGGTCCATGTTATTATTTTTGCTTATTCTATCAATTTCAGTGACTAAAAGTAGTACTTTTGACTGAAGGGGGATACAATCCCATCCAAGCATAATGTAAAAATATAAATAAAAATGAATACTTTAAGAAAAATATAAAAAGATAAATAAACATGTTTTCTCTACTTTAATTTGTTTTGAATTAACGCAAACTAAACTGCCTAAAAACCAGTGGACCATTACGCGAGAAATGCAGAGAGAAAAAGGTTGGTCCACGGTACAGAAAGGAAAAACATGTTCCATCCGCCGGGTTATGCAAAGGAAAGTGTGGTTTGGAAAGTTTAACGATGTTTGATAAGTGAAGTTAGAAACATTTCACATTGGAAGCGCATCAAATTCATGGTGGCCAACGTCTGGTGGAGAAGCGACATCGATGGAAAAAAATCGATGTTTCAAAACTAAGTTCAAAATTAAAACATCGATGGTATTGATACATCGAAAATGTCGACATTCATCAGTGATTCACCGGAAATATTCGATCTTTCGCCGATATCATTGGTACGTGAATGTTGATATTAAACCGACTATTGTCGACATTAATCTAATTTCGGACTTTCGCAGTAATATACAATGCATAATAGATATGAAGTATGGTGCCGTGAGAAAATTCTAATTCTTCAGAGGATGCCGCAAATTGGAAAAGTTTGGGAACCACTGCCTTAGACAACTAGTTCAGGCATTTCCCGTAGATTTCGTATAAAACAAAACATGAGTAAGTTATCCCATATTAGGAGGTGCCATCATATTGGGTATTTATAAAGAGCATTTTTACAGACATGGGTAACAGTTATAAGTTATGCATTTATTTTTTGAAGGTTATTTGCTAATCATTTGTTAACTAACGACCCCCTTGCTCTAGTATAGTGTACGCAGGTGTTTTCACTAAGTGCATGCGCATCGAAGCATAAAGCATAAGAGCATTGATCGCAAGTTATCTAAATTAAGCCATTTATTTCCAAACCATTGAACAAGTTACTTTATTAATCTTTCGAGTTCTCTGATTTTGTTTCCTTCTCCTGCTTTCACTCAATTGTCTTATGACAAGATGATTAAACGACAATCTTTACTGTCAACAGCAGTCCCTCTGGTTATCTAAATCGCCCATTGTTTGTGCACAAACATCGGGGAAATTTTTCTGCATTTCGTACATTGTTGAAATTTTCAGATTTCAATGCACCGCTCCTTCGATTGTTATTGCGATACATGTGCTGCTGCCTAAATAAATTTATCTCAAACAATTTTCAAAATCATCAGAATCATAAATAAGACTGAAGATTTCTTAAATTTTCATAAATAAGTAGGTATGAAAGAGACTGTAATTGCCAAAAATCGGCAAAAGTTGCCCTAGGGTTACTCGTGTATCTTGTATCGCACGTTATTTTATTTCTGTTGCTCGTCTGAGACCCGTTCTGGTAAAAATAGATAGAGTAGATTATAATTAAACTTAAATCATAAATATCATCATTTATGCAGCATTGGTCTTGTGTAAATTAAAGTGTAAACCAAGTAGTGCATTTAATGATTAGCCATAAGTTTGTTAGGAATTATTTGTTATAAAACAGTTACTTGGTGTGAAAAACGTTGTATATTTTACATTTTGCTACATTGTCTTCATATTTTTATTGAATTTCTAGCCACTCTTAAAGTTGTGAGCATGACAATTGGATTTAACTTGGTTAGGTATTTTGATATTCAAAAGAAAGATGTAATAAAATCGCTAATACTTTGTTTGTACTATATTTTTTTCAAAAATACCTATTGCCTCATACCCCGATCCATGGCCATCCTCCTCTTAAACTGAAATTGCAAAAAATAACTTACACTAATATCTATATATATTCATTTTCTGTCAAAAAAATCGTTTTTTTTTTTTTTTTAATTCGGTTTTTCTAAAAAACATCATGTTTTAAGAAGTTAAACACTTTACGCATTTACCCATGTCTGACACGATCAAAGCTACATTATTTTATTTATAATGCTCGTCTGAGATCACTCTAACAAAAATAGATGTATATACGTACTAAAGTATTCTTAGCACATTGTTGTTCAGGGTAGACATTTAAAGGAAACCGTTGCAGCAACCTTCTATCACATTATTAAAAAATAATAACATTACCACACAAAGAGAATTCTCGGGACATTATTTACCAGTGGTAAACCTTTAAAATAAATGTCACCGTGATGATTTAAAATAAATCATTACGGTGACATTCCAGAATAGTTTAAAGTTAGCCTCGTACCAGCAATTATATTCTCCTACGTACGCGTGAAAAATATTCCCGCCACGGAGCTGACTGAGTTGAAAATTTTTAAGAAGTCGGTACGGTGACATTTCATCTCAGTGGCTCTTTCCATAGATAATGCTATCGTTTAGCTCGACATCAACAATAAATAAAGAATTTAACTTTATTAAACAAATTGGAAAACCATGAAGCTCATTTCATTATTCTTTAGTTGTATGTTATTTCTATAGAAATACGAGAACTTCGCCACCATTTGACTTTTCTATATACGTCCAGCTCCGTCATTTCAAAGTTTTCCCGGGACAGGGGGGATGGGGGGAACGAGTATATGCTCCATTCGAATGCAAAAATGACAAAATATAGGGTGCCCGAAAAGTCCTTGACACATTTGAAAAATTTGTAGAAAAACAAAAAGTTGTCGAATCAGTATGCGGATTGCGCCATATTGCTTCATAGGTACAAAATTTTTTTTTATACCGTAGTAAAAAAAGGAAAAAGAAAAAATTAGTAATTTACATCAAGAATCTGTTTTTCAAACTGTAACGATACAGCCGTCACAGTAACTTACTTATAACTACACTTTTTCATTTTTTCACATCTCATAAGAAATTCTTGAGCCTGTGAAAGTATTATGCCTCAAACCGCATATTGATACGACAATTTGTTACTTTTCTATGAAATTTTAAAATGTATCAAGAACTTTCCGAACACCCTGTACATTCACACACATAAATGCGTTGCATTTCAAACGCTAGAGCGGGAAAACTCTCCTCCTGACAGCCCTAAACGACCAGCCCATATGCAACAAAATAAACGACGACGCGTTTCTAATAAATGTAATCAACGGCATGCTTTGTAACGACTTGCTTTTTTGATTCCACTGCGAGCATTGACGCTGTTGACATAACCTCCTCGAATTGCTTTTCATTTCGTACTGAATATTTCATGAACCTGACTTCGGAAAGAAGTTCGATATCAATTTTCGCTCTCCTTGTTCAGATTTATTTATTTTGTTCATTTTTTTATTGCACAAAAGAGGCCGTAATTCACGCTACTTTGAGGAAAGAAAATAATTCACTCTCCATCCCACACAAAAAGTGATTTCTTTTATATTGTCTGGTATACGAATTAATTCATTTTCTAAACCACATTTTATTCTGCTTTCGTAAATCAATTTTTTTCTTTTCAAAATTTAACAGACGATTGAATTATAGTTTAATAATACCACATTTTCTCAACTCTGTATAATTTTAACTTTTTCTTACATTTCAAGCATATACTTTTGAAAATGTATTTATGTTTCTCTTATTCACCTCACTCGAAGATTCATGGTAATACCAATTGAGGCAGTGAGAAGTAAAGGGATGTAAGTGGACATTTTCAAGTTTTGTATAAAACGCGTTTAAAGCTCCGGTCCTATTTAGGCTATCTTCGAAATTTTTTTCCATATCATGTTGTATAACAGCATTTACAAGGGCTACTAGTATTATCTCCCAAAACAGAGGAGATGGGACCTATCATTTAAACTGGCTATCTCGAAATTTTCAATTTTGGCACTTGTACATCTCACTGTCTCAGTAGTGGTAAAACGTTTTTTCAACTTCCGCCGCAACATATTTGACCTCGAGAAGAGACGATAGTGTTTTGTCGACAACTTTCTGGACACTAAAAATGTATCCTGGGTAATAGGGAAGTGTGATTGGTGCTGAGTTAAGTTGGGGGACTTTCGTGATAATTTTGCGAAACTATTCCTACTCAAATAACTTATCCCTTTTAGATTGAACTGCATAAAAAGTGAACATTGTCAACCTCAAGTCTCAATGCATTAGAGCCACACTATGTCTCATTGTTTCAGTAGTATGTTTATTGGTTGAAAGATACTTCTCACACAGATTTCTAGTAGAGCTCTATTTACGATTGACAACGACAAAGGGCAGTCGTCGTTGGATTCGTTGCCGAACTGGTTCAATGTTGCTTGTTCTAACCAACTTTGAAACATTCTTCAAACAAAAAGTTCGTTCAGAACTAAACGAGCCTAATTTCTGTTGTATCATAATCTATTTTTAAACACTAGCTATCTCTTTCTCTCTCTCTTTTTCTCTCTCTATTTATTGTTTTCGTTTACAAATTAATTCATTTATATCTTTCATTTTGAAGATATAATACGAGTAAAATAAAACAATGCCAAATTGATTCTCTCAAACTGTTAGTTATCACGTTTCAGAAAATTCAAACTTTTTTTTTTTTCAAACAGGAAGGGGCAAAGCGGCAAGTACTTTTTTTTTAAATGTAAGTGGGCATTAATAAGAAGATATGCTGTATACAAATGAATTTTAACGAAAAGTCCCCAAAAAAAGTTTTTAAACTGATCAAATAAAGTGATAACGGTTTTGTATGCAATAGGACATTAAAAGGAAACCTAATTTAAACCAGAAAAATAAAATTTATTCTTCCTAAAAATGTGTTTCATTTTTTATTAGCAGGAATATTTTCCAGTAGGAGCTAAAAGTTAAGCTTTTCAAACTGTTCAAAAAGGGAACAAAAATTTGTTTAAACAAAAAATGAACCACAGAAATTAAGAGACCCCACTTCATTTCCGTGGTTCATTTTTTAGTCTAAACAAATTTTCTCTCCATCCCAGCTGAAGTCTTTGTTCTCTTTTCTTTTTTTTTTTTAAAGCCAACTTCACAATATTTTTTCTTTCTTTTTTTTTGTAACGGATTGTACTTCTATTGCTCTACGGTAGTCATACATTACATTATTTCACACAAATAAACGAAGAAAATGCGAACAGTTTGTTCAAATTGGAGTATTGCCTCAAGAATTACAAGGCAAATTTTCTTTTTCATTCGCTTTTTTTTTCTTTTCGGGAAAGCAAGCTAGAAACAAATCCGAAGTAACATTCCAATTATAATTAAAATATATCTTTTTCGTTACTTACAGGAGAAACAATCTATCAGACCATATTTGCATTTTTTTTAATCTTTTTTCTTTTGAACTGAACTAATTTCGCTTTTTTTTTCAACAATTATGTACTTAATAAGAAAATGTTACCGTTACAAAATATCGTATATGGTGTATGAATGACCTTGTTGCTACAATGTTTCTTGCTAAATTAAACAACATTCGAATAATCTAACAGACAAATCTGATAATGCTTCGTATATGTTGGTTTTGATTATGAAATGTTAAAAGAAATAACTCGATGCCTCTTTATCAAAATGAAATGTTTTAAGTCATTTCCGTACATAAACTCCCCTTGTACACTCCTTTGACCTCTTGTTTGGGGAAGAACTTTAAACTCTATTTATCTAAGAAAGTCTTCATCAAAAACGAAAACTCACTAAATTCTTTTTACCAGGAAGAGGGTGACCACATCATGATTTCAGAATTCGATAGAGTAAGCGTTCTCAATTAAATAGCCTCATAGCGCCTCGAGTATATCGATATAGATCTCATTTTTATCATGTTCTGAGTGAGAAATGGTCTCTTAAAGAAGAAAGGTTGGAAAGCTTGATGGAGTACAAAATTAAACTGTCTTGGATTCTTGATTCTTTAGCAGCTTTAAGACATTTACGGAGTAGTGAGAAGTCAAAGATTTATTGCTTTATGTGGGTGTTGCGCAAACAGTTTGTCGGATACTATAGAAGGAAAAATAAAAAAAGGTTGCGTTAATATAAAATCAAAGAAGTTGTAGTTTCCTTTGCAGAAAATTTATGCTACTGCTCACGTTTTCTTTGTTTATTTTTGTAAAATAATGTAATGTATGACTGCCGTAGAGCAATAGAAGTACAATCCGTTACAAAAAAAGAAAAGAAAAAGCTCGTGAAGTTGAACGTCTTAAGCTGATGACTTTGAAAAATAGAGAGAGAACAAATATTCAATAAAAAAATAAACACTGCATTTATGCATGCGAAAAACGCAGACGATTTATTTCCAGAACCTTCCAAAGTTTGAATTGATCGTGACGCAATGGAACACGTGTCTGGTACCTACCAATCACAAAGACAACAGATTTGAAAGTTTTGAGGTAACCGTTGGGCAGCGGGTGAAGTAAAAGCGATAAAAAAACCTGATTGCTCGATGAAGATAACTAATTAGGAAATCAGTGAATGTACCCACGTACGCGCGTGACAAGATATGCTTCTGAAATTCCTATTTGAAAAAAAAAAGGTTGCTTACATCCCCAAAATTCAGAAACTTCAGATGTCTACCAGATTCAGGTTCAACGAAACAAATCTACTACTCGTGTTCAAATATTTCACTTGTTCGTAGCAAAGAATAATAAAAGAAAATAAAATGAAGATTGATCTCATTTATTCAGGTTAGTTTTGGGGATACTAATTTTAATTGAGAACAAATTCTTGCAGGATTAAAAAGGAGAAAGACCATTTTGAAACTTCAAACAGAATAATTTTTCTCAAGGATATAAGTTACTACATAACCATTCTTTGTATCAAAAACATAACTTGTATATGTTAAGGTACTTTGAATTTTCTCAACGTTTTCGGTTATTTACATTTAAATTTCAAACGTTATCTTCCGTCAGCTGAAAACATAGACTCGTACAACATGAGGCGGCTTCTTAACACAATACTTACTTATTACTTTGTTTCGCGCCACCTGTTCGACAACTTGAAATATTTACAAAAAATTTACATGCATAACAGAACGTTAAATAAGGCATTAGATATTTTTAAAAATATAAGAAAATAAAAAGCATAATTCAAAAGTTCCTTTTCTGAGCAGCTTCACAACTAATAACTAATGAAGAATAGTCAATACGTGTTTAAATGTAACTTGCGCTCTCTTTGAACGCTTCAGAATTCTCCCATTGCGGCTCAAAAGTGTTGCGTTGAATAAAATTTTAAATTATAAGTAACTGAATAAAACTTGAAATTTTAGGGGTGCTGAACAAACTCAGAAATACAAGCGCCCCTCGTATAACACGGTTAATTCGTTCCATGTAGTATCGAAACTGTGGTATACGCGACTTTTTTAAAAATAACTTTTTAACTTATTTTTTACACTAATTATTCATTTACATAGTAAAAATCATCTCAATACGTATCGTGTAGTATCGAAACCGTGTTATACGAGACTTAGAAATAATATAAATCAAGGGATGTGTGCCGTGTTATATCGAAAATTTCTTAAAAACAAAGTAAAAACGTATTAGAGTTATCAAATATTAACAGAATGCATTAAACAAAAATGAAATTCCATCTTTTTTAAAGATAACATTCGTGTTAGATCAAAACCATGAAGTATTAAATTCAAGTTTCGTATCGTGTAATATCGAAACTGTGTTATAATGATCGCAAAGTTAATACCGTGTAATATCGAAACCGTGTTGTACAAGTGCCGTGTTATACGAAGGACGCCTGTACTCTCTTTGAATGCTTGAACATGTTCAGCCCACTTGCTTTTGAGAAGCCTGCTGCTGCGCATGTATAAACCACCGCAAAAGTAAAATTAAGAAGTATTTTAATATTTCTCTCCTTTTTACTCTTTCGAAATTCCTATTTGCAAGAGCTTTAACTGTAAAAAGAAAAAAAAAACACACACACGCGGAATATATTTTCTAAAGAGAAAAGGAGAAAAAATATATAGAAAAGGAGAAAAAAAAGTTTTAGTTATTGTATCATTTTAGAATGCTTTTAATTAGGTTTTATGGTGCATGGGGCTTGGTTGTTACTCTCGAAGTTGGCATATTTTACTGTATTTCATGTATTTATTAATTTTAACCATATGTTTACGATACATAACGTCTCCTTTTTTACTTGTTTTTTCTTTTGCTGGTAAGTAGGCTAAAAATCAGGATTCAAAACTGTTCCTGGCCATAAAAGAAGGCAAACCACCCTTTATGGGTTAAACTTGATACATAGAAGAAAGTGTTTCGCACACTTTCAATAAGAACATTATTTCAAACACAAAATTCACGCACCATTTTTTTCCCTTTCTACGCTTGTTTGTTATTTGTCTGGCTCACATATAATAACATACATTTTCTGTGAATATACATGTAAAAGATCAGAGCGATTTTCCCCGCCGATTTTAAATCTTTTCTTTATTTATTGAACTACGCTGGAATATAGAAAGCGGAAACAAAAACTCTTCTGGCCATAACAGCCGACAACCCTCCATTTATCTGTCGTTTTTTTTACCCATAGAGAGTGTTTTGTTTTACACATAGAGAACGTCTTATTGTATGCGAGGTGTCCTGAAAAAGACTGACTGTTTTCAGAAATTTATAACATGAAAACGGTAAGTAAATAATAAAAAAAAATAATAATTCTTGCAGAAAATTCATGCGGTGAGTCGTAAATCCCCCCCCCCCCGAGCTCCAAATTTTAGTAGAATATTTTCCAAGAGATGGCGCTGCAGATCCGTAAATCAAAAAAAAAAAAAAAAAAAAAAAAATTATATATATATATATATATATATATATATATATATATATATATATATATATATATATATATATATATATATATATATATATATATATATATATATATATATATAGAAAATTACGTCATAATTTTTCGAAAATAATGAACAAAAGAACAAAACAATATTTTCAAACAATCGTCGGCTGTAATCCCATGTCGCAATCGGAGGAAAAATCGATGAATTTCAATTCTTCTTTTTTTAACTTATCGGCTTACTATGTGCAGCGCCATCTATTGAAACATTTTTGAACTAAAATTTGGAACTTTGAGGGGGAAAATTTAGGGCCCATCACATGAATCTTCTGCAAGAATTTATTTTTTATCATTAACCGTTCTCCTGTTATAAATTTTTGAAAACAGTCCTCTTTTTCAGGACACCCTGTAGAAAGTGTATCATTTTAGAATACATCGCCTGCATAATTTCGATAAGAATATCCTTTTAAATACAAAATTCGCAAGACATTTTTTTCCATCTACGGTTGTTTGTTTATTTGTCTGACTCACATACAACAATATACATACATTTACTGTGGAATGTTCCATGTAAAAGATCAGAGCGATTTTTTTTGCCGATTTTAACAAATCTTTTCTTTATTCATTGAACTACACTGGAATGCAGGAAGCGGAAACAAAAATTTTCCTTGGTCATAAAAGCCGGCAACCCCTATTTATGGATTGTTCTTTACACATAGAAAGAAGAAAGTGTTTTTTGCACACTTTCTATAAAATTATTCTTTCAAACACAAAACTAATGCAACATTTTTTTTTCTATCTACGCATGTTTGTTTAGTCTGGCTTATGTATAATAATTTACATTTACTGTTGATATTCATGTAAAAGATCGGAGCGATTTTTTCTCCGGTTTTAACAAATCTTTTCTTTATTCATTGAACTGCACTAGAATATAGGAAGCGGAAATAAAAATTCTCTTTGGCCATAAAAGCCCGCAACCCGCCATTCATGGGTTGTTCTTCACACGCAGGAGGCAGCATTTTGCATACTTTCCCTTGTGGGTGTCGCCGGCACTAATTTTTTTGATTGAGCTGCTGTTATGACAAGTCTATTATGGGCCGGGCAACTGTCACGAATTTTCGAGTTCTAATGGTAGCAGGCGATGTATTCTATTCTTAATAGCCACAGGAGGTCAGACTTCGATATGTCTTTTTCGCTTCGTAATTGTTCCTGAATCCGTTGATGTATTGTCGTGGGGTGTTGCTAAAGGTTAAGCTTATTATTGTCAGATGTTATTGCTCTGATAATTGAAAGAAATATTCGCTATATCAGGAAATATTATGTAAGTTTGATGCAGTACATATAGTGATTACTATGGCATAGCTACTAACATTGAAAGATGAAAATTAGGGAGATTTATGAGTAAAACTAGAGACTTTGCATAAATAAATTTAACTACAAAAATTTTAGTGTAAAAAGGGAAATTTTAAATATAAATAGAAATTTCTTAATCTAAGTTTGTACAGGACCCGAAGGGTAGAAATTGATGCTGCTATTTTTGTTTTTTAAGGTTAAAAAAAAGAACAACAACTTTTACTCGTAGGTTTTAAAAAAGTTTTTTCAAAGTTTATCGCTTATAAGTAATTTTTAACATTTCTTGCAGCAAGACAAATTTAACTACATAAGTTTGAGTGTAAAAGGAATTTTTTAAACATACGTAAGGATTTCTTAAGACCCTGTAGAGGACCCGAAATATGGAAATTGATATTACTATTTTCCATTTTTTAAGTTTAAAAAAAACTACAACTTTTAGGTTATAAGAAAAGTTTTAAAATCGGCATAGGATTTTTAACATTCCTTGCAGCAGGACTTTGCATAAATGAATTTAACTACAAAATGTTTAGTATAAAAAGGGAAATTTTAAATATAAGTGGGGATTTCTTAAGTTGGACCTGTAGAGGACCCGAAATATGGAAATTGAGATTACTATTTTTGCTTCTTGAAGCATGAAAAAAACTACTAGTTTTAAATTAAAAAAATAGTTTTAAAATCCGCATAAGTTTATCTCTTATAAATGATTTTTAACATTTCTTGCAGCAGGGCTTTTCATAAATGAATTTAGCTACGAAAATTTAACAGTCAAAGGCATTTTTTAAATATAATTATTAATTTCTTAAATTGAGCCTGTAGAGAACCCGAAATATGGAAATTGAGATTGCTATTTTTGCTTTTAGAAGTTAAAAAAAAAAAAAAAAAAAAAAAAAAAAAAAACTACTACTTATAGGATTAAAAAAAGTTTTATAAAATCCTTATAATTTTATCTCTAAAAGTGATAATAATTATTCCTTTCAGCAGGTAAAAATTCAGATAGTAAAAAAAAAAAAAAAAACAATCGGTAACGTTTTACCGCATTTTCAGGAAATAAAAAAGTTTTTAAAAGAAGAAAAATAAAATCAACACATCGGACACTCACAGTTTTAAATACTCGAGTATGAAAATATTTCGATTTTGCGATCGTGAGCGTATTACCGTAAGGATTTGTGTCTTTCTGAAGTTGTAAAATTCTGAACAGCAAAAAAATCCCTTTTTTTAAGGAATTTCGTTGGTTTTTGATTAATATTCAAGGAATATTTTCTTTATTAGGGAATTTAGGCGTCTCATGAACGAACCGGGAGATTTGTCAGCTATGATCTGATTTTATCTTGCAGGACACAGCGCCCTCTTGCGTTTTCGAATATTTCTGTTCTCATTTTTCAACTGCCATCCTAACCACTCAATGCAGAGGTGCAGAGAATGGAAGAGGTACCGTTTTCAACCCGCGTATTTATTTTTGTGTAGCATTAACTATGCGTACCCCTATCTATAGATTAACAGGAAAAGCTTTTTTTACGTAAATTACATCAATAAATGTAAGTTTTGCGTTCATTAATTTATTATAAATTTTAATTGCGGTAAAAATTTAGCCTTAAAGCGATAAGCTTTAATTACGGTGAGCATTTATTCTTAAAGTTGGCTTTTTTCTGAAAAACGAACTAAGTTAGAAAGATTATTTTACAGGATTGAAATGTTAGAAAAAGAGCATTAATTTTATTTCTTCTCGAAACTCAGCTGTGAGACAATTTGAAATAGGAAGATAAGTTGAGTCGAATGTCCCAATCCGGGCAAAAATATCTGGTTTCTTTCTTAACTCATTTTATGCTACCGTTCTTTTTCGAGAACGACACAAAGCACTTCCTCGCTGGTCTCAGTTTCTTTTCGCCGCAGGAAATCTCTTCTATGAAGTTTCTTTTATTCCAGCGCATCTCAACCTCTTTTCAGTTCCTACAATTAGTTCAAACTCTCCTACTTACGTTCATTAATTTATTCTAATTTTTAATTGCATAGAAAATTTAGACTTAAAGCGATGAGCTTCAACTGCTGTAAGCATTAACTTAATATTGGTTTTTTTCTGAAAATTGAACGAAGCTAGAAATATTATTTTGCAGGATTGAAGGGATTAGACAAGACGATTGATTGTTACAGGGTATTAATATAACTTGTTCAAATTTTCAATCGCTAATAAAATACTTTTTATTCATCCACTGAGGCTCAGAAACATTTCTTTTTACTTGTATGGGTTGATGCTTGATGTTAAAAAAAAATCATTATTTCTTTTATAAAATTTAATTTCTTTTTTACCATTCAATATTGTGATTATCTCATATGTATATACATATTTATATTAATTGTAACTATTAAATAAAAAGGAACTAAAATAAAAATTTTCTTTATTGATCTAAGTAAAAATTCCCTTTTTTATTTATTTGTTTATTTATTTCTTTATTTAAAGAAAAATATTACTTGTTAACTCATGAACCAGTATAATTTCTGAAAAAAATTCGCGGATAGGTATTTTTTTTTAAACCGAAACGGTTTACTTTAATAGCAATATAATCATTTCTTTACAATACTATTCCGTTACAAAGGTAAGAAATTATCATATTTGTTGTAGATTAGTAAATATATCTGCAAAAAATACAAAGTGATATAAAAACAATTTCAAAATCCAGTCCAGTACTTTTTGTGACTATAAAATCGCTTCAAAAAACTCTATCTGCTTCCAAAATAAGTAGCGAAAGTTTGTTTACTTCTCTACATAGTATAAAATGAAGTCCCCAAAAAGCGTCTGTGTGTTTGAACTCGGAAAACTCGAGAACTACCCGGCCGATTACGCTGAAATTTTCACAGTTTGTTCCTTTAAGTCCTGATAAGTTTTGCAGACCAGTTCGAATAAAATTCGATGAATAGTTCTTTTTTTATTCCAATTTACGTCCAATTTTCACATAAATTCTCAAATATGAGGGTGAAAAATTACTTGCACATATTAATATTACATATCGTTAGAAAGGATAGAATTTTCCGCGTTCTATGCAATTTGGTTCAATGCTCTAATTTGGTTATGACGGGATTTATTTGCGTTTTCAGCTTGAATTTTTTTAGGCTTAGCTGAAATTTAGGCACTACTTTCTTCGTTAAATAAATCAATAAAAAGTGAAGGAATTGTCCCACAGCTTTCTTTTTGACGCCATTGGAAAAAGCGACCGTTTTTACTGCAGATCTAACTTGACCTATGGTCGAAAAAATAAGCTTTTATCTCGAAAGGAAAAAAAGTTACAAGCCTTTTTAAATCAAGCATAAAAAATCTCGATTCCATTCAAATTGTGAACCATTTTCTTTCGCGTTTTAATTCCTTAAACTTATTTTATTTTGTGTTTCCATGGTTACGCATTTTAAACCCATCTTTCTGGATTTAATTTCTTAAAAGTATTTTAATATCTATCGTCTTTGTTTGGAAGGGAAATCATGATGTTTTTTTAAATTTATTTTTTACACCTGATTGTTGAAGATACGTCACTTGACACAATTTTTATTTTCAAGGTAGATCGGGCAAAGCCGGGCAACGCAGCTAGTTTGAAATACAGTGTACTATTGAAGTACGTTTTACTCTTATTTAATGTCATTCTTTCTTAGTTACCACATTATTTTTCATTTTACCGAAAGTTTTAAGCTTATCCTGTTACGATTTAGGAATCAATTGCAAAAAGAAAAAATATCTTTTTCCAGTGTGTGTTTTTCAAGTTAGGGAATACATTTTAATACGCAGTCCTTGGCGTCAAAAAAATTGGCGATAATGAGGAAAATTGCCAAGAGTTTCAGTAATTTAAATCTTCTCCCAAGTTTGGTCCAAATTCATTGTCATTTGAGTTATGAGAAAAATTTCAAGATATAAAAGGTGACAATATATATGTGCATTTTTTAAAAATATAAATTGAATACATACTCTTTGCTCTCTCACCCTAGAAAAAGTTGAAATTACTGGTCTTTTAAAGAAGTTCTAGTCAACAATTTTTATTCTGGTGCAGGAAAAGATTTAGTGACTTTTTTCTTTATTTTATTTTATTTTATTTTATTATTTTGGCGCTTTATAGTTTCCAAAACTGTTGGAAATAAATTACGAATGGGGTTGTTTCCTTCAGTCCAAAGTAGTACTTTTTGTTGCTGAGATTGATAGAATAAGCAAAAAAAAAAAAAAAAAAAATAATAATAATAATAATAATAATAATAATAATAACATGGACTCAGAAAATACTTTCATTTTCCCAACAGTTATTTTTTAATTAATTTTTTAAAATGTCCGATTCTTCAAACAAGGCGTGGTCTTGATGACGCCACAAATGATCACTATGGCGCATCTTTCTACCGCATTTCCACGTTATAATAATCAAGAAGCGAATTACAATTGCGCTCTGCGTTTGATATCAACCATATCGTTTCCAATACACGTGAGTAAAGATGCGAATTAAATATTTTGGACCGTGAATGGTAACACTGAATGGCATTTCATCATTTGTGTTGTCATCGGCAGAAGCGTTAAACGATGAAAGAGCACCGATTAAGTATTTTTTTTAAAATATTAAACTCAAAGAAATTACTTTAAAAAAAAGGTCAGATTCTATGTTTTTAAGCATGTTCTTTCAGAAAAAAAAATACTTTTAAAATTTTGGAAACGACCCCAATTGTATTGAATCTTTTGCGAGCAGCGCATTGATTTTTTTTAAATCTAAATGGCTCAAAAGTTTCAACTAATCTCCTGGATTGAAAAAAAAATATTCATGCCTTTCTTTTCTAAAAATCTAAACGATCCTTTTGGTGAAAAATTACCTTATCTTGGCGTGTGGCAATTGAAGTCTTTAAAACCAAGATAAGCTTCGTATCAGGGGCGGATCCAGGATTTCTCTCAGGGGGGCAATTTTATTCTCATTTTGGCGCCCCCTCCAATGAGATGCCGGCGCCCCCCCCCCCCCCCCCCAAAAAAAAAGTTCAGGAAGTGGGGAAAAAATTATATTTTGATTTGTTAAACATTGTCTTTTCATTTAAAAATTCAGCCATTTGACCGTTTTGTAAAAAAAGTATAAAATAAAAGTACACTCGTGTATGAAACAAAATATAATATTGCTCTATGGCGGCGTTTCTAGCACGGGGGACACCGAGGATGGTAATTAGCTCCTCCTCCCCTTGTAAAAAACGGTACTCCGCGAGTGCTGACTGACGTAAAAATTTGAATAATTACGTGTGTATTTTTTGAATCGTAAACAAATATTTTATTATGCAGAAAATACTTTTAATTGAGGTGTATGCTTATTCGTTATTATAAACTACTACTACAAAAAATTATATTACAATTTTTATTCAATGCGCTAATGTACATCAAAAATAATGCATATTATTTTACATACAAACATTGCAAGCTTTTGCTTAAAACGTATATTTACAGAAACATGTAATATGAAATTCAAGGAGTTGGTATTCTTAGAAATGAATACCAATAAGACTTATAAATTTTTATCCACAATTTTAACAACTCTTCAATCATTATCATCATTATTATCACTTAGTTCCGAAATTGATACTACAAGTTTTTTTTAACTAAAATAGGAAATAAGCAATTTTTCTTCGAATTTATTTTAATATCTTACAAAGACTGCATCAATTATAGTTTTTTGTCTCGTTGTGTTAAGATTCAAATCATTGAACATCGTTAAATCAAATTTTCTATTTTAAAATTCAGAAATGGTAGATTTTTATCATTTGCAAACATAATGTTGAAAGCCCCCTGACAAATCATTAAATATCTTCCCAATTTTAAATTGAAGTAATTCAGAAGAGTCTGAAGAATGAATGAATAAATAAATTTTCATGCAAAAATTCTCGTATTGCGCTTATTAGAATTAGCAGTCCATTTTCAGCGTGGCAGCGACGAACACACATAATATGTGTGTTCGAGAAACATTGAAACAATAATGTTTCTGATATTGGTGATATTATCACCAATAACAAACATTATTGTTTTTCCCATCTTCAAAAATGCCCAACATGGCTTAAGAAGTTTTCACTTCAGAAATATCTATATAATAGCCAAAAGCGATCTCCTAACGCTCTGACATCATCAAGAATGAAACTCGCGCAATATCATGCAAGAGATTGTTGAAGGAAGCACGTAAAATTCAATACTTTCATTTACATTTTAGTAATATTTAATGGCAACAGAGACAGTTTGACAAGCAGAGAAGTGCTTTGCTTCCAAGGTTGAACAGGATCCAGAAACTTAATTGTTTTACTAACAATGTGTCATTTCGAGAGAATGAAGAAACGGAAAAAGTTGTAAACTATTACCGCTATGTACTGCAGTTGGGGTTAATGCTCACCTTCAATAAACTATAACTGGACTACTACCACTGTCTCTACAGCCAGTGTCCAATTGTGACTCAAAAAGGTTAAATAAACATATGCCGTACCGTACAAAATTGCTTATTTTTCATGGTTAGTTTGTGAACGAACTTCACCATTGGTAGAAAATTTGGGGAGAAAATGAGGAAACTGATCAAGGTGTTTCACCATTTAATTTTCTCAATTATTTATACAAGATAGTTATCTAATTTCAGGTATATTTTTATAATTTGATTGAATTGGGGGAAACTTGGGGGAAATTCCGGTACTTATATTTTCTGTAAATGTTATATTCGTTTTGAGTGTCATCCCTCAGAAGGGTGACACCCGGGTCAGAATCCACCCTCTTTCTTCCCCTACTTGTAGTGACGCTACTGAGTTTTATATTCTGAATTGTCTTCTCCTTTTATTGCCGCTTTTTTCAAACCTCGTAATCACTTTATCTATATCAATTGTAATTTTCCTGTGAATATGCATACGTGCAAGACCAACAAGACGATTTTCAGTCATTGTTGTCCTTAAATACGTCTTAAGGCGTCGCAGCGAGGAAAATGATCTTTCAGAGGATGCATTACTTACTGGAAGTGTTGCAAGGATTTGGACACATTTTCGTATGATGGGAAATGCATCACAGCTAGGCAATACGTTTAAAGCAGTTACGGGAAGCTCTGCTTTCTTTCCCATTTCTTCAACCCATTTTTCCTTCCATAATAAGAGTTCATCTTTCAGCAGAAACTCGGCACTTCCTCTTTCGACGTCAAGGAGAAGTCCGAAGCGATCGAGGAGGGATGCTACAATTTCATCATTTTCTTCCAGATTTATCTTAACAATATTTTCTGGTATGATAATGAACAGCTGAAACGCGTCTAATGTTCCAGCTGAGAATCTTTCTCGCAAATCTGCTAGAACGAAGTCTAGAACAGGTGCATATACTGAAACCCTAAAATATTCTTCTGCTGAATTTGTATCGTAATTTGCACGATAGATTTGCCGTCCTTTACGGGAAGGGATCCGTGGAATGCTTAGCTCAATCTCTAGCTCTTCGGCTAAGTTTTGTGCTCGTTGCCAGATTCTGCTAAAGCTAGAACTTAAATTCTCTCTTCGTCTGGCTAGAATGCTTATTGTATTTTTTACCAGCACAGAACTTTCATGAATATCAAGGGCTTTCTTTTGCAACAATTTACTCAAAGAGTGAGTTAAGGACAGTATATCGCTGAGGCACAATATAGCCACTATAAATTGGGCGTTACAAACTGCTGTCACTAATGAAGTAGCCTTGCCAGCTGTGCTTGGATCACGCCATCCTGATATTTTTTCTAAGGTCTCAACTACCTTCGGGAGGTCGACAGAGAACTGAAGCACAGCCTTGTGTCTCTCCACCCACCGAGTCTCACATAAGGATGTCAGGGCACATACCAAGGTGCTCAAGAGAACAGTCTTCCTCTTTGGATGGGCCTTGAAAAAGGAAACTATTTCCTTTATAACTGCTACAGCATCTCGGATAGTGGGCACTTTTGAACTGCGTGAAATGGAATTATTCAGCTTGTGACTGTAGCAGGGTGTCTTGATGGCGTTTTTTGCTTCTTTCTGAACCTCCGCGACTGCACCGCGAACTTCAGAAAGCATGACCGCGCATCCATCTGTTCCTATTCCAACACAGAGTTCTAAAGGAAGCTGCAGTCTATTTTTCAGTTGAAATAACACAATTTGACCGATAGCCTTACCGGTCAAGGACAACTCTGTTAGTGTGGCGGTTTCGTCTGTAGTTTCTTCGTTAGTGATTAATTTCTCTATAGCCTTCCAATCATCTTCCTCAGATCCATAATCATTATGTTTAGTGGGATCTATTTCTGAAAATGCATCTACGAAGGTTATAAAATCCTCACGAATGCCACCATCATTAACGTATCTAATCGTAAGGCTTAGTTGTGACGAGTGTGACAGATCTGTTGTCTCGTCAAAAAGTAGTGCATAATACTGCGACGCTCGCACGTTAGACAAAATCTTCTCCAATATTTCCTTTCCGCAGCATGAAATGAGAGCATTTTGTGTGGTCTTACTAATGTATGTCGCATTAGCGGAAGCTGACTGTAAGTGCTTCTCCAGTTTTTGGTCCCCAGCAGATACTCTAAATTTCAAAAGCTCTCTAAAATTCCCTTCGTTAACTGCTACATCGGAGGCACCACCAGATGTATCAGCGTTTAAAAGTATTGACCCGTCATCTCGGTGTCCACGGAATGCAAGATTTTGCCGCCCGAGAAAAATAACTGTTTCAACAATCGGACGAAGACGTTCCCTATTTGCTTCTACCTCTTTGAGATGCTGCTCATTCACAAGATTAACTATTTCCAAGTCTGGCCTATCAAATGTTTGCAGGAATGCAATCCCCTGTTCTACTGCTCGTTTGTAGTAGTGATGATTAGAATGCAACTCCAAATCTCCATTGTGTCCTGCAATGTCCTTAAAGTTTAGCAACGGTTTAGTCACAAGCTTTTGCAAAGGCACTGTTTTTTGACTTCCACCAACGCCACCGATTGCAAAAAAAGGGCAGTACTTACAAAACAAACCTTGCTGAGCATGTGAAAACACAAGCCAAGGATATTTAATAAGATATTTATGAGAAAAATATCTTTTCACTACCTTTCCTTTGACCGTGTGCAAGGAAACTGGAAATTTGTAATCATCCTTGGGCCTCCAGGGGTTTGACAGTAGCTGGTATTTGGAGTAATCATCTATATTTTTACCTAAAAAATTTCCAATATCGTAAGGAACATTTGACTTTTTACATGCAGTAGAGTCGGCAGAAGGCAGAACAGTCATTTCTTCAGTATTTAATATATCACCTCCAACGGACTTGGAAGCTGCTTGAACAACGCAATCTGAAACATCACGCCTGTGGGGAGGCTGGAAAAAGGATTCAATGCATCTAGCTTCAGAGATTTGCTTCTTTGTTGATAAAAATTGTCCACTACCCTGCAGAAAAAAAAATTATTTTAATGAAGGTCAAATTGATTCA